>NW_028277035.1:76725000-77032500 GCF_059951505.1 Python bivittatus | reverse complement strand
TGCAAATAAGCCCTAAATATATTGACATTTAAATTAACACATTGCATCAAAGTCTGTATAATTTTCTTTCAAAAATACCATGCCTGCAAAACTAATACAGCATATCTAGATAAATAAAGAATACGATTCTTAGCACAAGCTGTCTACACCTGCTGTTTCATACATATGCTAGCGACCTTCAACTCTTTGGGGCAGCTTGACACATGGCAGTGACCTTGCGTTAACTCTAATAAGTGATTCAGGAGTTTCCTGAATGTCTACGAATGTCCCAAGATGACGTTAAACAGCTGCCTGGGCTTCACATTCCCAATTCTACAGCACAAAGAGGAAACTAAAGCAAAGATGCATTTCCTTTACCAGAGAAATAAACTGAACATGGTGCTGCTAGTGACCTCAGAGAATAACTACCTTCAAATAATTCAGTTCTCTATCTTCATTTTCTGGAGTTCTCATCCTGCACATTCACATATACAGCTTCTCAAATTTAATTAATACATATAATTAAGTTCTGTGTGAAAGTACTTAAGGTCTAGACTATCAATAAAATAATTATTGTTCTCATTGATGTTTCAATATACAGTAGATACTTCATATCTAATTAAGGCAGCTGCTCCTTTAAACTTAGCAAATTAAACGTCTTGCCAACTCACAATATACATGTAATATTCTGCATGATGGCGCCTTCAACACATTTCAGATCCTTTCATGGATTAAATCAGATTAAAAATTAAGATTAACTAATTAATCACAGATTAGAATTCTTATCAGTTTAAAACCTTAATATTTTCATCCCTATTTGTAAGAATCACCACCCTTAATAATTTCTTCCAGTTACAAAAAAGCAGCAACTGCTTAAATAACACACTTAAAAGTAGATATTTTGGCGCCAGACATACCGATTTAGTGCACCTGATAGCTGCAAGCTATGAAGGCCGTGTGCTGATCCAGATGATGATCCAAGCTAACCTAATAATAGATTGGCTGTGTTCACACAACACACTAAATCACAAACTGGCTAGCCACAGGCAGTATTTAATTTATGGTTCAGTGAATCATGCAAACCCAAGCAACTGGCCCAGATAATTCTGAGGATCATGTGCGAACATGATCACCAAGTGATCGGCAGCACTAGCACAGGTTGTTTGTAAACTGATAGAACAAACACCAGTGCAACTTGCTAACCCGTTATTCTAGTACTAAGGCGTACAAATGTCTGTGACTACATCAGCTGCCTCTTGGTAATAACCTTAGTTAGATTAAAGGAAACTTAACCACTGTTAATTGAAAGCAAAACATCTTACTAGAAAGTTATTGATCTCATGCTGATACAGTCAAGTAAGACGATTATATACAGCAGAGATATCCTGCTGGAATATCACTATGATAGGTTTGAATCTTTATTGTATTATAGTAACATAAAAATGGAACCAAGCATAGGATCATGCAAAGAACAGGGGACTCATCTGCCAATCTTTCTTGTTGATTCAAAGCCACAGTAAACAGACATGAGGAAGAGCATTAGAAAAGCTTCAAAACCGCAACCCCCTCCCTCCAAACAAAATTGAGACCACTGTAGCACATATTTAAGAACTGCATTTTGGGCACTGCTATAGTAAAGGCAAAGGTTAAGGCAAAGTCTTTCTTGAACTGAGCTCAGTGACCCCATGGAGATATCCATGTTTTCCTCCTGGGAAAAGTAGACTGCAATTCCCACCTACCGGATTTTTTTTTTTTTTAAATCCTAATCAATTTATTTAATACTAAAGGAACAAGCAGCCAAGAAATACACAGCAGACTAGCAGTTGACAGAATAGCCACGAAGGCCTTTGAAAAGATATTCACATGCTGCAATATGTTTATACCTACAAAGTTCAGAACAATACAGACAATGGTATACCCTGTGATACCGTATGGAAGTGGAAGTTGGACTCCAAAGAAGCAGGATGGTAAAAGTATTGACACTTTTGAACTTTGCTGTTGGAGAAGACTCCTGAGAATACACACAAACAAATTAACCCAGAGTTCTTACTAAGGGCACAAATGACCAGGCTCAAAATTTGGATATATTATGTGAAGACCTAGCTCTTTGGAGAAGGCTCTGATATTGGGAAAGGTGGAAGGAAAGAGAAGAGGAGGAAGATCAGCAGCAAGGCGATGATGGTACCACTGGAAAACCTAAAGGACTAGGTTAGGGAGAGATCCTCATGGAGAAAAATCTATCTATTTGGTCATTAAGAATCAACAATGACTAGATGGCATATAACCAATCAATAAAAAATCCTGTGATTTCTTGGCAGTCTCTCATCCAAGTCAACCTTCCCTAGCTTTCTTGAGATTTGCCAAAGTCAGATCAATCGGTGCTGCCATCTGCTGTGACAGTAGTTTTGCTATAGAAATCTTATTTTGATCAAGGGCTTCATTTCTGCAAGAGTAACCATGTTGTGGTATACCAGGCTAAAACAAGCAGAGGGCAAACCCACCCATTCCTTCCTTTTATGGCATGGCTCTTTTGAGCATTCTCTTCCAACTTGCAAAAGACTTTTTGAAATTAGGCTGAGGGCCACAGGAAATTAGGCTGAGCTTTCAGGCTGAGAAAGTCTTTGCCTCTTCCATCCAATCATGCACAGTAGAAGAAATGGCATTTTGCATACTGACCAAAAATTATGATGTTACAACAGCTCATGTCAGAATATAACCATACATGACAGAAATCTAGTTTGGGCAGAATAGTAAACAACACCAAGTCTTTGCAGGAAGTCAAGCCAGTAATGAAACATTAATCTGACTAAAACCAACCTTCTAGGTACTTGTAACCTGCATCTGAATAAACCACTTTGTCTTCTCCTTCTCCACCCCCCTATCCTGATTTAAATCTGACATCACTTTAGCCATTCCACTGTATCTGATGAAAGCTTATGCCTACAGACTTCTGATTTTGGGATACCACAGACTAACACTGCTCTCCTCCTACAATGCCTATTAAGTGAGTTGCTACTAATTAAGCTCCCCAGCACCACCTTCAATGCAGACACAATGTCCTTTTTATTTAATTGTTCCTGCAAGAACTGCACTGAAGGGCCTGGGTTTTGCTGACAGGAAGGCCAAGACTAAACCTGCATCTGATTTACACATTGTAGGTATGAGCCAAACCCAACAAGCTTGAAATCTTTCACCAGCCACAATACAGCTGTCAGGACAGGAGTGTGATGGGTGAGCCCCCTTGGAGCAGCTGCAAAAGGAAACACTGCACATTGATCTACAAAGCTGACAAACTTTTTGCTAGGCATACATTAGGGCTATTCACAGACCAGGTCATTAGGAGATTTACAGGGGAATTGGGGAGAGAGGCCTGCTACAAAATGCTGGGACCTTTTACTGAAGTTTTACCTTATTGAAGATTAGTTAATATAAGCACCCAGACTATGGCACTTTGCAAAAGAATGGCTCAATTCTCACTCGCCCACAAAAGCAACATATCCCCTTGCTAGTGTGTGCTCTGAGTTTATTCTAGTTATTGCACTTGCTCTGCTTTGTGATTAGTAAAAAGATCATTCAAATGCAGGAAAAGCTAAATGTCACCCACAATATTAATAATGAAAAGGAAAATGTAATTACCTAGAGTAGTCTCCTTTTGCTTCCTACAAGGGGAGGAAAGTCATATTAGAAATCTTTTTTTTTTTGTTTTGCAATAGCTCTCTGCACTGAATTGAGATACCGCATCAGTAAGAATGCATTTTAAAACTCAACTCATATTTTTGAACAAATGCTGACCCTGTATGCAAATTAAAAGAATGTCAGTGTTTTGCAAGTCTTTTTTAAAATATAGGTTTTGTTATTTAAAAGAGCCAGGGCTGCTCCTCTTGACGAACGTGAGACAAAAACTTAAATTACATGGAAGTCTGCTTGTCTGGATCCATTCCAAGCACAAATTAAAAAAACAACAAAGTTTTATTATTTTATTAAATTTTATTAATATGGACAGAAGCCTCTTAAGAAAAATAACATACTGAAATATAAATACAGAGAGGCTTGTGCAAAGTCAACTACATGATAAAAGAAACTGCTGAAGCAGAATTCACAAGTTTCACATTTAAAGTCTCTGTAGTGATTTCCAATAATTACAGCCCCTTTTTTCTCTACATCATAATCTTTTTCCTGTGCCTAACATATAGTATTAGTATTATGGAAAATATATACAATTATACCAGGCATATGACACAAAGTGTAACTTATTCAAAGCACGCTGCCTCCCTCTAGTAAGTTTTCTTCATACAGTACTTCTCCTACTGTCTTTTAAATGTCTGCACAGTAACCTTTTTGCAGACAGATTTGCAAAATGCGAAGACCCAATAGGCATTCCGTTTTTAACTGGGTCAGGTGGGTAAATGGGTATATTTTTACATTATAACAAATATATAAACAATGCTGCAGAAACTCCACAGTCGGGGAACTGAAGGCATGGCAGGTTAAACGAAACCACAAAATGAGTTCAGGAAAATCTTACCTGTAAAATCAAAGCAGCTAATCTAAAGACTGTCTCGCTTTCCACTTCAATACGCCCCTGTTTAAATAAAGAGGGAAGTATCAAGTTAACACAGCTGAACTCCGCAGGAGTGGGAAATCTCCCCTCGCCCCAGGCTACGCTGAGTCTGTTAGTCTGACACTACTCAGCCACACTGCTTTTCCTTCCATTTCCAGGTCATACCATTACAGCAGGAGGGGGGGATGTAATTTGAGTCATAAAGTTGGATAATTGCTTATTGTTTAACATAGAAAACGGGAAATCATTCTGCAAAAAGAGAAGAATTGCGAGACAGAAGGAAGCTGACAACCAGACTGCTTGCAAGACTGGATGAATCATAACTCCTGCTTACAAATGTGGCATATTTTGACGCTCCGCGTTTCCCAGGGTTCACTGGCTGCAGTGACTAAATGCTTCACTAATACACTTCTGTTTGTGGAGAGTGCTCAGAGTTATGTAAACAATACACTCACAGTATAATCCTATGCACATATACACTAGGAAGCATGTCCCACTGGGCTGACTAAGTAAGCATTTAAGAAAGAAGGACGATTCTCCTTTGGTGGTGAGATTGCTAACTTGAACTACTGTGTTAAAATGCACGCACATATTTAATTTCTAAATGAAAACATAGCTTACTAAATTTATACATGCCCATCATGCTTTACCCTCTGGGATAAACAACATTATGCAAAAAGCAGAAAAGGAGTATAAAATAAGACAAAGACAAGGGATAAGAAAAAGAAATGTAAATGGATCTGTTTATGCCAACAGCAATCCACCATATCTCTGTATCTTTCTATTTTGCAAACTGCAGGTAGTCCTCGGTAACTGAATGCCTTGTTTAGCAACCCTTCAAAATTACAATTGTGTAAAAAAAAGCAGCTTTGCAACCAGTCCTCGCATGTACAGCTGTAGCAGCGTCCCTGTGGTCACATGATTGACATTTGGGTGCTTTGCAACTAACTGGCAGGCGTTTATGACCGTTGCAGTGTCACGTGGTCATGTAATTACCATTTGTGCACTTAACCAGCTTCCGACAAGCAAAGTCAATGGAGAAGATGGCAGTAAAATCACAAGTTGCAGTCACATGATGCCTCACTTAATGACTGCTAGTGATTAGCTTAATGATGGAAGTGGAAGTGATAGTGATGTCGTAAGTCCAGCATGATCATATTATCTTTTGCTTAGCGACTGTGTCATTTAGTGATGGAGTTGCCGGTCCCAATTCTGGTCAGTAAGAGAGGACTACCTGTATTTGTACTTCCAACACATCCACTGGGCACAGCATTTTGTTCTTTAAATGAACTCCAGTGCACCACAACTTTCTCAGTCTTCCCCTTTCTCTAAACCCATTCACTCTTCCTTCATATACTTGTGTCAGCCCCACTAGGCAGACCAGGCCAAGAAATCAACTCTACAGGAAGGCTAAAACTACATGTATTGGGGTTGGCTATAATAACAGAATCTTGTTGTACCTCTTCCCCATCTTATAGTTCAGTGAATTAGGGAGGTGTCTGAGTCACTTCTGAATGTTATCTAGATGTTCTGCACTGAAAACATGTTTACCCTTGCATATCTTCATCAAGGTCATCTTCCTTACCTTTATAATTTGTTTTGCAATTTGATCTTCAATCATATACTATTCATGTTGCATTTAGCAACCAACTTTTAATTGCATACTTGTGCAAAACATTCCATAACTCAAGCCTATTCACTATCATATGCTTTCTATAAATCAACAAGCTTTACATCTCACATTTAGTCATATATATCTTAGGGAGCTGTTAAACAGGAAAAATGTGGTATACGCACCCTGCCTGGCATAAAGCTGCACTGCCCTTCCTCGATTTTGCATATTGGCACCTGTTGCACCCCTTAGATTCGAATTCTACCAAAGAACTTCACAGACACACTTAACAACTAATCCTTTTGTGGGTTTTTTTGCATTAAAACTTACTACTTTTTCTTGTGTATAAGGGAAAAATAATGGAATTCTTCCAATTGTCAGGCACAGACAATTTTGCAGTCTTCAAACACACTTTAAAGAAGTCACACAGCCACTCCTTAAAACAAACACATCAATATTTTTTTTCAATTATATCTTCTACATTTGCAGACAGATGTTCTACTCAACATATCAGATCCCTGAGTGATTTTCTCCTGCATCTCTTCAGGTCAGTTTCATTTTGAATAATTTCATCATTTTTATTATGGATTCGATTCACACTGCAGGAGGCTCCTTGTTTAGCCCTCTTCACCAACTTCCAAAGCAATGTTTTATTTCCATCAAAATGAATCTGTAATCTTTGTCAGTCTTAACCTTTCCTTGGTTAGACTCTTTGCAATTTTTTTCTCTCTGTATATATATGTTTTCTCCTCTCGTTTTTTGAAGCAGTCATTCTCTTATATGCATTTCCCCCTCATCCATTGTCTTATTCTCGTCTTCATTCTACCAGGAATATTTTTTCGTACTTCTCATTAGCATAGCCCCGCACTCTTCTATGGCACTCTGTAACATGGGCCTGTTCACTCTGTTCTTTCCATTCATTCTATGCTACTGGGAGATAAATTTGTCTTCTAACAGTTTTTCATACAGGATTTTCTCTTCCTACAGTACTTTTACTCTGGTTTCTTTCACATCCATTTTTCCCAAGATTTCCCAACCCTGACTCCTGACATTGCCAAAAAATACTCTTCCCCCATTCAGAATTTCTCATTGCCCTTGTATCTTTCACTAATTATCTCGACCTTTCATCATAAATAATCAAATCAATCCTGCTTTTGATTTATGTTATTTCCTTTGTCATGTGTATATCAATGATTTATATTTAAACCGTATATTTAAAGCAGGCAACCTTCTTCTAAGCAAATATTCACCTTTCTGTTTCATTCTAATGGCCTAGTCACTTCTCTTGTCTCATTTTATGTCACATAACAGAGTAATTTTTTTTAATCAAAGATTGGACTCATTCAGAATATTGCACAATTTCCCCCAAAATGTACAGTATGTCTGGTTTTTCCATTATGACCATTCATTGGAGCCTAACATGCAGTTATCATTGCCCTAGAGATTCCTACTTTCATACATACTCTCAACACCTAAATAACTCTCATTCATATTTTCTGATATATATTTTAACTCTTTCATTCATGATTAAACCTACACTTTCACTTTCCAGTCAAATCAAATAAAATAAGTGATAACTAAAATTTAACACATAGTAATAATCGTAACAGTAAATATAATATAATATAATATAATATAATATAATATAATATAATATAATATAATATAATATAATATAATATTAGAGCCAATTTGGTCTAGCGGTTAAGGCTCCAGGCTAGAAACCAGGCGACAGTGAGTTCTAGTCCTGCCTTAGGCATGAAAGCCAGCTGAGTGACTTTGGGCTAGTTCCTCTCTCAGCCCAACTCACCTCACAGGGTGATTGTTGTGGGGAAAATAGGAGGAGGAAGGAGCATAAGGTATTCCGCTGCCTTGAGTTATTTATAAAAATAATAAAGGTGGGATTAAAAAAATCTAAAAAAAAATAGAAAGGTACTTAAGAGACAAAATGCTTGGTCAGGCTATAAACACTAGGTTTTAAATGTCAGAGTAAGCAACTATATTTTTGCCTTGTATTCAAAGGAATCAGCCTTGCCTCCAGGAGTAGAATAGAATTCCAAAACAGGAGTGCCACAATACCGAAGGCCATCTTCCACCTCCTTAGAGGAGATATTTCAGCTTCAGCTTAGCCCTCATCCAGGTCATTATCCTACACAGATCCTGACCTAACATGGGCACCACTTCATCTGATTCTAAAAGGAGGATGTAATAGAGGTTGATTTCATCAGCATAATGATGGCACTCATCTCAAATCTCCCAATGACCTCACTCACTCTGTAAATTGTGAGCACCCATAGCAATTTTTCTAAGGTACAGTGGAAAGGGCACAGCTTTCATCTGATATTGAGAGGCCCCATTCTTCATGACCGGGATTCTGTTCTGGGATTTGTTTTTTAATGACAGGTTCTGCAGCCTGCTCTAGACACCTCCGAACACACTGCTACAACTTGTGTTAAGTACTGAACAAATATGATCAAGTTTCTTAAAGTATTTACCAAATCATCAGAACAGATGACTTAGGGTTAAGAAGTTATCACTATTTGACCACCACAAAACATGTCCACTGAACAGCATCTTAAGGATGAAGTGGAAGGATGCAGAGGAAGTCATTTTTGCCTCCTTTACTGCCATGTTGTGGAACAATCTAGTGCTTTCATCTGATCTTGGTCTAGATGCACTTTAACCCTCTTACAGAATGTTTCATCACCTACATTTGTCCAAGTATCAAGGGACATCTTGGATTTTCAGCACCAAAGACGACGTTTAAGAATCATGGTACTGGTCGATTCTTTAAAAATCAGACAATGTGATTTTCTGGATTTTTTTCCCCATTTTGTCTCTCATAGTTGAGAGTTCATACCTATGATGAAAATTACAGGCCTCTCTCATCTTTTTAAGTGGGAGAACTTGCACAATTGGTGGCTGACTAAATACTTTTTTGCCCCACTGTACATACATAAAATTTCAAGTTCTCTCTTTAAATTACTACACTGAGACCACAGAAGATCCTTTGCGGTCTAGGCAAACGAATGAAAAGATTTAAGAGTTTAAAAAAAAAAAACCAACCTCATTCCCAAATTAGATAATGTTTCGACAAGTTTCTGATTATGAACTTGTTCTTTCTCTGAAACTTTTCTAAAGCATTTGACAATATGAAATCAAAATGGGCCAAGGAGAGTTATGCTCAGTTTCTGCACTGTGCTTCATGATTGCTCTCTATCAACTGATCCAGTGCTGTTGCTAAATGGACACATGGAAACATATACATATTGACAACACATGCCAATATGAACTGATATCATAGACTGATGATTCATAGGGAGTTATTTTTATGTGGTAACCAGATTCACTTTGAGACAAATTAGGTAATTATGAGATGACTTGCAAATATGAAAATAAATTATTATTTAATTCTAGAACTGAAATGATTAACGAAACCAAACCCAAAATAAAAACTTCAGTTTGATATTGCTATAATTGCAGAGATATTTTAAGTATATAATTAAGCAACCTAGCTCAAGTGACCTGCAGTATATAGCTGTAGAATTAGCCAAAATTGCAAGGAAGTATAAAGCACATAAATGGATATAATCAAGATATTTTAAGCTACAGATATAAAGAAGTTCAAGTAGAACTATTTAAAACAAAATTTTAAAAAAAGATGTATTTTTCCCTTAGACCAGGGGTTCTTAGCCTTCATGTGCCATGGACCCCTTTGAGAATTTGGTGAAAGCTACGGACCCCTTCTTAGAAAAATGTATTTAAATGCATTAAAAAAACCCCATAGATATAGATGCATTACAAAGGAAACCAATTATGCTCAAATACAGTTATTAAAATACTAAAAAATAACAAATACTTAAAACAGTAATATGTGTGCTTCTTTATTAATCCATTAACTCACTAACAAGACAAGCTGAATTTCAGTTAGAGGTTAGTGAAAATAAAGTTGTAATTTCCCCCCCATCCTCTTAACCTTCTGGAAAGCACTTGAAAGTGCTTCAAGTGTTGGGATAGGGTGAGGCCAAAGTGTGAGGAGAATGTTGTGGGCAGCATCGGGGAAGTTTGGTTGTGGGGCAGGGTTTTCTCATCTTGGTTTTAGTGTTCTTTGTTTTTATTGTTTGTATATTTTGCTTTATTCTTTGATTGTGAGCCGCCCAGAGTTTGATTTTAAGATGGGCAGCTATACAAATGTTTTAAATAAACAAACACACAAATAAATAATATCTGACCATTTTTACAGATTGATGGTGATGCTCCAGAATCTCACAATCCATTTCTGCTGCTTTAGGACAGAAGGAGCCACTCATATCTGAGAAAGTTAAGGCCTCCATGATTCTAAGTACGTAGCACTCTCTCTCTTTCTTTCTTTCTTTTTTTTTTTTTCAAAACTCTTACTTTAGCACAACCTTTATATAATTCATAGAGGGTAATAGGACTGCTTTAGCTTTTAGATGTTTTCTTCTTCTAACTGTCTGGAAACAGATGTGGCAGCTACTTCCATTTCACAGTTTGGCCACCAATACTGAGTGCCAAGGAAGGATAGGCACTAATTCTCATTCTACAAGGGCTATCAATTACCAACACATATAATTTTTTTTAACACATTACAATTGTATTTATAATCTGTCTCATGTGTAACCTGTATCGGAATAACTGCCCTGTCTTCCCCTCCCTGTCTTCTCCCACCTCCTCCCAATTTAAATTGTATATTGCTTTAGCCACTCCAAGTATCTGCAACTCATGAAAGCTTATGCCTTTTAATAAAAAGTGTTAGTCAGAAAAGATGCTACCAAACTCCTGATTTGCAGTAGAGATGATATTCTCTCTTCATCTGTGAATGGCAATACCTGTCATGGGGTCCTATACTGTATTGGAATGAATCCTTGTACAGAAATATGGTAGAATAAGCTTTTCTGTGGTTTATGAAAGACCTAGCTCAGAATTTACCCACATATGAATTTTATCCTTCTTGCCAACAACTCAAAAGAACATTTAATTCTGAGCAATTACAAGCAAGTGCAGCTTGATCCACCTTTCCCAAATTTAGTGCCCTACAATTATATGAGGACTACAAATCCCATTGTTCCTAAGTAAGCAGCATGGCTGAAGACCAAAAGCCATACTAGCTGAATTCTGGGAGTAGAGGTTAGGGAAGGTTCCCATAAGTAAACAAAAATCTACTATAGTCCCAAAGATTTCAGAACTGGTACAACTTGAACTGGTACAACTCATGGGAATAAAAGTATGACTACTCTATAGTCATACATTTCATTTTGTTCTTAAAGGCTAGTGTCATCCAGAAGAAAATACCGATAGTGTGAAAAGCCCCTCAAAATATATCTACTGGTAGATGTCTGTGACTGAGTGTTAGGAAGAAGAATTTGGGAGTAGGTTGTAGAGTCCGCTGGAGTTGGGTGGCCAATAAATTTAAGTAAATAAATAAATAAATATTTGGCTTCAGCAATAACCACAGACCAGTCATCTGATGAATGAAGCAGGACTATGTTTATTAAATAATTCATAGGGTTCTCTGCAATCTGGCAGTGGCTTTTTTATGCACTTACTTCTCCACTCCTGTCTCTCTGCCCTGCTCTGGGACTGAAAACTGGCATCAGCAAAATGAAAAAGAATGCCATGAAGGCAATTATTTGAGTGTGACATGCTAGTATGCTAATTAAATGGAAGAATGTACAGGACAAGTCGATGCCAGCATCACAGTAAGAAAGCAGAATCAGATGCTTAAAGAACATGGTGGTATTTATAATTGGTAGCAAAGTTAAGCAGCTGAAATCACTGGTTGGATTTGAATATGGTGCTAACCCATAGTTTAATGTTGTGCCACATGCCTCCCTTCTCCCCTTCTAGTCTAGTGTAGTCATGACCAGCTAAAAATAGTCAAAAATTGATGATATGGGTTTGGTCCCCATGTGTATTTGTACTGAGTTGGAAAGAAAGGGAAGAGTGCGGAAGCATGAGATTTTTTTACATCATGCTAGACTAAGTTTTAGTGTTATATACCATATAACCGAAACATTCTGAATAAATAGAGTTTTGTAGCACCTTATAAATATATTGTAGCATAAGGTTTTATGGAAGAGAATCCACTTTATCAGACATACAAGGGTCATCCAAAGTTACCCAATGTATGTACACAAAATATAAATTTGCATGCCTCTAAATGTGATATAAAGAAAAAAATACTAAATAACATCAAAATACACATAACCAACATTTACCTTTGAGTAAGCACTTACTGTATCTCCACAACCAAAATGGAGGCATACACCACACAAGTTGGTACAGGAGTTCTATATACTCATCTGTTCTTCTTTTCCCTCTGCTCGTATTCTGTTTAGCACTATTTTCCAAGTTCATTTTAGTTACTTTTATTAGGGTTCCAATGAAAGACACCGAAACATTACCAAAACTGTTTTTGTACAGTATGTACAGTAGATCTTTTTAGACTAACTTTCTCAAAGCTAATCTGCATGAGTTTGCAGAAAATACTCTAAAAATTGAAGTCTTGGTACTTAAAAAAAACTTGTAATAAGATGCAGACCATATGTAAATCAAAAGACATAGATTAACATCTCATCTAAGTAGGATTTTGGCCAAACAGAATAAACAGAAAGGAATAAGTTAGTAGATTTCAAACAAAATGCACTGGATTTCCTTAATCATTTTATTTTTATACAGACAGAATCAGAAGAAGAGAACTATAGTGGGAATCATCTCTCTCTAGATGATCAGAAATGTTAAAAGGAGTTAACTTGACCCTCAAATTATCTACCATAAAACAAATAGATTGTTACATATAACATACATAACAAATATGTTAGCAAGATAATTAAATGAAAAGAGGTATAAAAAGATCTATTTCTAACCACACAGTGCAGAAAGAAGCGACCCCTAGTAATGTGGTGGTCTGGCTTACTGGGGATAATTGCAAACCATTTTTGTGATATTCATTGTGAATTGCAAAATGTTTTAGATTAGAATCAATTAATAACAAGGATATGGGGAATAGGACAGATCATTCTGTGGCTCACAGGTTCTAGAAGCTATAATTTAGCATATGTGACCTTCAAAATCTTCTATCACAAAGCCATTGCCATGTAGAAAAAATGGGGAATATCTTGGGTTTAGGATCAGGGACATCCACCTGGGAGGGGAGAGTAAAATGACGTGGCTACAACCACGTGATTGAAGCCCCACAGCCTTTTTTGACATGTAACATGCATGTGATATAAAACAGGGCTTCAATCATGCAGTCATGGCTGCCATCCTGACTTTTTTGACCCTCCCCCCCCCGAAACCTTTGTTCCAAGGTAATCTGCAGTGGTTCTGTCAGGGGAATTAGTCCAGGGCCTCACTCAGCAGAATAAACAGGAAGGCTCCAAATGATGTATGTCAGTATTACTACAGTTTGAATTAAGTGAAGCAAATACTTACAGGCTGGCTGGGGAATTCTGGGAGTTGAAGTCCACTCATCTTAAAGTGGCCAAGTTTGGACAACACTGCCTTATGTGCTCCCTGCCCCACCTGAATTAAGTTTTGAACTATTGTTTTAAAAAATATTGGGAAGTCTTCTTCCCATTCCACCCTATGCATTCCTGGCTATTTCCATGCTTCAAGAAGGCATCTGCCCAAATTAATCTATGGGCACACAGGGACTCTGTGAGCAGTGGGGCAGGCCTTGCCTTCTGTCTCTGTCCCCTTGACTTATCCATTCTCTTCCTTCTGTCCTTGAAGAGGTTACATCATTGACACCCCATCATTCCATTCAGCTGACCATCCCCTGCTTCTTCATCATTGCACTCATGTTCTAGGCATACAACTTGCAGCGCTTGTGCGAACAGCTGGAGAACACCTGCTCTCCTGGCGTGCCACAGTTTTCCCCCACTGAAATTGCCCTTTTCCACCCTTGACTGTCAGCCTTTCTACAACAGTTACACAACAGCAAGTGAAGTGGGTCTTACTGATACATACTCAAGGAGTAGCAGCTGCAGAGGGCCATTTCAATAGGCTGGAAGAGTGGAGAACTAAAGGAATGAGTACCATAATCAGCAAGTCCAAAAAGACAAAGGAATAAATTCTTAGGAAAACAGTTTTGTTGTCTTAAATATCAATAGTTTTATAGAGGAATAAACTTAAAGTCAGATTCACCAGAATTATGAAGTGAAATGCTCAGCAAATGGGTATATTCTGAAACTGATGGACTGCCATTCAATTTGGTTAAACAATTGTAATTAGTAAGGGTAGCTGCGATCATTTGTAGGATGGTAGCCATGCTAAGAAGTATTTAATTTTCACACCAGCATATGACACATGTGCATGCGTGTACATGCCTGCCTCAACATACCATAATGCTGTGTTTGGGACGTGGGTAGAACAGCCTTACTGAGGGCCATGGCATAATTTTAGAAATGCAGAAAAATTAATTTAAGATTTAAAAAAGAAAGCTTTATTTCATAGGAAGGGACTATGGTATGTACAAGGGATTAAAGCCATATTACAAATGTGTACTGGGTCCCTTGAAAATTATGGTTAGGCCCTGGAAACATGGCTTGCAGACCCTGCAGCAAATCACAAAATAATCGTAGGGAATTAATTCTAGAATTTGGGATACTGCCATTATTTAAAAGGTTGCTGTATGCTGGATCTGCACTTTCCCATCTCATTTTAGTTCCCAACATCCTTCCTCTTCTTTTGGAGCTTTTATGAGTTCTATCTTTAGGAACCAGAATGATACATCTAATAGGCACAATGTATATTTAAGTAGTCAAAGAAAGAAACAGAAACCCTTTGGTGCAAGAGAACACTCCTCGCTCCCAGACAAGTGACAAGGGAATTGTGAAATGTTTGTTGTAAAACTTTTAAGAGCTTTTGATGTATTGCAAATTGGCAGGTAGCCAGACTTCATAAACTATCAAAACAGCTTTGGGTGGGGGTGGGGGTCTTCTATTCCAACAATGCTGACTGCATAACCAATGGTTAAAAGCAACAACAAAAATCTCTTAATCATCTTCTTCCATACTAGCAAGCCTCTGAATAAAGACAGTAAACAATTACAGTAATTAATAGCATACTCCTATGCAGAAACACTAGAAAGGGAATCCAAAATGTTCATTTGGGCTACCTTTCAGTACTTCTGCTTAGAACTACAGCCTCCGTTATGCAAACTGTCTTAAGTTTTAAGTGATACAGTATGCATTAAATTATGGCAACATACATAAGATCAGTTACTGTACATAGTTTCAGAAGCTTATTAAATGGTTTGGTATAAAGACATCAAAAGAATACTGTAGTTGTTTTAAAGGGTTTTTTAAGGGTCAGTGATTTTCTACTAAAGATATGAGATGAGTTGCTTCTAAACTTGATATCAACTCTAAAAGATGTCTCTTAAACTCTCTTTTGAGGAGTGATCTCAATTAAATTATAATGCATGGCTCCAAAATGCATGTCATATCCATTCTGTATACATTTATCTAAACTTCTTAGTGAAATCAAATGTAAAGATTAACAAGGAGTTTCCATTCACACAGAAACACTCAACACAGCTTTCCAAATAAGGTTAACTTGGACAGTGAAATACACATTATAGAAGAAGAGAGAGAGATCTACAGTCATTAATCAAATTTTAGTAGTTGTATTCTACAGTAAATAAGGAAAGTCATGAATATAATGTTAGAGTGAACACTGCACAATTTGCAAAGTGCCCAGACCACTTTCTTTCTTCTTGTCATCCTTTATTCTGGTACTTGTGTAATTATGGCCTGTCATTCACACCAACTGGATCTGGCAGTGGCATTTCCTGAAGTTGAAATGCCACTGCCAGATCCAGCTGGTGTGAATGACAGGCCATATTATTGGCCTTAAATATTCCTTAATTCCCTCCCCAAAGAAACTCCTAATTAGCACCTAGTTTGACTATCTGACATTCTTAATAAGAGGCAGCACCTAGCTGACCAAGGCTGATCTAGAATAATCAGGTTATCTAGTTAGAACATGGATGAGAAAGTCTGGGAAGTCCAGGACTGTAGGCTATACCAGGAATTCAAAACAAAACAAAACAATCTGGAAGGAGACAATGGCAAAGCAGTTTGGAACCATGCCAAAAAACTGCAAGATTTTTATGGTATTTGATTCTTCTTACAGCAATCCTCTTCATTAGCATGGTTTCTTTCCAAGTGCAGAAGAAAAGCAAAAGTGAATGGGGGTATTTATTTTTTAACTGTTTGTGGCTTTTACTTTTATTGTGAGCTGCCCAGAGTCACCCACTGGGGGAGATGGGTGGCATACAAATTTAATGAATGAATGAATGAATGAATGAATGAATGAATGAATGAATGAATGAGTGAGTGAGTGAGTGAGTGAATGAATGAATGAATGAATGAATGAATGAATGAACAAATAAAAGTCCATCCTTTCTCCTTTTGCTCATTCCATGTTGTGCGAGACCACTCAACTAATAGAAAGTTGTGATAACTGAACTGTTTTTATTGCTGCTTTTGAATAGCTGAATAGTTAACGTGCTTTACTTTTTAAAAAATATATATAATTCATATTATTTTAATTTAGTTGGCAGCTGCCTTGAAGATTTTCAACCAGACAGTCAGGATAGAAGCATTCAAATAATGTATCCTTTGTGGTTTTGTGACTTTTCTTGGTCTTCAGAGATGTAATCCCCAGATCAGAGCAAAGACGTATGATGAACATGGTCTGTGTGAATGCACCTGACTTATGCAATCTCAAAAGTGCACTGCATTAAACTCAGGCAGGAAAATGCTTTCAACTATTATGGTCAGGTGCATGTAGTGAAGCAGTGATCTGTCATATGACAGCTAGAGTATCACAAGAGTGTATAAGAATATTCTTATTGCATTCATGAAATACTGACATGTACGCCCATGAGATCTATGTTCTATTAACTTCAGTCACCTATGCCCTTATCAATCTCAGCCAGTATCTGATTTCTCACACAGAGTGGCTATGCCATCACCTTCCACATTAGTCTGTCCAAATGCCAATAAAAACAGCGTAGAAGTAGGTTTGTGAAATGAGTAGGTGTTAAGAAAAAGATAGGTTAATAGGCTACACAGGGCTGAAGGTGATGAGGACAGCATTGGCACAAGGAATGCTGTGCAGAAAAACCACACAGATAGATAAGGGAGGATATAATTAGAATATCTGGATGTAGCAGCTGTTAAAATAGAGGGCTTTCATGCCAGGAATATTGCCCCAAAGGATTGGTTCTATTGGTCACTCATTGGCCTAATCTGATGACCATATGGCTTTTCATTATAGAGTTCCATAAGTTCTTTTTTAGTGTTGGTGGCCAAGCTTCGTGGTTTTTCTTGAGTGGTTTTTCTACTCTACTTTATCAGTGATTTCACACTGAACTTTTACAGAATACTATGATCCACTTTCTTGTTTATCCACAGCTCTAATTTTGGAGAGAGAACAAAAAAAAAAGGTTGCTGGTTTGATGACTACCATGGAGTGCCTCAGCCATCAAGAAAGTGCCTCTTTTACTGCTCTAAAGACTAAGGCGTATCATGACCACTCCCCATTGCAAGAGTGGGAAGAAAAAATATGGAGTCCTATTCTTCAAACAGGTTTAAATTCATGCATGAATTGGCACATTTATGTTCTTCCAGTTATGACCCTGGTTATACATACCATGATATGGTACATTCAGTGTTTGAAAACACCAAACATTAAACAGGTAGAGGCAGCATTCCATCATGCTTAGACAACATGGCAAATAGAGCATAATGTAAACCTGCATTAAGGAACATTAGCGTTATGCAGTTTGAAACAGCAGTTGTCGTCTTGTGAATGGAACTCCAGTTATATTTTCTTTGGAAACTTCTAAGAGCAATCAGGATAGAATTCTGTGCTACAGTTTGCCATGCACTGAATTTCAGGCGTAATGTTAGAACTTCAGCTTTCACTGGCACAGAAGGAGAGCATTTCTAGTATTCAGACCTGATAATACTTTGGCTAGTTGCCTCACATTTCATGCCTCCTGTCATGTTGTCACTACTGACACAGTCTCTCCAATGGCCTCAACCTGCATGATATTGATGCATGAAAATAAATTATTTTGAGCAAATAACTGATCAGGTGCAATAGTTTACCATTAGTACGGGATGAATAAGTAGAGACTTATATAAAAATGTAAATAAACTTCCCTGAGTATAGGAAGTAAAAGGACTGGTAGAGTCATATGACAAACCTAAAACATCAATATCCAAGCTGCATGGGTGTCCACGGATGGACAAGGGGCCACGTGCATGATAATGTTACTATACAAATGACACTGCATACAGCACATATGTCATGACATGTCTAATATCATGACATATGTGCTGTCATTTTGACACAATGACTTGCTACAGATACTGCTGCCAAGCCCCCTCACTACAACACCCATAAGCCTCCACAGATTATGTCACAGAAGCTGACTAAAACTGGGCCTAAAGCAAAGAAAAGGAATCAAAGTATAACAAGGTGTGGCAAGCTGATAGCTCAATCCAGATGTCAATCTGAAGCTAAAGGGGAAAACAAAACATGGCCAAGGTCAATGGAAACTCACTTGACCAGCGCTTCTTTCCAATGCATGATAAGTTTCAAAGTTTTTTCCCACTTTGAGTAAAGGTGGGGTTGGGCATTCCTAACTATGACGACAACCTCTGAAATAAAGAAGATTAGTAACCATTGGAAGTATTCCATTTGCTTTTACAGGGCCTGTTTGCAGAGTGCCATTGATGATCTCTTTTTGCTCTGAACAAACAATAAAAGAAGTTAGGTGGAGCCTGAAACAAATATAGATTGAACCATGCAGGCTGGTTTATCCTAAAGGTGTGTGAAATCCTGGTTTCAGTTGGAAAGGCCTTGTGCAATGCACCTTGTTAAGAGCCAGGCTAGTGTCAAAAGACTTGTCATTGTAATCATGACAACCTTGTCTCATAAACGTCTGAGTGAGTTTGAGGGTTTTTTTCCTGTCTAGCCTGTCCATTTAAAAAAAAGAGAGAGAGTTTGAAACAATAAAGGAAACAGGGAGACGGGAACAGAAGAGCAGAAGCACCCAAAAGAATGGTATTAAGTCCCTGGCTCTTATATAGAGGCTTAGAATTTAGTTGTGAACCATGCCTGGAGCAAGGGAGTATCTGAATAGTTCTAAGACAAATGAGTCAACAAGCCCAGTAATTGATCTCTTGCTTAGAGCAGAAACATCCCAACCTGTTTAAAGGACTGTTTCAAAGGCCTGTCTTAGCTAATGCTAAGCACTTCACAGAGTGAAGTTTCAGCAGTCCCGAGAAGAAAGGTTGTAGGTCAGTGGTACACGAAAAAAGCCAATCTAACGTTCGGTACTGAACTTGGTTCTAATCCCCTACAGCTAATCATGCGGCACCAACTATCACATTAACTACCCAAACTGGCTCTCTCAAGTGTGATCACAGGCTACCTTTTTGGTGGTGTGATGGTTCCTATAACCATCACTTTAGGGGAACTGATCTGCTACCAGCATCGTATCTGTATACCCATCTTAGACAATGGCTAGGTTCACATACCTCGCTAAGCCATATTTTGACTTCCTTTTGTCTTGTTTTGAAGTGCTGTGTGAACCAGCCATTCACAGCAGCCTAATAAGCATTCCCATAGTCCCAGGAAGGGATGAGGATAAAATTACATTTGGGTTATATATTAATATGAACCAACCTAATTTACATCTGAACTGTTACTTAAGGGCAAACTTAATTTACAGGTTCTGAATTAAAATACAAATAGGAATACAATTATTCTTCGGTTCTCACACTCCTGTTATTTATGCTAGGTGATTTCCCTGCAACCCTTAAAACATGCACTATATCACATTGCACAGACATACATACGTTACAGGAAAATATGTCCAAAATGTTCTTACAAGAATGGGTAAATTAGCTAGATTTTGAAATAACTTGAAATAATGCAGGCTTCATAGAAAGTGTAAGGTTTCACACGACATAGGTGCCTTTTTGTATCAGTTCTTTTTCCTTGCTTGAGGAGTCTTGCTCTTCCTCAGACACAGTATTGTCAGTTTCTACCACCAGCAGAAGGGTCATCAGTTGAACCAGATCTGTGCATTTGTGATCTAACGCCTTTGTAGCCCAGCAGTCATCATGAAGTAACTAAATATTGCTAGTCCAACAAAATGCAAAATGCCGAGGACTTGCATCAAATGTAGTGTAAGCAGGTAAATGTCATGACAGAAACTATAACAACTTTGATAGGATTTGTTCCCCATGCAAATGCTATATGATTTAGAGAATCCATTTCTACTACCGGCTTATTGTCTCAGTTTGAATTTACTTCCAAGGTTTTCCAATGCAAAAACCAGTTCCTTGTATTACAAAATAGATTCCAATCTGTTAAGGACTTTCTGTAATGCCAGCAGTCCTCATCTGAATAAACATGTCACCAGTTTTTACAGTACAGTCCTTGTCACTCTTGACTCTTCATTTTTACCAGAATATTATATTCAGTTTTACTTTTATACCTTACTGTGCCTGTCCACAAACCTTCTAGTTTTTGCTGCTGAATATGTCTTTCAGTTCTGTTTTTTCCCCCTTCCTCAGGGATCAATTTTATGTTACCTGCTGGATCTTACTGAATCACAGTTTCTGTCACCTCTGATTGTTGGCTACTGCTGAGCTACAAGGAATTAGAAACATCTGGAGAACACAGATCCCCCGCCTCTGCACTACAGGTTTTCATTTCAAGTGCCATCCTCACACATGCAGCACTATGCAAAATACTTGTGTATAATTGTGGACAAATTTAGGGTATTTTTAAAAGGAAAGGGATTTTTTGCAGGGGAGGGGAATAGAACATTCCAGTTATTATTATAAATCCATTAAACACTTTAAGGAGGGTATAATAAGCAGCTCACAAAGTATGCTCTGTAAGAACAAAAATAAACCGTGTGTTCAGACACACCGTATTATCTAGGAACATAGAAAGCTGCCTGGTATTGAGTCAGACCCCTGAACCATCTCTTTCAGCATTATCAGTACTGGCTTATAGCAGCTCTCTAAGGTTCATGGCAGGGGCTGAACCTGGGACTTCAGGCAAATAATATGCTTACGTGGTATAGACATGAGGGTGGAGCTGTGGGCAAGTGGTACAAAAAGCTAATTGCTGAGCAGAAATGTAGTCACTCCTTGTAACCAAACCACATAAGACATTTATATGATACTATTCTGTTTTCCTGCCCCATAAAGTACTCATCTTGTCTCCAGTGCTGAAGTACACATGTTTATCTCACCATTGAGACTTGAGTCAGCTATTACTTTCCTGCAAACGTTCAACAGTTAATAAATGTTTAGTAACTCAGATACAATTATTGATCTAGCTAGTTTTCTGTACCACGCCCTTCTGTCTAAGCTTCTCCACTCTAGGCTACTACATTCTTGGCCTCCAGGTATTTGTGGGAGTCGTAAGAGATTTCTGATAGGGACAACCCTTTCAGGTTCATTCTTTAGCTAAGCTGTGCATACAAGAATATTATTGATTAATTTCACTTATCAAGCTTAGAGGTATTAAATGTTTCTGCTACATAAAAGAAGATGTAGAACTGAAGTTATCCTCAGTTCTGAAAGTGGGGGGAGTAACTGAGATTACTGAAATAGAGATATTATCTCTTGCATGTGCTTGAGGCATTGTGTCATTTGCATCTCCAGTCTAATATAGCTATGTTCAACCTGTGATTAGGTTACGGCTTGGACTATAAATAAATACGAATTTTTGAGTAAACTCAGCAGTCATGGGAAAAGAATATGAATCCTTGCAGGAATATGTCATTGATTAAATGCAAAAGTGGGGAGCGGGGGGGAAGAATAAACAGAAAGTTCTCACAATGGAGCAGGATAAAAAGTTGAGTCCATCAATGTTCTACATTGGTACTGGTTATTCCAAATTTTTTGGAATATATAAGTCATCAGGACTTAGATATGAACAATGAACTGTTGAAGTATAACATTTGATCTGGAATAGTGAAAGGAAGCCGAATAAAAAATTCCTTCTATCTGAGTTAAAGGAACAACACATATCAAATGTTCAGTGTCATTAAAAGTAAAATGAAATGCATTGGGGTATAACCCCCCCAATCATATTTTCACACATGCATTTCACTAATGGGAACTAATTAGTAAGATTTGCTTGAGATCAATAATATCATCCATTTAGTGTGTAGAAGTAGTATCAGGAGTGGAAAAGTTCCTAATGATAATTAGGAATCAAAAAATAAAATTGCTACAATCATGAATATTTATATAAATTTAAGGCACAACCATACTCAGACTACTGTGTTTTTTGTGGTCAACCATCTCACAGAGCTGCCTTCTCTATAACAGGCAGAAAGGAGTAATCAAAATGATCAGAAGAGTCATGCAGATAATTAATTTATGGAAATTAATGCTATAAAAGATGTCCTAATGACTAGTGGTTCAGAGGATTTTAAAAGAGGATGAAATCAATTAATGGAGGAGTTGACTATAAAACTTACAGTAACAGCCTTGCTGTTCTATTTGTTGGCTTCTCAACAGCTTTTTATTTGATCTAACAATTCCCTGATTTACCAGTCTGAATATAATAAATGAATCATATGCCAGAAACTTCTCAAATGGGGCAGTGGGAGGGGATCAATGTCTCTTGGCTGTTCCTAATCTCTAACATCAGAATCTGCTACCGTTGGCTATACTAGCTGGACCTACAAAGAATTACAGATGGACGAGTCCTAGTGGAATGAAATACTACTCTGTGGAAAAGTGAGTCAGGAATGCTAATTCAGTCCTCAGGGATCAGCCAAGGCTAGATCACTTTCAGTATTAAAAGTACTGAAATGAAACCCCCTCCCCACCTCGTGATTTGAATGACATGGGAATGAGCAAAAAGACGTTTTGTGTTATATATATTTGCACCT
The DNA here is from genome assembly GCF_059951505.1 of Python bivittatus. Lineage (NCBI taxonomy): Eukaryota > Metazoa > Chordata > Lepidosauria > Squamata > Pythonidae > Python > Python bivittatus. The sequence goes on along the minus strand of NW_028277035.1, from coordinate 77,009,376 downwards.
ATATATATTTTTAAAGACATGTACTACATTTTTGGAGTTGCCACCTGCTTTCAAAGCCACCTAGAAAAACTGGGTTTGGGGACAGTATTCTTTCCTAGGGCTGACTGGCAGGTTCCACAAGAAACCACAACCTGGCATTATTTATCCCGATACCAATTAGTACACACCTAGTTAGTGAAAATATTTTACTCTCAGTTCAAACTACTTACAAAGCAGTTAAAAGTTTCACAGTAGTCCTGTATAATATTTATAGTACCACAGATCACTGTCATTATAACTTGTTCCTCTCAACCCCAAACTATGAGCAAGAGCAACAATGTTTATATTTTGAGCATATTTGCTTTTCTTCTGCATGCATAAATATGTACATACTTATTGCACGCCCACATGAATATATACACCTGTTTTCACAAGTCATTTGTACTTTCATTCTACTTTGTTCTGGATATGCCCACAACTCATGAGGAAAGATATACAGTATACATAGTCCATTTCTCTCTGGTAAAACTGTTCTGCACTAACATTTCTGGAAATATGACTTCACAATAGTTAAGACACTTATTTGACATGAAAAAACCTCTCAACGTTTTAGTGAACTGAGCTGGTAGATCTGTGATTTTAATGAATGTTTATAAGGTTTCTTAAGAAAAACTATCTAGCTTTATTTATGCATTCTTTTCCAATGAGGGAATTATTGTACAAGCCAAATCTTTCAGAGCTTTCTTTAATGTACACATTTAAAGCAAAAAACCCAATACTTCTTTGCTTAACTTTTCTTCATTCTCTATTTCTCCATTATGGATGCCACCTGTTCTATTTTGGAGGCTGTTGCTTGTGCTATATATCTGTCGATCAGTGTGTGCATGCACACACATGCATGTGTGTGTTATTTACTCACATTTCCTCTGGCTCATGGGGATACATATCTAGAAGTGCATCCATATAGTTCAATTACTTGCATGTTTACAACAACTGAAGCATAATCTGCAGTTGTATTAAAAATTGTGCCAAATTACCTGATGCACACAGGACTTTGCATTGAGGAAAAAGAGTTCAACTGTGGTCTTGTCCTTCAGAAAGGAAATGCTTTCTATGTAGAATCTAAAAGGAAGGGAAAGAGGAATGATTTTATTGTCTTGTAATAGCTCAGTTGTAAATCAAAGGTTAACAACCAATGCTATTGTACTGCAAATCAATTCAATTAGTCTAACACTACACAAAAACATTAGTACAATAAGTAAAACAAAGGGGAAGCCTTGTCAAACATATGTTAATGGTACTCTAAAAATCAGATTCTTAGCAAAGAAACTCACTCCCCAAGAATATTTTTCAACGAGACCATAAAGTATCACTGCAATAAAGAACCCAAGCTGGACAGCGCCTATTCATATTGTGCACTTTATTGAAAGAAAAAGAAATCAAGTTACCTACAAAATACATTTTTCTGATCTTGTTGAGTCAGATTCTGATTTCTGAAATGTTTTAATAAAAATCTGATTGATAGGAAGAATAGAGGAAGGAAGGCACAAGCTACATTTGGAGAGATGCCATACCTATTATGAGGCTTCATTTGGTAACTTCTGGGTACCGGTTGTAAAGGGTTTGGTAATATATCATGCTGACCGTAGGCGTTTTTCTTAGTAACTTGGCAGTAAGTTATCTTATTTAAGATACTGTTCTTAACAAGCTGAGAACCCAGATGCCACCTGCCTGAGTTAAGATCTGCTCATTTGGTCTCCTTTATGTCCCATGATTCCAAGCAGTCATCACATGGAGATTTGTACCACTGGACCTGTGGTGACTTTAGGAGTGGGCAAATCTGACAATCAACCAGGGCCTTGCACTCAAGGGGAGGCCAATTTTGGCAATTCTGCAAATCAAAAGAGGAACTCTAGGGTATAACATTCACATTTCTACATTTGCCCATAGTACTTCACATTCACTGCGCTGTTATTAGCTGCACCTGCTAAGAAGTCATTTTCAAAAGTGAAAATTATAAAACGTTATCCATCCCCTTCCGTGGCTCAAGGCGCTGGACTAGCAATGATCTCAGCTGAAGATAACATTGGAAAAGCACTGGATTATACTGATCGCATTGAAGAGTTTTTATCCAAAACGCCTCAGAAGGTTTCATGTCTGTAACTATTGGCGTGTCATTAAGTCATACGTTTGTGTTCTCTTAAGACAGCAGATGAAGTTGTGAAAGTAAGATGGAATCTTAATCATCAAGATAAATACTGAAGAACAGAATTTATCATTTTGTTTCTTTTCTTTCATTTATGAAATTTGATATCTGGACTTTCAGGTCTATGTCACAGATTGAGAATTCTTAGAATAAATCAGATATATTAGGAAGAGTGATAATAGGTTATAAAAAGGAGAGTCCCACAAAGACACTCTTGTCCAGGCCACAAAAACTTTAAGGCCACCAATGGATATAACCACATGCTTTCCTAATTGTGGCATCACAATTATGAAATCTCCTCCTCCTCCGAGAGATTAACATCACATCAACATTGATTTCATTTCAGTGCCCGGGTTCCTGGTGTTCTCAGCCTGCTTCTCTTTCTGCAGATGTTTCACTACCAGGCTAGGTACCATCATCAATGCACAGGGGTGAGAGCGGGGATAGAGTTTGCTGGCTATTTATATGTAGTAGCTTGTCTTGCAAGACCTCACTGGAATATTTTTTCTTCCTTGATTGCCTTTTGGGTGGGGTATTCCCTGAAGCGTTGACAGTAGCTCATTTTCTATGTTGTTTTCATTTTATTGTCTGCATAGGAGCCTTGAAAATATGGATTTTGGAGAGAGATATTTTAGAGTGCCTCCAACTCTGTGAACATGTGAAATCACAACACACAGAGAGGACTAGAAAGTTCCTCAAAAGGTTTTCTGCAAACTGCATTTTAAATGTAAAAACACTAATATACTGAGTCATCTCGTTAAGGCTTAAATATAAAATTTACCACCTGAGATGACGTACTGTCTAGGAAGCAACAGGGGAATGTGACACATGTGCTCGTGCAAATGTCATCCTGTTAACTACTTTTTTTTATTCTGCCCACTCATTTATCATTAACAATAAGAAAAACCCATTAATTCTTTTTTTTTAATTATTGCTTACAACTAGAAATGTTTTATTACCCAGCTAAGTAACACCTTCAGTGCTAAAATGGGTTGGAGTTTGCTCCCTATTTCTATACTGTGGCATGCCTTGCCAGTGCTGGTGGCAGCAGACTATTACAGCCACATGGCATCTCTGTAGCACACAAACCAACAAAATCACTCCAAAATATCTTAAATAAACCAAAAGACCCAGTAGCACAAGAAGAAAAAACAGGAGTCGTCTACAACATACAGTGTAAGGATTGTAACAAACACTACATAGGACAGACAGGCAGAAGACTGGCAGAACGTATCCATGAGCACCAACTAACAATCAGAAGACATGATGAAAACTCCTTAATTTCACAACACATGGACAGACTTAACCATAATTTTAACTGGGAAACTGTCAGCGTTTTAGACCAAGCTAAATCCAAAAATGCAAGATAATTCTTGGAAGCTTGGTATTCAGACAAGGCAGCAATTAACAGACACATAGAGATAAATAGCATCTACATACTATTCAAAAGAGACAAAAGACCAGAAGATTGCCTCACCAGCAATCATCACCCAGATAAACAAGGTTACCACCAGGCACACAATCGAGCAGTAACCATACGCTAATCAAGGAACGAAGAGGAGCAAAACAAAACCCCCACCCTCACCAGCACTGGCAAGGCAGGCCACAGTATATAAATAGAGAGCAAACCCCATCCCATTTTAGCACTGAAGATGTTACCTAGCTGGGTAATGAAATGTTTGCAAGAAAAGAACCAAGCTCAGAGAACCCCAAGGACTCCACAGTTCAATCCTGAGCTACGCATATTTGCCTCTATTGGTAACTAGAAATTTCACACTGCAAATTTATTTTGTATTGTATATCCATACTCACCTGACTGCAAAAAACAAAGTTGCTGGACCTGGTTTCTTAGGCAAATCATGATCCAGAACTCTGTGATCTAACTGTAGCCAGACACTGTGTCCCCTGAAAGTATCAGAACAGAACAGGAAACAAGAAAACATAGGAAACAAATGATTTTAATTCACATAGTTGAGACTATTTCTCAGCAGTATACAAGATCAAGGTAACTTAGAAATAAGGTTAGCTACCTCATCCAGCTTCCTCATTTCATTTATTTCATATCTTCACTCCAAGCACAGATAATGCAGGAAGTTTTCTTATCCTCCCTCTTGGTTAAGAACCAATTAATGGGCTGAAATATGATTGTGAACAGGGGCCAAAATGAAATATAGGAGTAGTAGCTGGCATGGACGTAATTGGCTCAGCTTTCTCAGAGAGACTGGAAGTGGCAGCTGACTGTCCACTCAAATGCAAGATTCGGAGGTCATGAACTCTATACAGTAGTTCCTAATGTGATCAGAGACTAGAGACGTAATAAACTGGTAGCATGATTACTTTATCAAGTGTTTCAATCCTGGTTTCCAAATTATTTATACCACTTAACCACCTCTTAATAATTTACTGACAATCCCATTTACTCCATGGAAAAAAAAAAAGAAAATTAAAAGAAAATTAGGGTTTAAGTCTTGGGCAGCTTACCAGCCTTCAAAGTCCTATTATACAGCATTACTAAATCAAAACTAACAGAAAGAACCTCACTTTTTACAGCCTCATAAATTGGGCCGCTCTCATTACTCCTAACTGGATATGAAAAAAGTTGGAATCCAACCTATCTGGATGGCACTAGGTGTGGGGTGGGGGTTCAGTCTTCATTTGTTCCTTTCATATCTGCATTTTACAATGTCCTACAATAAATTTATAGATGCACTTTTGGAGAGGAAAAGTAAGCATAGGGAGAAAGAAAGTCATCACCATTAAAGAGTATTATTATTATTATTCGCCTGTGCTTTGACTGAACCGTATTTGTGTCACTGAGTCACACAGCTGCCTGATGGAGAGAAAGTGGCATCTTCTGCCGCCATAGAAAATATAATAGGGAATTTTTTAAAAAGGGCTTGGCTGCCCTCTGGAGGTTGCAAATTCATAATCAAAATAACACAAAAAGGAATATAATGTTAATAGATATTTTCCTAAACTAGAAAGTTGTTAAGAGGAAGAGAGATTTCCCTGTGGCAGGAAATACAAAACTATATTGACAAACTTATGTTTTCCAGGAGTTCTTTCTCAGATAGGAGCAGACCTTCCAAAGTAACATACCACCACCTTCAAAATCTATCTGACAGAACTGATCTACAGAAAAGTTGAGAACATCCAGCAACAGGAAATCAAACATTCACATAGCAGAAAATATATGTAATATGTGTACAATTTATTTTGCACGCAAATATACATTATGTCTGCATGTGTAACAAAAGCAAGTAAAATCTGAGAAATTTTGGAACAAAGACTAGAGAAGATGGTGCTTCATCTTTTCATGGCTGCATCTTCCCTCCTCTAAATTCTGACCCCAATCCCAGGACTTGAGTAGCATCTGCACATTTGAAGAGGTAGACATCAACTTGTAATCCTGTGTGTATGAACAGCATGGAACTTAAGTTGGAGTGCAGAAACTGGAGTAGCATTAAGTACTGCTCTAACCAGCCTCTTCTCCCCTCCAATTCTTGCACTCAAAACATTTAGCCTAGCCTTCCCCAATCTGAATGTCCTCCAGATGTATAGACTTCAACTCAAAAATCTTTAACAGCCAGCCAGCTGGCTGAGGAGCTTCAGGAGTCGTAATCCAAATATCTGGCTGGGGAAGGCTATGTAATCCCTAAGAAATGCTGTTTACTGGGTTTCTGAAATATATAAATAATGTTAGCATCTCACTGACCTAGACTGATCTTGAAAAAGTTAAGCGGGACTAGTAATCAATAATCTAACAATAAAACAAAATCAAAGGCATAGCGATCCAGTTAACATTATGCATATCCAAAAAGCAATGTTTTTTGCTACAATCACAAAAGAAGCAGACAGGAGGCGAATGCTACAGTTTGTGTACTTCAGTCAATAACTGTAGGCTATGATATTATCTAAAAATACATTTTGAAATGCCAGTATAATTTTTGACTATTCAAGGGGTTTAAAAATAACTGCATGATATACTTACATTTCATCTATGAACGTTATCCCAAAATATTCCTTTTCTTTGAGGTTGAAATGTGAAGCCACCAAATCTAATAATTCTCGTGACAAAAGTTTAGGCTATTGGCAAAATAAAAAAATAAATAAAAAAGTATGATGTTATTCTTGCAATCTCTGCGTTAGAAACAATCACATCAAATCCTCCTCCTCCCCCTGCTCCTCATTTGTGTTAATAACACTTTTGGAAAAGCTTCACTTTTTCCAATTAGACTATTTCTCTTAAGGGTTTTAGTTTTGAGTGGAAGAGCAACTTTCATTTTCATAGTAATGGGTATGGAAGAGGCAGCCCTTCCTTGCTTACATGTCTTTACAAGTAATTAAAAATTCCAGTGAAGGTACAACCAGACAATTTTTCTTCTGCCAGAAAATTATCTATTTAAAATTATTCCAACCAAACTCCACTGCAATAGGACTATACTAAATTCAAAGCAGATTCCCCTTGTAACATTATCAAGGAGTTATCAACATCATCAAATAGTAGCCAAAGTAAAACTGAGAAAGAACACAATGCAGCCCATGTTATTCACCTAAATTATTTGAGGTACCACCCCTCCCCAATTACATCTGCCCATCTCACCAGATCCAGCAGAGGGGGCATGCTGCAAGTCCTGGCAGTTAAGGAGTTTCATTTGGGGGGTCCTAGGCAACGGGCCTTTTCTGTTGTGGCCCCCGCTTTATGGAACATCCCTACCCCTGAAGTGAGGCTGGCCTAATTTCGCTTTCCCTACAGATTATAAAGTTACCTAACTCAGCTGTTCTTCAGCAGATTACATTTCTATCTCACTCATCTTCATGGTTGTCCTTCCCCTGGATACACTCCAGTTTCTTGATTTCTTCATAAATACAGTGCCCAAAGCACTCCAGAAACAAATATCCTGGTAATTATTCTCACCATCTGAACTAGCTACTATGCATCCCCACTTTATTTCTTAGAACTACTGCTGTACTACTGAAGTGAACTGGAGAGCAGGGCTGCCACACTCTTTAAGCGCTTCAAACCTCAGGCAAGCATGAACACAACACCTGTTATTTATTAAGACAGCCTGTTTCTGCATGAATCTGAAAAAGGTGTTGCTGCATAATTTTTCCAAGCTTGTGTCAGAGCTTAAAAAAACTTCTGGTGGGAACATGGCTTAAACATCTCTCCGTAACAGGGGAGACAACACCACAGCTGGATTGGTGGCTGGCAGCAAGGCTGCTCCGGATTAAGAAGGAAGTGAGGAAATCAAGCCAGTCTCTGGACAGCTGTTCCTCAAAAGCTAATCGTGGAGACAGAAGCTTCTGTGAATGGCTTTTGAGTCAAGCAGCTGGGAGGCAGGGGAGAGATGATAAAACTATTAATGTCTCACCTGAACTAGTAGCTCCAGCTTCCTATCGTCCAGAAGCTGTACTTGGCAGTGTCTCCCTTCTGTCATCTATAAAACAAATGGAAGAACATTAACAGTAGAACAAGTGCATTTCTGTGCTTATCTGTGTTTGTGTTTGCCCGCCTACATACACGCACACACATATGAGTAACATCATAAAAGTACCACTGAACAGTTCTTTCCTTCATTTCTGATCGAATTCAGTTCTGTCTTGTGGTTTTGATGCCCAGACTCCAACTGAAAGTATTTCTCAAGCAGCTTCCCATCCATTCCACTGAGGTAGTCTAAGTGGTTTAAATGATTTAATTATGAGATTTTTGTCTCTTCTATAAACTCTTCTTAGTATAGTTGTGCCATTTTATGGGATAAAATAAATGAGTGGTTGATAGCAGCAGACCCTAGCTTGCAATTCTCTGAACATCGACAAATCTCTTCTACTGAAATGTGGGACTTACCAGTCATCTCTGAGTAATACTGCACATAATCAGAGTGCACTGAATCTTACTTCTTTGATTAATGGTATAATTTTATTTTATGTTAGAAGTACAAGCTGGGGCACCTACTTTTGTTTTATGACATAGAAGTCATGCTCCCCCCGTGTTGATTCTGCTTGAGATAAAGGATTGTGTATTTCCAGTCTGGGAAGCTGGTTGTCATTTCTGTGAATGCAGACTGGCCTCACAACATGATCCTTTAATTGGAGATGCCAGTGATGAATGGAGTTCTCTTGCATGCAAACCTTGTGCTTTACAAACGTAAACCATGGTCTTCTCTTGTTTGAGATTACTGAATAAAAATGTACAAAATCTGGTTGCACTTCTAGAACTTTAGTACGATGGTTTGTGATTTCAGTTTGGTTAAACTGAATTAATTAGTATAAACAGCCTAATTCCTTAGCATTCAAGGCTATTTCTGAAGGCAAGAGAAAGTTGTTTTTTCAAACTCAGACAATGGCTGAGATTCACATACTTTACTAAGGCATAAATGGCTTGCTTACATCTATTTCTGTGTGTGTGTGAATGTATGTATGTATATACACACACACAATACACACACACACACATATATGCACATATACACATACCCCCAAATAATAAAAAAGTACAAAAACAAGCGTTTGCAGAATTCAGTTCTTCAATCATAGCATGTCCTCCTCATGAGCTTGATGGAATAATCATCAAGTCTCTCATAAAACCCAGCAGGAAAAGAGCAGACCAGATCTCAGGGTGAGGATTCCAAACTAAGGGAATGGCAATTGAAAAGGCCCCATCAGGCAGCATTCTCATATAGGTGGGACATGGAAGGAGTAAATCTGTTCAGCCTAATGGGATGACCAGATGAATATTGGAGGAGGTAGTCCCTCCAAGAATCCAGTTTAGAGCTATGTAAAACCTTATAAGTGGCAACTGGCCCCTTGTGCTGCACCTAGAAGCCAAATGGTAACCCATGCAGCTCCCAAAGCAGTGGGTCACCCAAGTATATTGGCATACACCCATCACTGCCCAGGCTGCTGCATTTGTACCAGCTGTAGCTTCCAAATGCTTTCCAGGGACAGCTGTATGTAAAATGTATCATTGTAATCCAAGTGGGAAGTGAATAACTGTGACCAGGGCTCCCCAATGGTTGCAACTGGGGAGATCTGTTCTGGATATCAACCTTCCTTTCGTGATGCAGGAAATTGCCCATCATGATCTCATTCCACCAAGTCTCCTCCTGGCCTGTGACTCCTCCCCTGCTAGGAAAGCCCTCTGCCATCTAGCACCCTATCTCAACTAGCCTAGGTGACTTTCAAGTTTTTGAAACTCCTCACTAACCTCACTTCTAATGCTCCCCTCCACTTCACAAACAACATTGGGAAACCTGGTGCCCAACCCTGGCTCCCATCCAGGGTATAGCCTTCCAGGCCATCATTGAAACTCAAGTCCTGAAGACAGCCTCCTGATGTTCTTATGCAAGGAACAAACATGTTTTAGCTTAGGAGAGTGTATGGACTCAGTCAATGTGATTTATAAATCATGATTTGTAGTTTGGTGAAATAAGTAATGAAATCAGTTTTCATACTTATTTATCTAGAATGGACTGTGTTATGTACTAACACAACTTTCCCCAGTCTGTTATCTACAGAGATGCTAGGACTAGATAAAACTCCAGAATTTCAATGTTAGCTAAGGTGCATGGAAATTCCAGGAGTGTAATCCGGATGGATCTAAAAGATGCTAGGTGAGGAATGATTGAATTAGAGGACCAAAAGGTCTGAGATGGTACCATGAATAGTGGCTATGATGGTGAATTCCCTCCACTGAAGAAAACAAAAACAGTATAATTTATTTTCTGTTTAAAAAAAAACAACTTTATAAGTTCAAAATAGTATACAATATAAAATGATGAAATTCAATTCACTATTGAGACCAATGATCTGTACAGAGCAATCCCATGTGTCAAATGCCACAACAATTAAAGATGATTTTACTGTAATATGATAATAAGAGAGAAAATGAAAGGCACAGCCTTAGCAATGAACATTTGATTTCATGCTTGCAACTTCAGATATGTGACGTAAAACCTTCAGGATATTTTTGCTGTTCTATCCAGGAGCAGCAGGATGGTCTCATATACCAAAGTTGCTGTTATAGGCAATATTTTTAGACCCCACAATGTCATCAAGTTATACTCCAGATGTATTTAGATGCTATATAAACAGGAAGCCTCAAAGAAAAAAGAAACCCAATTTAGGAAGTAAAAAAGCATGAATCAACCTGCATATCTAAATACAGAATAGCATTATAACAAGGAGGCTTTTGAGAGGTTTTTTTTTAAAAATACAGAATTCTGATTCATTCTCTGCTTGGAATTATGATTTTATTTTCTCGAGGCAGAAACTTGTTTGAATTGGCACACTGTCACCCTCTCTTCTTTTAACTTAGGATTGTATTTTAATGTTCCCAAAGATGTTGTATTTTTAAATAAGCAAAAATGCCAAGACATATTTGGAAACAAATTACAGTAAGCATTCTTTCTCTGTGCATTTATTTCAAGGATATATAATTGTCCATTGCTTAGTTAGAATCAAATTACTCTTTTCACTCACTTTGTCCATCTATTCTTTTCCTCCACTGTTTTCCTGTTAGTTTCCAGTTGAGAACCCAAGAGTAAGTCCAGTGATAAAGTATGGGTCACAACCACTCAGAAACCAAAAATGGAAAAATGTATTTATATTCAGTCTAAGGACCCTTTAAAATCCTCAACATATGAAGGGAATTTGAATTATGGAACAGGTATACGGTAGAGGGGTATGACTGAAAAGGACTTTACCATGCTAGATAATAAAATGAAATGCTGTGCTAAACTGGCAAGTGAAACGTTTCATATTCAAATGGAAATCGAAAAGTATGCAAGTCATTCAGCATATATACTTTGGGACAAGAGGGTGGGCATGCAGTGGCTTGAGGACTCCACATACCCCCAAAGGTCATTTTTGTAACCCTTGCCCTCCCCCAGGTATGACTGCTGAAAAACTGCCATTTGGTGCTGGGCATCTCGAAGTTAAAAAGGCATATCAGCATTAAAAAGTAATGAAACTCTCAACTCCCGCTAAACCAGCTGCACCTCTGTGAGTGGTGAGGCTCCATGCTGTTTGCAGCTTTCAGACATTGAGAAACCACTAAGTGCTGCTCTTAGGCACCAGAAAGATGCTCACGCCTGGACTAAGGTACATGGCTTCTGTAGCAGTAGTGGAGAATTCATAGGTGGCTGAACCACGAAGCTTAGCACCTCTTGACATGGCCGTGGGCAAAATTTCAGCACGCTCAGAGTTGCAGTTCCACAACATCTAGAGGCTACAAGTTCTGCATTCCTGGTTTACATGAAACCTTCTGCTCTGAATTCCGTATCCGTGGGGCTGCTATCTTCAGGGACAAGGCCAACTAGAAATATGAACTTGATTTCCTTTCTGGCTCCAAGCAAAAATTATTTCCTTTTATTTTCTCAGAATTTACAATAGCTCATTAATTTTATACTTGCTGTTTCTCTGTTTTAACTTCTGTTTCATGCATTCTATAGTCATTCTGCATTTTAAAACATGCTATATAGCTTTAATATAAATTTAATTTTTAAATCTAAGCATTTTATTGCAGGTTTCCTTGGAAACCTGTATTGAAAAGCCATAACTATAATTAGTGAAAAATCTTACTCTCTTGAATGGGACTTTTCTCAGATTAAAAAAACTGCATGCTGGAAAAGTTTGGCTCAGCCCTCTTTCATGAGTATGCATTTAATTATTTTAACATCAGTTTCAAGACTGTCATGTGACTAAATGCAGACAGCAATCTTCATGAGCTAGTTCTACTGGCATTATTTCTGATTTAGCTCAAAGAGTTTATGGGTTAGAGGGCAGATCCATTACATACCAATTTTAAATTTTCAACAGCTCATAAGGAAGTTTAAAAAAATCCGAGAGTACAATCGTTTCCATTTTAAAAGATCCCAAAGGAATCTGCCCATCCTCTAGCTATTTAGCTAAAGCAGTTAAGCTTCTTGTGGAATGACTCTCTGATTTAAGAATGGTTTATCTCATATTAGCTTAATCCTGTTGCCAGACAAAAGTACATAAACCAGGTTAATTTACTCTTAATTGAAAAGGAAGAGCATCTCTGCAGAATAGTTTTATCTTGATTAAATGTAAAAATTCATTATATCAAACTCACATAACCTAATTTTGATTAATGGCTACTAGCAGATAAAATTTTCACCCTGCATTCTGGGTGAGTTTATTCTCACAAGAAGCTAGCTACCTAATTTACATAAAGATCAGCAAATTTGCCAGGATCTTCCTAACACTGTTAATCACTCACATCATTCCTTATGGCTAGCTTGTGACTTATGAATAGCTTTGAACTTTCCTCACTTGCATCTAACCATGATACAAACGTGCCCTAGCAAAATATTTTATTCTGTTGTGTCTCCATGAAAGTGTCTCAACTTGTCCCCAGCCCATCTGTGAGACAGGCTTAAAAGTCAACCCTAACTGTACTGGTGTTAAAGCAATGTTTTCCCCCTTAAGCTAACAACATCCAGCAACAGCTGCAAGGTATGTAAAATCTGTAACATTTTGCTACCCATTCTATCAAAGATGTAGGTGACCAGTAGCAGGTGCAATCAGAAAGGTACTTATTGGCTATTTCAGGGTAATGCATGAGCACCCTCCTCCCCTCTGGTTCCCAATTAGCTGAGCTTAGTGAGTTTTTTTTTTCCCTAAAGAGCTGGACAGAGCACCTTAAATTGTGCCAGAAGCTCTTACAGCACAGCCATCATGTGATCACTGTACCTGCATCATTGAGCAACCTAGATATCCTATTAGCATTTTATACCAGTTTCCATTTCCAGATACTTTTCAAGGGTTGCTCCACATAAAGCACATTGCAGTAGTCAAAATGGGATGGAACCAAGGTATGAATAATTGCTGCTAAATCCAAACAACCCAGAGAGGGATACAGCTAGCCCTTTAGCTATAACTGTACAAATTCACAGTTATCTTCATCGCAGTTATCCCCTGTGAATAAATGAACACTTCCAGACTGCAGACCTGCTCTTTCAGAGAGAACAGTCCTATCCAAAACAGAATCCACCTCTTTCCCCAAGTCCACTTTCCTTCTTACAAACAGTTCTTTTGTCTTATTTCCATCATCCAGGCCATTGTTAAAACTAGGCAAGTTCAAGAATGCTGATTATCCAAAAGTCTACCAACACTGAAAGCTATTGAGGATTCCAGGAAAACTGGCAGTGGCAAAACTCCTTTCACCTAGTTTCCAGGGTAGGTCATCCACCAAAGTGACCAAAGCATTCTCTGTTCCATATGTTGGTTGAAGTCCTGACTGAGCTGAGTCAGTATAAAGAGTTTAATCCAAATATACCTGGAGCTGCAAAGCCACCACCCACTTGACTACCTGAGCTAGGAATGGAATATTTGGGACTGGCCTAGACCTAGAGATGGGAATACATCAAGAAAGTGTACAAATTCACAAATTCAAGGATTACCAGCCTTAATAATGAATTCAATCCAATCCTGGCCAATTTAACCACCCAAGAGGGTCAAAGGTCAAGCAAGTAGTTTGTGGCTCTTGTATCTCCACATACATACATGCCCTCCGTCTTGAGACCTACAAGCTGAAAAGAATCCTTATGAACTAAGCAAGCAGTTGCCAAGGTTACCACCATATAATCTGCCCCTGTACTGGAATTCAAGCAATGGAGGAGACACCGCTCAATATGGAAAAACATAGCTAGTTTGTTCTGTGCTAAACAGTAGAGGCAAAGAAGTGAGTCCTCTTCACCATCGGGGGCAAGATTGCTGAGAGATTTTAAATGGACCCTGTTTCATATTTGATCTGATCCATCCAATCCTCTACTAGTAGTCCAGCCCTCTATTTACTTCATTGCTCTCTGATAATCCAAGGTGCTAATTCAGCTTCCCTAGAGGGAATAGGGTGCATAGGAGCAAAAATATCAACTGCTCAGGCCATCTCTCTGTTCCATAGATCAGCCAGGACTTAAAGGGCAGAGGGGAAAAATTCCTCAAGAAGATTCAGCAAAACATCTGGATCCAACTGGCATCTGGGCGGGACCATTTTTAACCAGCTCTCCATTTCTAGAGAAGTTTGTAATTGTGAGAAAAAGTGGTGAAGATAAAAGAGGCAGTAAACAATATCTCACCCCTGAGAAAGGAGGGGGTATGAGAAAGAGACTCAAAATAACCCCACTTCAATTCTGCATAGTATAAGAGGGGACAGCAGGAAACTTTGGCAGGCTTTCAAGATTCTGTTATTGTACCCTACAGCAATAAAACAGAGTTCCATTAATTCTTGTGATTCCCTAACCTGGCCTACCTCAAAGGGTTGATAGTAATTACCCCCAGTCTACAGTAATACTGACCAGAGACTGTTCTATCATGGCAACAGAATTAGAGCGAGTTCATGTATTCTCAGGGAGAAATGCTCCTGCTGACTCACAAATTGGTTTTCCATTTTCTTTCATCCATTGCATCTTTAGCATTTACCATAATTACTGTGCTTAGAAATATGTGTTCCGCATGCTTTTACATAAAGATTTAGCATATGAGCAAAGGTAAGTAGCTGTGTGACCTCAGTGTACAGCAACTGTCCGCAAGCATACCATGGGAGGAGTAAGATTATCTGCAGCTGGGAGCCCAAACCTATTCACTCATGGGCAAGTATTTGCATGTATATGGAGACAGACAAGTACTGTTGCAGACAAGTACTGCATTGTACTGATGGAGATCAAATCTTCAGTAACAACTTTAGGGCAACTTGGGAAAGGAAAAATCTATGTAAGCCACCCAGAGTCACATATGTGAGATGGGCAGCGGTGCAATTTTATACATACACACACACACACACACCAGGCACACTGAGTTCTACACATGAAGGTACTGCTACTGCCGAAAGTAAAGCTTTGCTCTGCCAATGTTTAAACTAGAGACTGAAAAAATATTAAAGCAAAGAGGGTTTTTATACTTAGTGATCAAACAATCTGTAGGGGCGGGTGGGGGTGTCTTCAAATCAGTGATGACTCCTGGCGACTGCCTGGACAAGCCCCTGCAGTTTTCTTGGCAAGATTTCAGAAGTGGTTTGCCATGGCCTCCTTCCTAGGGCTGAGAGAATGGGGCTGGCCCAAGGTCACCCAACTGGCTTTGTGTTAAGGCAGAACTAGAACTCACGGTCTCCTGGTTTCTACCCTGGTGCCTTAACTACCACTACTCCAAACTGGCTTTCAAACAATCTGTAGAACTTGAATATTAAAAAGAGATTAACAGCAATTCTGCTCCATGGCTCCCTTCTACCCATCCTGCTCAGTGTGATCCGTACACTAAAAAAAAAAAAATCAGCCACTCAGCTTGGTGCCCAGGGTAAGTGCCCCGCTTGTCTATGCCTAAGGCCCTCTTTGGCAAGGGATCAAGTTCCCATGAGCAACATGGAACAACTTTTTCTCAGAGTGGGGCAGACTGAGTTTCCAAAGGAAGTAGTACCAAAAAAAGGAGTTGGTACTTAATCTTGCAGATTTCTCCAAAAGAAAGAAAGAAAGAAAGAAAGAAAGAAAGAAAGAAAGAAAGAAAGAAAGAAAGAAAGAAAGAAAGAAAGAAAGAAAGAAAGAAAGAAAGAAAGAAAGAAAGAAAGAAAGAAAGAAAGAAAGAAAGAAAGAAAGAAAGAAAGAAAAACTGCTTCAACTGCAAAGTGAGTTCCTTATAGCTGCCTAATGAAAAAGGATAGGTCTTTGGAGTCCACAGCTGTATTTGGATAAATGACATGAGCTGTACTGCAGTTGCTGTAGTACTTGATACAGAGAGTTTGTGAGACTGACAAAGAGCATTTGGGAACACAGACTCACTGGATTCAGGTCTCTTTCACTGATTCATTGCCTAGCCATTGCCTAACATAATGAAATCACACCTCTTTAATCACAGGTATTGGGGGGAGGGGTGTCATAGGGCACACTTGACACGAATGCTTTTGAATCCTTGATCATAAATGGGTGTGGTGTGGCCAGTTACAAGTGCCGATTTACCAGAAAGCAAATTATGTTCACCCCTGCCACGCTTTCTAGCCCTTCTCCCAAGCTACTCAAACAAATGTCCCAGTAAATAGGACTATAACACATTCATGAGTTTGTATCTGCTTTAGAGTCTTTTCTTTGTGACTAAACTAGTAACCCCCACAAGAAATACAAAGATATCTTTTGTGCATATCTGTTGCACCACAGTATGTCAGCAAAATATGGAAAAGGGACAAGGAAAAAGATTATTGCAAGTATCATCAACTCTCTTTTTATTTTTTATATATGTGCTTCTGAACATTGGTACAATGGCTTTCCTGTGTTTCTCATTATAGTCTTATGGAACAGAATGGTTTTCTAGAACGAAAGAGAATCACTGGCATAACACATTCTGTAACAAGTAAAACATACATACTGAAATCAAATTGTATCACACCTCATCTTCTCTTTCCTTGCTATATATATTTATATGTATGTAGCATATTTATCTCTGTGTGTGTATACACAACCCTTAAAAGCTATCAGAATGTATTTAGAAAACTGATAGAGAGCAATCCATAAAATAGTTCTAAACACAGAGCCAGTAAAATACTTGGTGTACATCTGCTTATCATGGCATTAATGCTGGAAATTAATTAGAGCTGGTGCATAGCATACATATCCCCTCCAGTGATGTCTGCACAACAAACCATAGTTACCAGTAAAAAAAGCTCCTAAGCATGTTTTGTTCCAGTTATTGCTAAATTTCCTGGGTAATCTCATGAGATTGGATAATTCCTATAGTAACAGAGCAGAAATACTCTGCCTGTGCTTGCTTATAAAAGAGCCACAACAAACTAAACACTGAGGGAGTTTAGATCCAGTCTCATCTTTGCAATTAAACTTTTCATCTATGTCAGCTTAAATTGACATCATGAACCAGCAATACAGAAACTAGTAGAGATTATTTATTTACTAACTTTATTTCTAGGCATCTTTCAGTGAAAGTCTCAGAAAGTTTCCTAACATGTTTTTCTAATTATATTAACAGTTCATGGTAGTTATAGCTCCTATGATTTGGGCAAATCTGTTGGGATATTTGAAATTGAGATAATGTCAGTGCCCAAGGCAATTAGCTGTCCTTACAAACCTTACCAGTAAGGTTTATCTGGTCTCTTTACAAAAGTTTTGCTAGGAAATATTAGATTTCCCTCTGAAGTTATCTCTGGAAATTATAGCCATGGAGTAGAACATGTTTTAGCCTAAAATATATGTTTTAAAAATAATAACGATTAAATAAATGCCTTGAAGCATATATATTTGTGATTCTGAAATGGCTTAAGAAATATATTGTCCTAGTAGCAATTTTGGAATTTTCTTTTCCTTATTGCTAAAATTTGATTTTTATGTACATAAGAAGCTTCAACTTGACATGGTTTCATTGTCTTTCTCTTTCACACACCCTCACCCATCCACATATGCCCACAAATAATGAATTTGACAGTGCTGAAGTTTTGTAATTCCTTAAGCACCTCTTCTAAGAGGTTTCTAATGAACTCTACACCTGTCCTTGTTTCATCTCCCAGGACCAGGAACTGTGAAAGAAATAAGGAAAAGCAGTTTTCACTCATGGGTCCCTTAATGGTTCCAAGCTGAAAAGGGGCCATTTGCTCCAATGATTTCTTGCTTACCTTTCTTTGGGAGATTACAGAATAATTTTTTGCTTTCAATAAAATGATTCTTGAAAGAGTCCCAATATTGCAAGGTGTACAACCAAACCTATCTGTGAAATCAAAACCAACTGTGATTTGTCACCAGTTTCCAAAATGTAATATTTTCACAGGGAAAACAGTGCTTGTAGCAAAGGAAATAAATAGTAGGTTCAAAATAAACAACGTTCCAAATATCAATGAATAAAGTACATCTAGAGTAAACAAATCCCTTGTCATGCTACTGATTAATTGCATCCCACCACTCAGTGACTAACTTGGTAATTCTATCGCTCCAAGGGAAATCAAGAATGTTTACATTCAGTTCAGTTTGCCATCTTTTAATATATGATTTTATTCTTTGTAATTACTAATTCTGAAATTATATTTCTTATTTAATTAAGACCTCTCTAAAATAGTTAATAAACTAATGGGATTTAACAAAACAACTACATATAAATGTTCTTACCTCCAGATCACATCCTTTGGTAGTTTTGAAAAGAACAGCAAAAGATACAATTCTCTCTCCTAAACCTTTGTGTATGTATTTCCCTGAAACAAGGGTGTTTGTAGCAAGGACTCTCACAGTTCCAGACTTATTCCGGCACCATTTAATCTCTAGGAAATGACCTTACTGTTGATTGCTTTGATTACAGAATGAGAAACAAAAGTCCTCCAAAATAAGCTAGGCAACACAAGATATTAAAGATTTGCATGGAACAGGAACAATCAAACAAAAAACCAAAAAGTCATATATTGTTCTTATGTCCCACTGAGATAAACTTATTTGGCTCTTGCCATTTCCAGTCCTATAGCTCAGAAATAGACCTACCTCACAGTTTCTGAGCAAATTGCTTTATAGTCTGTTACCCATACAGAAATCCAAAATGAGGCATTTTTCATAGAATAAATGTGTAGGTCAACATCTCCCTGACAAACCCAAGGCAAAGTTATGAAAACTCTAAGTTGGAAGGTTCTTGGCTTTTAGAAATCTCTTTCTCTGAATGGATGCTAATCCCATCTTTTTATCTATCATTCCCAGTCAGCATAGTAATTGATCATGGGCTGGAGTTATTGATGTTACATTCCTAATCAGCTGAAAGATGCCAGGTTGGAGGAAGCTAGACTAAGATCGTACATGCATGTGCATGCCTTGATTATTCAACATGCAATGCCTGTGGAAATATTACAGATTTAATTACTGTGGCCACACTGGGAGAACCTACGCAGTGAACTTGTCTCCTTCCCTCATGCATTTAACGAAAAGTTCTGAAATAGCCTATGTATGCTTGGATCTGTTTCTCATACCATGAACCAGAAATAAAAAGATCAGACCAATTTTCTTTTTAGAAAAGCAGAGATTATTTCATTTATGTTCAACAATATTATTATAGCTGTCATCCAAAGTTTTAATCAATGCATATAATACCCAGAGTTGTTTTGGGGTCAAGCAGCATGGAAATGCCAGTAATAAATGGGAGAGATTAAAGACCGTAGCTTTGCAGGCCCTGAAAATCTGCCTGGGGTTAAGGTCAATCTCATATTACATTACATTATGTTACAGCAAGGGCTGGGGACAAGGCCTTTTTAGTTGTGGCCTCATGTTTATGGAATTTCCTTTCATAAAACCCTGCTGATATTTAAAACATTTTAAAAATCCAATATATCAACTGTTATTTGAATCAGTTAATGTACCTGCTTGTTTATATATTGGATTATTCTGCTGATACTCTATAAATGCTGAATGTTATAATATGTACAAATGTGTTAGGATTTTCCCCACTCTCAGTAAGTAATGGGAAATATATGCTATGGCTCATTTATGCAACATATATTCTGGTTCCCCTTTGGATCAATTTTATCCAAGACTATCACTACCTTCTTTTTAGAATAGGTATAATTTTAAAAGAATTCCACCAAAGGGTATGCACAGAGATTGGATCAGCTTTATTTCAGACATAAATTAAACCACTACTAATTCAGCGCAATAGACCAGTTTCAGGAATATATAACCAGCATCCAAGAAAAGCTGACTACTAATATTTTAGTCCTATTCTTTTGGTCATCCTTAGGAGAATGCACTTAAAAAAGTCAAAATAATAACTAAACCAAGATGCGTACAAAAAGGGAAAGTACACCACAAAACTGTGGTATGGATGGATGGACAGACAGATAACATATTTAACCAAATTGAATATACCAGGTGGTGCAGTGGCATCTGGGGTCAGGATCAAATCCCTGCTTCACGATGGAGCTTACCAGGTGCCTATAAGCTAGTCAGAATCTCTCATCCCTCCCAGACTGATGTTGTAAGGATAAAATGAGGGAACTTCTCATATGTACTGCCATAAATACTCAACAAAAGCCTGGATTTGAATGTAATAATAATGTAATAATGATATTCATCTTTTTAAAAGAGTATCTAGTGTCGATTAACCTTTGTACATTAATGTTTCATATTTCATGCAAGATGGTGACCTTGAAGATATGGGGAGTTGCTGTTGGGATTATACTGAGGACACAAGATGTTTGTGAACAGACTCTTCCATCTGGATTATTTCTACCAACTCCTCAGAACTGGAGCAGTAATTTGAAAAGCATTTATTTATTTCAGCATTTATTATTGCTGAACTTAGCAAAGTGGCTAGGTTGCTTCTCAATACATTGTCTAAACATTGCTGGAAATGCAATAACCAGATCAGGTCATTTGTTCATATTTGGTGGCAATGCTGTAAAACCCAACAATTCTGGAAAATAATTCATTATAAATTAGAACAAATTTCAAAGATTGAATTCTCTTTCTTACCAAACATTCTTCTGTTAAAAATCACTCCCTTTGCTTCTAACAGAATTCCGCTCCTGCATATTTATGTGGCAGGAGAAAAAATTCCCCAGGGGTGCAAATAGAATTTGTTTGTTGTTGTTGTTGTTTTCCTTAAGACCTATGTCATAAGGCTGTAGAGATGGTTACCAGTAAAATTTAGGAGGAACTATTATATCCTACCTGCTAGGGGGTTCCAATAAAAGTTATCTCCCAAAATGCAATAAAGAGAGATAGAAAAAGAAAACATCAGGAGGTATGCCTTTAATTAACATTGTTTTGCTGAGAAGGTATGTGAACGTAGTAAATAAATAACTTCAGGAGCAGTTGAAGTCTTATGCACTTACTGATTTGGTCAAAGAATGGAGAATTAAAAAAGTGAACCACAAATAAAGATAAAAACACTCTTAAATTGAGCTTCACTCATGATGACCACATACATTTGTACTGCTGGACATTAAATAATATTTCTTTAAAACAGTCACATTTTCTCCTGTAATAAAGAAAATGCAAACCAGAGTACTACCTTGAGAAAGGTGATTGCCCACTGAAAACTATTCAGAGGAAGAAATATTTAATAGAATCAAGTCATAAGTGTTCCAACAAGTCTATATATCTAATGCATTGCTTCAAGCAAAAACAACAGCCCTAGTCTTATTAACTGATAGCAGCAGCACCTGCGCTAGCTGTGATTTTTTTTTAAAAAGGAAAAAAAATATGTTAATAATGGGGTTCATAAAAACTGAGGGTTCTGTGTATTTGTTTATGTAATGGACAGTCATAAAGCAGTAATCTTGTTTTTTTCATATCTGTATTCAGTTTTCGCCAGGAGTGGTAGATATGGTGGGGCTATTTTCAAGGGTCTATGCTTCATCAAAGCTACTGCCACCACCATCACATAAGTCTTCTTCTTCCTCATTGCCATCTGCTTGTTTGCTTGCCTTTTGTTCTAGCCCAAAGATGGAGAGCACATCAACAAGTAAGTAGTGGTGAGGAGAAGGAGCACTTACTACTTACTGACTTGCTTACTGACTTTTGGCTTAGCCAGCAAGCAAATGGTAGAAATAAGGAGAAAAAAAAGGAGGAGCTGAGAAAGAAGAGGGCCGTGCACAACTTCATCTTGTGTGCCAACTGTTGTCTTGGCATTACTCCCAGTCAGTCATGCCTTACTTACCTCCCGAGTGGATTACTGCAATGCACTCTACATACGGCTGCCCTTGAAGACCATCCGTGAGCTGCAACTGGTCCACAATGAGGCAGCACAGGCAGCTACGGGCACACTGTACAGATGCTGGTTATCACCTTTAAAGCACGGCATGAGACCAGGTAATTGGCGGGACTGCCTCTCTCCAAATGTTTCTACTCACTGCATCTAATCTGACAGGAGAGGCATGCTTCAGGTTCTTCAATTAAACACTATCCTCTAATGGGACCCAGAAGGCAGGCCTTTTCTGTCACAGTGCCTGCCCTTTGGAACGGCATAACCCTCTGAGATTAGATTGGTCCCAACACTGCCAGCTTTGTAAAAAGCCTTAAGGAAGTAGATGTGTTCCCAGGCATGAGGTCAGAAGGTTAGTGGGAGCTCATAAGATATCGCTATGTTATTGTTGATTGCCTTTAGGTGCCATTATCTGATTTTTATCTGATGTTAGCTACCCAGAGTCCCTAGAGCAAGATGGATGGCCATATAAATCAAAATTTTTAAAAAGTAAATATGCATACAATAGCTCTGGAATAAATTGACAAATATAAACACAGAAAGGCATAGTTGAACCCACAAGTCCAGAAAATAGGTACATCTCCGTAGCTGAACAAAAGACAAGCACTCACGCGCCTCTTGCAGGAAGGTATTTCTTAATTTAAATGCTATGACTGCTGATTTCTTCTCAGAATTCACAGTTGGCTGTGAAGCATCTGCACCTTCATTGCCATAAAAGAAAAAGGAGATCCAGTGCCAACCAAGCACACAAAGGAGGCTCAAGGGCATAGTGGACACTTTGATGCCAATATCTGGCTTCTTTTTTTCTCTGCAGCAATCTTCAAGTGATGAGATGACTTCAACGGCTAGTCTGCAATTTAGCTTTTGACATTTTAGAAACAAAAGACTAGTATATTTATTGAAGTGGTTTTAAATTAGTGCAACTCCTTAAAAATTATAGTACATCAAGCATTCAAAGGTGCAGCAGAAATCTTGCTAGCATACATTTAGAGGAGGCGAAGCCCATTGCAACCAAATGGATGTGCTTGTTCCCTCTAAGGAGTTACTGCTTGAACTGTGGCAAGACACATTGATTTAAGGTGAACCCATATTCTGATACCAATGAAGATCTGGCTGAAGTGGGTAGCAGTAACTTGTCAATACCTAAAATATATAAAGGAACTACAAGATAATAACCGTTTCACTATTTCCATTCAAGCCACAATTGTATATCTAGCTTGGCAACCAGGATATTCAACTCTGCAGCATTTCACATCACCTGCTACCTTTATCTATAGATGCCAGGAGCTGAACCTGTGACCTTCTGTATGAACAATATGTGCTTTGTCACTGAACTTGGATCCAGATCCACAGTCAGTCTGAATGTATACATTACCCGAACACAAAGATAGTAAGGGAGAATTGTTACTGGAAATGTAATGATGGTGGTGCAACCAGAGGAAGACCTCAATCTCCGCCTCAAATAAATCTTACTACAAAGAATGTTCAGACAAGCACCAGGAGATGGGTAGAGCAGAAAGAGCTGAAAAGAAAAGTGTTTTAAAAAGAGTTATTACTGTACTTGAAATCACATCCTACATATTAATGCCCCAAATCATTCTTACGTTTTTACGTAGGCTGATGTCTTTTCTTTCCTTGTTTCAGAAGTTAATAGTGGTAGCTTTCTACTTGTCACAATCATATTTGGGCCCTAAATCTTTGGAGTAGGTATGTTTGGACATGACAGAGTTAAAGGGAACCTTACAACTGATATGTCAATCAAACCTAAACTGTTCAATCTTAGATAGTTGGCAGAGAGCCTGAGAAAATCAAACTCTGAAGAACCAACCAGGAACAAGAAAATTCTCTCTGATTTAAAAAGAGCTTTAAAAAGAAGACAGGGGAGTTCCATTTCCCTTTGTTGTTTTGCTGTCCATCTTGAGAGGAGAGGATATTTCTTCTCAGGTTGACTTAAATCAAGGTAAGAACAGCCTCCCCACTGAAAACTGTTGAGGAATCAGAAGAATCAAAGAAAATCGCCATAGAGAATACTTAAGCTAGAAGTGGATTAAGTTCCTTTTGTTGAGGTATTTTATGAACATGTGAACTGTGCCTTTGTATTCTGAACCCCATATTATGTGTGTGATCGGTGGATGTATGAGGATGTGTATCCCTGTTTGGAAAAGAAGTCACTGACTAAACCCTGCAGGACTCATGATATGTTTCTCCCATTCTCCCTTGTCTTCAACTTTCATTTAGCTTTAATCTGCACAATTAAAGCTTTGCATCCTCTTTTAGAGTCTGTATTCTCTTTCTGACAGAGAATTTTTCCTTTTATATGCCACAGTTGCCCTGGTAAGCTATAGAAACCAAAAAGCTGAGGCACATGGCATGTTTCCACTTTCTTCCTCCTTAAAAACAACATAGGGAGAGGCTTTTTCTGGAATAAAAGTGAAAGGGTGACAGTATATCAAACCGGCTCTCCCTGGAGGTCTGAGAGGGTATGGAGGGTTAATCCAGAACATTCCCAGACATACTGTATATAGGTTTGGAGGCAGCTCTCCCCATTACATTTGTCCTCAGTGTTCCTCAAGAATGAAGTTACTTTGCCCTGGTGGAACATTAAAACAATGAAGAGTTATTTAATATTATTTATTCCCCAGTGTCAAATCTTATCATGTGAATAATCTTTCTCTTGAAAAATGTAAAGAGATAGACATTACCAGTCCAAGTAAGCAACAGTTTAAAGGAAAAAGTGTACATGTGTGCCTATGGGATATGATAAATAATTCATCCCACAACTCAAGAGTATTATCCTCTCTATAGTCACTGAAAATGTGCCTATCACCATCTGTACAGGGGATCAGTGGAATTGCTAATGGCTAATTATGATCTGGAAAGCCTTCCTCCTTAACAATTTAGCATTTAGGCTTAGCCTGAGCAGGATATTGAGATGGCACAAATTTAATTTGACTCCACATAAAACTTTAAAGTTAAATTCAATGTGCATAGTTATTTGGGAAATCTATACAATGCAATTAAACATTCATATATTCAGACCGATTATATCCAGTTTTTATTTACATTGATTTGTATTCAAATATTCATAACAAGCACGATTGATTTATGGATTCGCCTTTTCTTCAGGTACCCAAATTGGCATGCCTAGTGCTCCCTTCCCCTATTTATCTCCACAGCAATAACCCTGTGAAGTAGGCTGGTTGAGGGAGAGTTACTGGCCCAAAGTCACCCAGGGAATTTCTGTGGCTGAAAGTGGATTAAAAGCTGGGTCTCCCTTGAAGCCAGTCCAACACTGGAGACGCTGCACCGCATCTTTTTGGGGCCTTGCTGGAAAGCATTTCAAAATGAGAACAATTTGGTCTAGCTACAGTATATTCTGACTAGACAAGTGTATAATCATCACATGAAATACATGATTATATGTCATGTAATCACACATGTGATCATATGATTGTTATCACAGGACCAAAATGATCCCTGGCAGATTTGGATTAGTTCAATAATATGCATTTATTAGACATTGATCCTATCAGCTCAAAATGGTGTACACAGCACTGTTTCCTTTAATTTTTCTCAGAGCAGCAATCCTGTATGGGAAACTGAGATGAGAGGCAGAGGACTAGCCAAATTCTCCCTGTGAGCTTCCATGGCTGTAGGTGGATTTGAACCTCACTTTCCTTAGTCTTAGTCCAACGCTGTAACCATTATACAACAGCAGATTCTTAAAGTGATAAACAGGAAAGTAAGCTGATACCAACAGGTAGTGCCCAAAGGACAAAAAAGAAAAGTGGAAATAGTAAAATTTCTCAGCTTTTGTTTTCTACCTTCTGATGCTCCTGAAATATTTGGCATACCTCTCTTTGAGGAATATCTTATTTGGGTATGTGGATCTGACAAGGCTGCTGTTAGAACCACTAAGTTTTAAAACTTAGCTGGTGTTCAAAACATCTGCTTCTTTCCCCTGTACCAAGAACATTAGCAGAGGGAAAATTCTAAACACAACATCATTGTGTTTTCCCTCAATGGAAGAAGATTGAAATAGTTAAAGTCCTGCTGAACAAGAGCAGCCTATAAGCCTCAGCAAATAAAAGTTAATTAATTATTTAATTAATTAATTATTCCAAATCAAGAAGATTTTTATGGTACTGTGTATGTTTTAACTTGAATTGTATTTTTTACAACTATTGTAAACTGCACAGAAAGCTTTCACTATTGGGCAGCTAAAAATTTTTAATCAATCAATCAATCAATCAATAAATAAATCAGGCAAGGCTCAGCTGGGTAGAGATGAAACCATAGAGAGTCCACTGAGGCTGAGTATAGTATCTGATTCTTCTGGGGAAGTGCAACACCATCCAGAGTCAGAGAGCTGTCTAATTTCCTAGATCATTAGCTGCCAATCAAGAAGAATGTAACTTGCTTGCTTAAGGTTATGCATGGACTATCTAGAGATTTAACATTGGGAAAGCATATTGACTAGAAACCAGCATGGGTTTGTTAAAAAATAAACAATGCCAGACAAATCTTACTGCTTTTTTTTGACAAGGGAAATGTCAACAGAATGCTGAGGATGTAGTGTACCTGGACTTCAGTAAGGCATTTGATAAAGGTGACCATAGCCTCCTTCTTAATAAATGGAACAATGTGTTTTGGAGTAGGTTGACAAGCTATACACAACATGTAGTCCTTAATGGATCTATAACTATATGGAGACAGCTATGCAGTGAGGTACCTCAGGGTTATGTACTGGGTCTAGTGCTCTTCAACATTTTAATTTAATTACTTAGATGAGGGGATAGAATGAATCTCATCAAATCTGCAGATGACATGAAGTTGGGGTGGGGGGATTGCTATCACCTCAGAATCTGGGCACAAGATTTGAAAGGATCTCAATAAACTTTGTTGGAAAGATAAGATTTCGATAGATTTTGTTGGAAAAAGCCAATGGCCTTTTCCGATCAAATGCAGTTCAATAGTGAGAAATGTAGGGTTCTGCACTTAGGTAGGAAAAATCTGCTGTTCTGATAGGTGTACTACACTACACTTGATCTTAGCCAAAAGGCCGAGAAGCAAGATTCTGTGGGGAAATGTACACAGAAACATAACACTAATTGGTAAAAAATAAATGTATGCTAAGATCTAGTAAGATCCTTAAAATAGTTCCTATAGAATTATAATGGATTTGTGTAGTGAATTCCACTTATTATATTATGTAATCTATTTGAAAGGGGAAAAATATATACATACAAAAGGAAATAAGAAATGTTAACTGAATTTTGTTAAGAAAACAGTCAAGAAAGATTTTTACACGTGAAATAAATCTTGTGAATATTAGCACAGAAAATATGAATCAATAAACACATGGAAAACAAATGAATAAAGGAATGTCTATTTTGAAAACTGGCACAGTAGTGCCTTTAAGGAACTGAGATGAAATTCACAGTCAGGAAATGAAATTTGTAAAGTTAAGGAAGGAGGGGCAATAAAAAACTTTATTTCATTCAATCTTCTTTCTTTTTTTTAATTTTTCCAGGAGCAAAATATATTATTTCAAAAGCTGAGGTGGAACTCTACGTGGCTGAAATGGTTGGAAGCTGAATGAGAAAAACTAATCTAACCATAAAATGGCAAGACAGATTATTGTTGTTACTATTTTCAATCACTCAGATTGTGTTGTTATGATTTATAGTTATTCATCTACTAAAAGGATAAAACTTTGGCACAAACAAACAAGATTGCTTTCAATAAATTTCATTTTTGGAAGAGTTATCTTATGCCCAAAGTTGTCTTTGGCATTTTTACAGATGCTTTAGCAAAACGTTACAGGAATCGTTGCAGTTTTACAGTTTTCATATACAGTAGGTACTATTGAATGGCAAGGCACAATTAAGCAAAAAATGCCAGGATGCAATCTTTGCTGTAACAGAAATGGCAAGTGTGAACCTGAAGCCATCCTGAAGAGTTCTATAAAATTCATGGGCCAGATAACCCAAAAGTGTTTGATGGATGGGGGCTTACGCAGCCCCAGAGTAAATTGAATCCAGAAGGAATCCCAACTTGATGAAAATTAAAGTTGGGTTAATGTTTTTTTCCTGTACTTTGTTTCAGTGTTTACTTTCAACCAGATGAAGGAAAAGAAATTCTTCCTTTTTAAAAAAGAACATTTTGGCAAAATTCTCATGAGTGACATTCATGATGTGTCCAAGTGCTGCATTAGAATGTCCTGCTCTTTATTGTACACTCGCCTCTCCAACAATCTGCTGCATTTCTGGCCTGAATCAAATCCCTTCCCTTGATCAAGAAATACACTACAACGAGGGGGGCTACAATATGATGAAGAGATGTGTAACAAAAAGAAAGAAAACAATAATAGTAGCAAGGCAGCTTGCAACAAAGAATGTTATTAGAAGAAATTCTATAATATTTTGAGAAAGGAGTAGAAAAACAGAACCTCTTTTCAAGGGAAAAAATGATCTGGAAATTGAAGAGCAGATTTCAGCACACCATTACTGAAAACACTGATTGCCTGTTTGTTTCTAGTTCCATTTCAAAATTGCTAGTAGTATTTATTTTAAAATCCCTTTTAAAGATAGTTCTGAAATCAGCTATCTTGAGAGCATATCTTCCCATATTAGCTTGCCTGCCTGAGTCTTACAGAGGTAAGCCAATAACTTTTGATCATCTCACCCCCAATTATATAATACTCTTTTTGGAAATTAGTTGAAACTTTTTTTTGCCAAGGAAATTTAAGTGGCAATGGTATCTCTACCTGCTTCATAGTTTTTATAGCTTTATTGGTTTGTTTGATTAGTGATGTTGTTTTATATTGTATTTATACCAGCATGAAAAATTTTACTCATATTTTATACAATGTCTTAATATCCACTTTGGACAAATTCCATTAGGAGAAATTACACGTTAGAAATATGACAGAAGAATTCTAATTTGGGTATCCTAAATTATTTAATAAACAAACTGACTTCAAAAGGGTTATAGCACAATCTAACTAACCGCAAACAATTATAACAGAAATCAAGCTGTTCAAGTCTTGTAACACATCAAACCAGAGTTTTGGTTCGAAGGAAATTGAGAGATTAAGGATCTTTAACATTCACTAGTCCTTCTCCATTACAGATATATTGTATGGATATTTCAAATCTTAACAATTTTTCTGTTATATCTGGAAGAATCATTCTAAAGACACTCTCCTTTGTTGTGCAATTTCATTTTGGAAAATTTATTAAGGGTGGAGTGGTAGAGGAAATGTTAATATTGCAGGTGTCCAGGCTAACTAGATTTGAATGACAGGAAACAGAAATACCGTAGTCTATTTCCGTCTTTATTCCACTGTTCCAAGTTAGTAGTTCAGCAATATGTGTAAATTTCCAAGTTTATGTTCTGAATTTAAGGATTTTGTCAGCAGTTTCTCCATCTAGCCTGGAAGAATCAACCTTCCAAGGTTTGTGTGAGCTTGCTCCAGCTTATCATTATATGAACTTCAACCTCTAAAACAGAAGAAGTGTGGCCTTCGTCACTATTCAAACTATTCAGGTAGAGTTTCCTTGCTGCTTCTTCATCCCTTTAGCATAACAGAAGCATACTTCAAGTGTTGAGACCGCGCATTCTAAAAATGAGTTTTCTATGCATGTACTGTATGTTTTCAGTTCCAAAAAGGCTATAACACAGTCACCAACAGCATTGATTTGCTTGCAGAGAACCCAAGCTAAACAATGTCAAACAATAGTAGGGCTATATAAGACTTTGTACAGAGACTATATACATCCCCTCCCAACAAAGGAAAAAAGGACGTTAAGGCAGTTTCAAATGTTCATAATGAAAACAGGCAGATTTAGGGGAAGTTCTGTATTTTATGGGCAGAGCACTTTCAGATATATGCTCCAAAGTAAAGTTTATTCCATTCCTACCAAAATAAAAGTTTTCTAGTATCAGTATGGCAGATTATCACTAGAAATACATTGGAGAGGCTGTTTTATAAACACAAACATGTTCAC
The DNA here is from genome assembly GCF_059951505.1 of Python bivittatus. NCBI lineage: Eukaryota > Metazoa > Chordata > Lepidosauria > Squamata > Pythonidae > Python > Python bivittatus. The sequence goes on along the minus strand of NW_028277035.1, from coordinate 76,979,493 downwards.
TTTCATATATGCTTACATACAGTATATGTCTATGTTTATCTAAGCTAATTCCAGTTATATCTGTCCAGCTTCCTCTCTTGTTAATCCTACTTTGGTCCTGTCACTTCCACCATTTTATTTCTGTATCTGTACAGCATTTGATCAGGGCAAGTGTTTAGGCTGATATGAACTGTTCAAAGGTATAGCAGATTCAGATAAGTGATAGATTTGGGCCTTTTCCTTCATGGATGAAACATAATCACAAACCCTTTGTAACAATCTTATACATTAACTGATTTAACACTGATAAATATCTAAAATAAGAACACTGAATACTGAGCATTTCTTTGATATTATGTTAAATGTATTATAGAAATCAGAGAAGTCAATATTAATGGGGAATAAAATTCTCACTGAAAAGCGAGAATTTTTGCAAAATCTCTTCTAGGAAAATGTGTCACAAGGTATATAAAAAATAACATTCTTAGAGATTCCTAAGCTTCAGCCTTTATTTGGGAGTTGAGTTTAATCCTAACACTATTACTATGAATTTTTATTGATTTGTAAAAGACTCTGCTGGGACTACAAAGACCTCTCTGGCCCAATTTTTCCATCGTAATCTTTCTACCTCTTTCTTTTGAATTTTGCAAAATTTTCAACCTTACTCTTGGTTTTTTCCCCACTCTATAGCAATCTGTCAATTGTTCTTTGCCAGTTCTGCAGATGTTTATCCGAAATTGAAATCAGTGCCATTTGGAATAGAATATTTATCTTGGGTAGTATATTCATTTGTGGTTATTGCAGTAAGTCATGACCAGGAAAGTTTTAAACTTTTCTATCTTTTGAGGTCTTGTTTTATTTCTTTCCATAGTTTATTATAATTGTTTTGAAATATATTCTGAACTCTCACGTGGAACTTTGTGGTTGCATAATTGTTAATATAGGAAGCCCTCACTTAACAACCGCAATTGGGACCAGTAACTCCATTGCTAAGTGACACGGTTAAGTGAAACATGTGACCACACCTGACTTATGACATCAGTTCCACCGTGGTCATTAAATGAATCACCCACGGTTGTTAAGCATGACATCAGGTGATCACGACCTGCAACTTATTGTCAGCTTCTCCATTGACTTTACTTGCCTGAAGCCAGCTATGAAGTTCGCAAATGGCAATCACATGACTGTGAGGATGCTGCAACCATCGTAAGTTTGAGGACCAGTCGTATACCTCCTTTTTCAGCACCACTGTAAGTTTGAATGGCTGCTGAACAGGGTAGTCATTGACCGAGGACTACCTGTATTGTATCATCTGCATAGCATTTCATCATGTATACTTCTTGAATTTTAATCCCAGTTTTTTGTTTATCTTTTCGGAACTTGTTTGCTAGGGCTTCCAAAGCAATTATAAATAGTAAAGATGAGAGTGGACGCCCTTGCCTTGTACTTTTATATATTGAGAAGCTTATAGAGACTGTTCCGTTCACTGTAATTTTTGCTGTTTGCCATTGATATATGCTGTCCACCTGAACAAGGTTTTGAACTAAGGTTTCTTGGTCTAAATTGCATTGCATTAACAAAGTCTGGTTGCCATTGTTATATGCTCTTCACTCAGGTTTTGAATTCTTCTCTAGGATTCATTTTGTCTAGAACCTCCAATACAAATATCCATTCCAAATTATCAAAGGTTTTTCCTTATCTAAAAATATGATAGCTGCCTTCTTTTTTTGATGTTGATATATTCCAGTGCACTTATAATAAATCTACTGTTGTCCATCATCTTTCTATCTGGGATATAACCTGTCTGGTCTGTGGGTATCATCGCAAATATTTGCAATAGTAGTAATAATAATATGGGATAATAAGAGAGCATTTGCAATAGTAGTTTGCAAGAGTAGTAATAATAATATGTGATAATAAGAGAGCATAACTCAATATCTGCTACAAAAGGAGGGGCTTCCAACAGGTTTACTACTGGGGAAAAGTATAATTATATAACCTATTGTAATTATATAACCCACAGGAGTTCTTTCTACTGACCCACAAATTTAATCCTTTATATAGGAGCCAAATTAATTTCATAGTTGAGATGAAAAAAATTGGATGATGCATACGCAGGATATGTACACTTTGCAGGATTGCAGAGGAAATGTAGGAGGTACCCATGCAGTAAATCACTTGAACAGCCTAGTGTTATATAAAACACCTTTTTTCTCATTTAAACCATGGTGACTGCAGCCTAACTCAAAGTGCAATTCTCTAATATTTTTCGAATAGGAAATCATCTGTTGACAGACATTCAAGGATTGGAGCTTGCCAAAAAAAACCCCTTATACTTCTTCTAAATCTCTTTTTTCTTTTTTATTTCCTAGAGGAAAAGATCAGCTTTGTGGGTCTTTCTCTGACCATTAGCATAAACTAACAAGAGTAAAAAAAAAAAAAAGATGTTTTAAGCAACCTTTCTTTGAAATTCCTAACAGGCCTGGGTGATAATACGAAGTTCTAAACTTTAAAATAGTTATCCTATCAAAAGTATCACTAACAGTAAGATTAATGGACCAAAAAAAAATTCTGTTTTAAAGTTTGCTGTGTTCTGGAATGAGAACCAAGGCAGTGCATAAGAGATCAGTAAGGCCCTGAATTTTTTTTTCCCAAGTTGAATGAACCTGGTAAAAAAATATAAAGTACGCATTTTCAGTACTTGACTGAGACTAAGGATACACTGCATGTTAGTAAATCTTTAAGGGTTTACCCACAGGCAAAAGTAACCTGTAGGTAACACTATTTTTTTCAATGTCAGCTATTCTCTGCCTCTCTAATGTGAAACAACACCTGGCCTGAGAAGATGTACCAAGTGAAATGGGAGCATGAACTGCTAGTCTCTCCACCTTTCCCTCCTAGGCATCAATTTCCTGTCTACAGCAGTACTGCCATTCCATACAGTTGGCTTTCCTATAAAAATAACTCTGAGGAGGACGTTAGAGCACATATGGTCAAATGGCTGCCACCACAGCTGCTGGTTTCTCCTGAAAACCACAGCCACCTTCCAATGTATCCCTCTGAGAACACCCTCACTGCAACATATATGGTGACTAATTGGAGCACAAACTGCTGAGATGAACATATACACAATGAAGCACCTGCTTTGGGAGAGCAATGGGTGGGGACTCAATTTGAAATGGTCTCTTCAGTACTCCTAATGGGAGGACCAGCTCTATGATGTAATGTCTAACAGCTGAATTCAACAACCTGGAGGCATTCTGCTTATTGATTCTTCTCAAAGGATTCAGATAAACTGTGAAGTTCCAGGTGCTTATATATACATATAAAATAGCAAGGGGCAGAGGGGAGAGATTACACTCTGAAAATCAGTACAAGTATGGCTTCTAGTAGTTTTTTTGTTCTCTCCAACCCAACAGAATATTGACAAGAAATTATGTAAAGAGACTTATGATTCTGTCTTCCATCTGAACATCAGGAGGATACCTCTCTGATAACAGAACAGAAATGGATCAAATTTAGTGTGGAGTAGAAGCTGGCAAAAGAAAACGCAAGTTCAAAATGGGCCAGATCTGGATGGGGACTACAGAGGAAAACATTCCAGAAAAAATTCCCTCAGTGCATTCCTATAGAACAGGATAAGGATGCACTTCCCCCTCTTCTTTCCCAGTGACAATGTTACAAAGCAAAAATTGGAAGTTGTTTAATTTATTATGCATTTATAACGAAAGACAGTATAGACATAGAACAAAGTAATAATTGAAACAATAATGCACTACAAGGAGAGTCATCTCTGAGTAAACAATTTTGGGATCTTATGCATTTCTTAGGCTCTGAATCCATCTATTTCTACTCACCTGTTTCTTGGTATCAGTGCTGCTTGGAAAGAATTCCAGAAAAGCCATGCTCTGTGTGCTTTCCCAACCTTGTTTAAACATCTAATTCACTTAGCAGTTACCATGTGTCTGATAGTGAGAAGTCAGAGGCAGAAATTCCCTTGAATTGAGCTCAAATCCTAGTGACTATACAAAGAAGTCCATGCCCAGGCAATAATATGATTGACCCTTGACTTCACCCAGGATGTTTACACTATATAGTGTATATATACAGTATAAAGGATTGCAAACTTACATTTTCTCACATCCTGAAAAAAATTATTCTATTATAATTAAAAGGAACAAAGACCATTTATTTTGGCACCCTTATCTGATTAAAATTCAAGAATAGAGTCTATTTCCAAAAGGGCACTAAAGATCACAATACACCTATTTTCACCAAATACTAAGAGTCCTATTACCTCAGGAGGTTCCCTTCTAAACCACCAATGCATTCCATTTTCAAACCAGAGATATGCACTCTTATGAAAATACATACTGTAACAGCAAGTTACATGAAAATTGTATAGAAACTGACATCTGACTTATTATCTACCTTAAAATCAATATTTCTTAAAAAGTTAATTTGAAAGGATCTTATGGAATGATATAAGCCAATAATATAAAAATGCTCATGAATGAAAATATTTTTTTTCTATTTTTTTTTTTAAAGTAGTAGATACGTTTTCATCACTGATCTCCGAACTAGGTAGAATAACAATGAAAGGGGTAAAAAAAAGAAGAGCATGAGATGTTTTGAAACAACTTATTACTGGGGAAAGAAGAAGAATTATGGAGGGGGATGGAGAAAAGGAATAGGGAGAATACAGTACATTTCTCCTGCCACAGCATTTTGTGCTCTGCATGCTTACTTGATGGAAACTAAACTAGCCCATTAGTTGTAAAAGCCTGAAGTAGTAAGGGATGGCAAGCTTGATGAATGACATTGGGATTGAAAGCAGAACCAATCGCAATTAATAGTTCTAAATAAACGTGGGAGGGAATTTTGCCATGGCAAGAGTTCTGAAAGGCATTGTATGTTTTAAAAAGCAAGATGGGAAACACAAATTCCACCGCCTCAGACTTCCTCACCCCTGTCTTATGAGGCATGGAAAGTATAAATCAGAATGAAGATTATGTGTCTTTCATGCAGAGGTCTAGGAGTCATAATCCTTAATTCAGGAGCGTCCCACAGGTGAATTGGTCAGGCTCTTGTTACAGATGGACTCTCCACTATTCCTTCTTCCCCCATTTTGGCGGTGCATAAGGAAGGAAAATAAACAAACAAGCAAACAAAAATCGCCATGGGTTTACCTGATAAAGGTCCCTTACCCCACACCACATGCTCAGTGCTTGGTGGCACCCCCTCACTCTCTGCGTGTACCACCTCCTGAGCGCCGAGATGGTCAAGTTCCAAACAAAGCGGCTGCCGCTGAAAAGGAAGTCTTCAACTCCACACATGAAAATTGAAGCCATGATCTACTGCTTCTGAGCCTCAGCCCAGCAAGCCACACTGTTTCCTGCCTCGAGTCTGTCAGATTTTTCTTTCTTTTTTAAAGCTCCAAACTTCTGCTACAGCAGGCGCCTTTTATACCGTGCTGCACGGGAAAGGGTGGGGGGGGATGAGGTCAAGCCATCCAGACAAACTCCTCTTTCTCCCTGCTTCCTGGGCAGACTGGCGTGGCTTCAAGCCCGGCCAACGGCTGCGGTGGCTCCCCCTGACTGGGAGCTCACACAGCCGCCTTGTGCCCTTCGGAACAGCTTAGATAAATCTCCTTAAGCTTCTGGAGCTACCAGTATGGATTCTAATTACACGTTTAACCCATTTCTGTAATGCACGCCTCTCACCAGTCCCTCATCTGAACACTGAACACTCTGGGGCTGGGGTGTGTGCGCGTGTGCGTGCACGTGGAAGAGAGCCATAAACAATTCCTTTCAAGTAATTCAATACTGTTCCCTCCGGTGCCCTCAGTGTGGAAACTCATCCCTTCAGGATGCAGCAAATGAGCCCCCTCTAAGCTATATCTCAGCACCTCTATTTTCTTTCAGAGAAACAAGCCTGTCCCCATTCTGTTCAGTCTGTTCCCCCCCCCCGCATCAGTCACACGCACACAACTTCAAAATGGTTTGATTAAAAAAGACTGCATCCTTCCCCACCACCCACTTTTTCTTCTTAGAACCCACTGACCCAGTGCAACGAAAACAAGGTAACAGTTACTGAACGTCCCTGCTTCTGCATAAAACTCCCGCAGAACATTGTCTTTCTTACTAAAAGGGAATTAACTCCGATCCCTCCATTAAACTAAGGGTAATCCTATTAATGCAGCACAGACAGCATGAGGAAAAACAGAAAAGGCACCGAAGTTGAGCCTTTCACCGTGTAGACTGAGGTAAATAAACACTCTGGGAAATGATAACCACAAGAGACTCCCAGGCTTTCCTCTGTAGCTGGTATAAAATTAGGCTGCCAAGCAGAGCCCTTTGGAGATTTAAACCGTTAGCACCAGAAAATAATGTCTTTAATTGCACAGGCAATTCCTTGCAAGGGACTGATGGGGGATAGTTGTTTGATGCTGGCTGAATTGAAGGAAAATTCTTTTTTTTTTTTTTAAGAACTTTCATAGAATTTGGCATTTTAAAGCTAATTCTTCATTAGGAGTCAGCTAAGGAGAGAAAGGACTTTGCCTCTTATTATTCATTAAGCTGTTGCCTTAAGAAGGGGGAGGAGGAACAGGAGACTGAACAGAGTGAGGCAACTTTTCATGAGGAATAAAAAGTAAAAGAAATGGCTGAAGAATATTGCTATAAAGATGGTTAATAGCACAACCTTAATTAATGGATAATGCAAAGCCCCATGCCATTATCTGACATGTGAATGCTAGCTTCAGATGTTTATTTGCTTGCACAACAGTGCTACTTACTTGCTTATAGCAACATGCACGAAACAAAAATAACTAAACACATTTTGATTCCAGACCAGGAGAAGAAGAGATGGTAGGGGACCATGTTCAATGGTTAAAGTATGTCATTAAAAAAAAAGTAATCTATGAATCATACATAGAGGTTATACAAGTGGATCCCCATATTATACAAGGTAAAGGCTTGTAAAATATTGTATAAATACAATAAAGCAACTTGATTCAATGCGGTACCTTCAACATGTATTAGATTCCCACTCCCATTGGGATAATGGGAGTTGTAGTTGGGTAATCTAGTATGTTTGGAGAACACCAGATATGAAAGACTGCAATAATGCAGGATCCATTTTGAAAGAATTGAGATAAAAGGGGATTTTTTAAGGGGAACTCTTAATTCAAATTCATACTTTTAAAAATAGCAGTATGAAGAATGTAACCAGTCCAAGACTTAGTCATGTATCTTGTGCCAATGGCTATTTTCAACAGTGGGCAGGCCCCAAAAGGGAAAGTATATGGGGCTAGATCTAAACAGCCAAGATATTAATACTTAAACAATTAAAAAATGAATAAAGAAAGTGAGCACTGGCCAGTCATATGCTTCAGGTTCAGAAGAAAGTGAGCACATTCCCACACTTCTGTTTCCATTTCTCCCCTTCAAAATAAATACATACTCTTTGGTTTTTATATGTAGCTTTCTCTCTCTGTGTAAGTGTCTGCAGACATATTCAAGCCACTTTCTCATCAAGTAGGGCACTTCAAAGAATAAAAAGGTATGATTAAAAAAGATAAACCTATCGATTCCAAAGTATTTCTGAAGTTTCATTTCATATAGAGTTAATAAGAAAGTCTTAAATACCAAGCATTCTTGTTTCTTTTAATTTACTTCTTAACCTTAGAACTTTCAAATAATTAGAAACATTTCAAAGTAGTTTATCACAAGTAGGGAAATTGTTCTGCTGAATTTTGGCAGCAAATTAATGGGAGAAGTGGTCTTCTAGGGCCCAGGTAGATATTACGTATAATAATCATCTCTCAGCAGTTCACTTAAAGCATAACTCTATATATGGCTGCTCAAAACATCCTCAGTTCACTAAAGCTTACTCCCAGATAAGTAAACATTTGGTTCCTCTAAAAGCCCTTTTTAATTCATTCGGTCAACTTTATGCAATAGCTGGAAAGTAATATGTCTCTGCACAAATACATGCAGGCACGACAAAGCGCAAGTTATGATTTTTTTCCATGCAAGTTAGCTAACTGCAGCATGGTATCCAAAGCAACTTCATTTTTTATTTATATTCTGATATGTGATGGAAATAAATGCAAAGGCCAAAACAGTTAAGTTGCGAAGCAGTTCAAGACAAGAAACAGTAAACATTAATATGGTCAAGTGATGTATGAGCCTATGTTTGGTTCTACCTTGTGGCAATAATTGCAGTGAAGCTTTCATACCTCGCTGTTATTCCATCTGCATAATCTCACCCTGTGCCTTATTGCAGAACAACAGACAAGAAGGTTTACAGGTCACTGAGGTTCCCCACAGAAAAAAAAATCACTCATACTTACAGGTACCTTCACTCATATTGGACATCGGGAAAGAAGGCAGAACCAAACCACTTCTGTATGGTCCATGTGAGTCACCAAAAATCAATCTCAACAAAAAAATAACTTGGCTTTCTGGTTACCAGTAAATCTACTTGTATATATTTGGGGCACACTTTAGAAAAGGTTCTTTGTTTTGATTGAGGTCACTGTTTTTTTTCTACAGAAGAGTCTTAAAAAGAATACTGACTCTTATTATCTTAAATGAAGATCTTAAATGAAACAGCAGGGAAAGAACTAGGATACCAAAAAGATAGAAAAGGCTTATGGTAATTATGTCAGTCTTCTGGGGGGTGGGGGTGGGGGTGGGAGAAGATCAGTGGGAGGTATATATTGCTTTGAAAAGACCAGAAAAAAATAGCAGCTTCACATTGTTTGAACTTCAGCCAAAAGATGAAGCACTCTGTATGACACTAGTTCAACAGGCTGCATTTAAAAAAAACACTAGCTTCATTTTATTAAATAAGCCAAAATTACAAATAAAATGGTATAAATATAGAAGACTGAAGAAAGACAGCATAGGAAAGACAATTGGAATGGGAGAAAAAAGAAGTGGCTTTTAACTAAAGTTTGCTAATGATTTTAACCAACCAAACTGACAGCCTCATTATGCTCTTGAATTCTTCAGCCCACTGTCCCAACACATCTAGTAAGCACCAGTTGAGAGAAGGCTATCTATACATTATCATTGTATGGCATTTGGTTGAATTACTTGTCGTTAGATTTTACAGTATATATTCAATATTCATTTGAGCAATATTGGGTATGATACCCTATAACCTTTTTGCCAGTTGAACCAGTGGTGATTAAAACATACCTGAAAGGCGGAAAATAGGACTGTGTGCGTGCATCAAAAATGACTTGGAAGAAATTCAGATTTTCCATGAGTGCAGCACTCTCTGAGGCTAATTAAAGCAACTATGTCCTTTTTCAGGCTTCCATCTGTATGCATGAGATCCAAAGAACATGGTCCAAATTATTGTGAAAATGTGCACGACCTGGGCATATTCAGCATGTTCTGATCATCTTCAACTACCACTCCCTTAAACAACAACAACAACGCTTCCAGGGTCCCTGGCCAACTCTCTGCTTCCTATAAGTTTTCTAATGGAGGAAATCACCCCATTCTTTCTGTCTCACCCTTTGCTCATGTTTCATGTTTTGGTGGGAGTATTTAAACTGCATTGTTTACAAACAAGGGGACTTGTTTCTCTGTCATGATATGTTAAGGGAAAGAGAAAGTTCTATTTAATTTATAAGCTAGTTTTCTATGAGTGGGAGATAAACCAGGAATTCAGCATGCTCAGTGATCCCTTGATTTATTTCACTTGAACTGTAGAGAAAATAGATGTATTTTATTTTATTTTATTTCATTTCATTTCATTTCTTCCATTTGTATAGCCACCCATCTCACATTTGTGACTCTGGGTGGCTCACATAATTAAACAATCAAGCAACAAAACCCATAAACAAAATGCAAATATCAATAAAAACAATAACCCTTTTAAAACCAGATTAAAACCAAATTGTAACAAATAAAATGGAGGCTGCACCCCCTTCCTCCCTTTGGACATGACCATGATCAGACCCAGATCCTCTCTTTGCCTAATCCTATCAGATGCAAAATGACTCTCCTACCTCCAGAGAAAACCCCCTGCAATCCTAACTAAACCAAATAATAGAAGTCTCACTCACCTGCTCACTGTACAGCCCAAGGACAGCCCTAATAAGGGAACTGCTACCAGGTGAAAACCCAGCGTTCCATCCTTAATCAGAGACCTTGCCTTGTTACCACAATGTTCCATCTCCTTAACAACGAACTTCCCCAGTACTGCTGCACTCCTGAAAGTGCAGTTTTGCCTAACAACAGAAATAACTCCATGTATGTGGACAAGGACCTGACTTTTTTTTGCGGGGTGTGTGTGTGTGTGCACTGAAGTCAGTGTTGACTCCTGGCAACTGCCTAGACAAGTCCCTGCAGTTTTCTGGGCAAGATTTCAGAAATGGTTTGCCACGGCCTCCTTCCTAGGGCTGAGAGAGGGGGACTGGCCCAAGGTCACCCAGCTGGCTTTGTGTCTAAGGTGGGAGTAGAATTCATGGTCTCCTGGTTTCTCGCCTGATGCCTCAATCACTACACCAGCCTAGCTCTCAAGGACCTGCCCAGCTTCCCTCAAAGTTGCCACAAATCAGATCCCTAAGATTTCCCATCCTGTGGCCATAAACTTCTATAAAAATCTTTGCTTTCCCGTTGCTGGGGCAGTTCCTCTTTCTTGTAATGATCATGGAATAAACCGCTGGATATTTCTTCTCAATGTTCTGAATTTTCCATGACAGAACAATTCCACTAGGCTGATTACATGGGATTAAAATATAAAATGTCAAATAATAAGGCGACATAAGAACGACATGTAATGAAACCAACAATACCAATAATCCACACAGGAATGTAATATAAAGTATATATACTTTCTAGTTCTTTTATGTTCTTAAATGTAAAATCCCTGAGAAGAGAGAAGGGCCCTCAAAAGATGAAACTTTATTCCTGCCTTTCTATGCTGGATCATCTGAAGCAATATGATCCTTTGGTTTGTGGTACCATAACAACCGCTGCTAGATAAGAGTAGTCTTTCAAGAGGGTATTCAGTAACGGTGCTGTAATAGTTCAGGTTGCAAAGAAAGCTTAACCCTCATTATCTGGAATGGTTATATGCTTGTGTTTGTGTAAAGCTTCATTAGATACTCATGCCTTTAAAATCTGGAACAGACTTTTCCTGATGCACTCTATCACTTTTAAGGTTCTGAAAGATCTGTGAGATAAACCTTGGTTTCAGAAATTAAGGTTTTTGTTTTTGTTTGCAACTAGAATGCAATATTTATCAGTGTAAATACAACCACCTCCATGTAGGAAGCTCAGGGCAACTGCCTTTTTTGAAGAACCGTCTATAATTTTATTTATTTATTTATTTATTTATTAAATTTATATGCTGCCCATCTCCCCCAGAGGGTGAGTCTAGGTGGCTCACAATTAAAATCAAACAGTAAAAACAGTACAAATATAAATATCCATATTAAATTAGCTAAAAAAAATAATACTATATAAAAAGGCTATATACAATTCAAGATGAGTGGGGAGGCAGAATCAATTACCCCACCAGCCAATTGCAACAATTCGAGCCCCCATCAGGCCCCCAGGCTGTCTGGCATATCCAAGGTTTCACACTGTTCCAGAAGGCCATGAGCATGGGGGTGGACCGCACCTCAGGTGGTAAGTTGTTCCACAAGGCGGGGGCCACAGCAGAAAAGGCCCTCTTCCTAGACCCCCCCAGTCGAAATTCCTTGACCGGTGGGGTCTGCAACATGCCACTTCTGCCAGACCGAGTGGGGTGAGCTGATATAACGGGGGCAGGCAAGACAGCTCCTCAGATAACTTGGTCCTGTGCCATGAAGGGCTTTAAAGGTAATAACCAACACCTTGAATTGGACCCAGAAGCAAACTGGCAACCAATGCAGCTTGCGTAACAGCAGTGTTATATGTGCCCCCCTGGGGGCATTCAAAACTGTCCACACTGCTGCAATTTGTGCTAGCTGTAGCTTCTGGATACTCTTCAAGGGTAGCCCCACGTAGAGCACATTGCAGTAATCCAACCAGGGGGTGACCAGGGCATGAGTGACCGCGTGAAGGGACTCCTGATCCAAATTACCTCCAAACCTGAACAAAATTAAATACATTCTTGTAATATTGCCTTATCCAACCTAATTCTCTCTAGATTGTGAACATAACTTCCAGAATTCCCAGTCATTTTGGCTCTTCAGTCCAGACTTTATATTACATGTTTAGATAACCATAGCAAGATGAGAATCCAGGTGTGCACTTGCATAAGTGCCCATTAGGCAAAAGTGAGTGACACTGGTCTTCGCTGCAGTGAACACAGCAAATATTCAATAATTTTTTTGTTTACTTAAGCACAATTGAAGTATCAGTGGCAATGAAAGTAAAGCTGAATAATTATTAATAAAAATCTAAAATGAACAAGATGTGAAGCTGCAAGAAAGCTGGCCATGTAGTTAGTCCCAGAACAATAGACGACTGCTTCCCAGTTGAATGACTCTAGTGTAAATCTGGAACAGTGACACACCAGTTCAAAACTGTAGGACCTGATATAGTTCCTTTCAGGATTCAGTGAACAAGGAAACTGCCAGATTTTTCAAGTCATTTTCCATTGCTGTCCCCTACCAGAAGGAATATCTTGATGGAATTACTATTGCTTTAGAGCCATAACACTCAAACATGTAGTAGCAGTTCTTTAGCTTCTCCCTGCTTTTATCTATTCAAGTTAATATTACTTGAGTGTCCATCTGATAAGTGATCAATAATCTGAAATACAGATTCACTGGACAACTAGGAAAAGACAAAATAAATTTAAAAAGAAGTATTGATTAAACTGAATTAAATTAATAAGATAAAGCCACCCAGAGTCACTTTGTGTGAGATGGGTGGCTATATTAATGCGATGTATAAATAAAACAAAATAAATAAGATAAACTATTTAAAAAAAACTATTCCAACAACCAATAGCAAATGTGTGGTTCAATTAACTAATCAAAGCTAGTCTAAAAGTGTCCTTCTAGAGATTGCAATCAAACAACTTGGCAACACTTCTTGAAATTTTAATTGATATACAGTATCTGCTAGGAGAAAATTTGAATTCTGCTTGTCTGACCTACTCAGCCAGTTAACAAGCAGAGGCACTGATAAGTCAAGGAGTAGAAGTGATCTTGTAATGTAGTGATGTTGCATCTCCCTTTTAGTACAATAGAAGGCAGGATTTTGAGTCCGGCCAGAGATAAGTCTCTTATCACAGAGTATTTGTGTGACAATTAGCAGAGATGAAGTGTTTTCTGAGCAAGCCACCTTTATAATAACAAAGGGAAATAGATACATGTTTCTGAAAGTCACAGTCAAGAAACACTGTTTTATTTCTAAATTGGTTCTCTCAAAGCTGAATGAAATTAAATAATGGACAAAAGGCCACAACATGGTCAGTGATCCCTAACTTCTAAGAGGATACATAATTGTCTTCAAAGTTGACATAAAAGCCTATCGTAGCCAAAACTTTAGGTAACAAAGACTCAAGTGAGCCTAGACAGAAACTAGTCCAGATTCCAGGTACAACAGAGTATTAAGGAACATGAAAAACAGCTTACATGAACGTAGATTGGATTACCGCTAGAGAGCTTAACACTATGTAACAGTAAATCTGTGAACCATGGCTCAACATTTTAACTTTAAATAAGTTTAGGGCCACCAAGACAGTGTTAGAATTGTCAGTGCTGGTGAATTGAAAAATTGGGCTAGCAGGTTTTTAAGTCCCGACAGCAACAGCTTTTATTTGTTTCATCTATGATGGAGAAGACTGAAAGATAACTCCCAAATACTGTATTTGTAATCTTTAGTTTGGTCTGTGTTGATGCTGTTTCTCATCCAACTGTGGTTGCAATCAGGGCCTTACAGTGAACAATGCTACTTTTGTTTTTAGAGTAGTTAATGACCAGCTCCACTTTATTACAACAAACAGCAAAGGCTTGAAGGCATCACCCTAATTGTACTGGCATAGCAGAAAGGGTAACTGCCTTATCAGCATTAAGCAGCAAGGAGACCCATTTATTTGCTGGTACTGATGGTGGAACTCATTTCTAGATAATGCCTGAATTATAGAGTTCATATAGAAGGTGAAAAGAAGGAAGTGCTAAATACATGATTATTTGACCTGTTTTTGAATGGCAATTGTGATCATAAAGCTTCTGACAGTGGTACTTCTGACCTGCATGAAGGTGTTTTCATGTAATATCATAATTAGAGCAAGTGAAGGCTACCCATTTTACACAAAGTCTCTCTCTAGGGATAGAATGAAAAGCAGTAACAACAGAGTTCATCATTCATTACATGGGCATGAGAATAAAATATAGTTTAGCCATGTATCTATGAAATGTCAACCAGATATCAAGAAACAGCCAAACCTTGCTTTTGCCTGGCATTCTCCTGATATACCAAAATAATTCTTTTTTGAAGGATAACAAATATAACCTCCAAAAAGGTATCAGTACTGGTGATACAGTGCAATGAAGCACACTAGAGATCAATTGGATAAATAGAATGATTCTACATATGTATATCCAGTGTTCTTATGCTTAATGGAGCTTCTAAGGAAATGAGTGTGAGGTTGTAGCAACCATTTGATTAAGTGTCTTCTGAACTGTAGCTATCTTTCCTCTACCTCCAACACACCAAGTTATTTTTATGGAAAGAAAATTGTTATTGGGCTTGGGATTGCAGTTGATGGTGGTTGATTGGGTTTTATTGGTTTGGACTTTTATTTTATGTGTGGGTTTTATTTTTACTGTAAACAGCCAGAAGTCAGTCTGTGATTAACAGCAGGCTAAATAAATAAATAAACTAACAAACAAACAAAACAAATAAATAAATAATTCAAACCATATGTTGGGCTGGGGGGTTGGTCACTATTCAAGTTCGATGGTCAGGTAGCTTGCTGTTAATTTTATCATTTTTTTTCCAGCTGTCTCCCTCTAATTTCTGAGAAAGGGATCTCTTGTGATCCTGCTGATTAAGTCACTGTGAAATAATTTAACAGGTATAACCATAGGTGTCCTTTGTATCCAGTGGGGCACAACTGAGCGTGTGAGGGGCCCTGGGTATTTTGGAGATGTATAATATATCAAAGAGAGTCTAAAGAAGGCAAATAATTATATCTGCATGAAGTTTATTAATGGATGAAATAAAATATTGAAACTCAAGATGTTTTGGAGCTTATTAGTTTATTATTTTATACATACATACATACATACACATATACCTATTCATCCTACTATTTTCTTTCTAGGTAAGCAATGCTATGCAAAGCTCAGAAAGTCAATAAAAATAATAAGCCAAAGAAATTAAAGGCATGAAATAAGAAAAGGAAACATAATTAAATCTGATACCAACACCATTCATACCATGCAATGCCTTGCAAGCCATCATTGTTTCCACCACATCTACGTATCACATCAAAAACTGATTTTTGCTCTTTAAACTGCTCACAGCTCTTTCCCTGGGAATGTCATTAATCCCACCCAACCACACCTGTCTTGGTCTTCCTGTTCCTCTTGACCCCTTCACTCTTACTTCCTATATTTGTCTTGCAACTTGATTCTCATTCCTGCTCTCTATATGACGAAACCTCAATATGGTTCTTTTGTACAGGTCACTTTTGTATTTAAACCACATTTATTCAGCACTGATTCATTGTTGACTCTATTTCTTCTCGTTTTATCACTGACTTCTACACTAGAAATTAGCATTCTTACAAGGTAAAAAAAATCTGCTTGCTCTATTTTTTCGCTGGTTCTCATTCATTCATTCATTCATTCATTCATTCATTCATTCATTCATTCATTTGGTAAATTTATATAGCTGCCCATCTCACATACGTGACTCTGAACAGTGTACAAAGTTAAAAATCACAAAAACAATACAACAAAATAACCCAAAACATAACAAAAATCATTAAAAAAAAATTAAAAGCAGTAAAAACCATTAAAAACCATTTAAAAAACACAATCTGAGGGAGAGTGTACTCTCCCTAGCAATACAGCCATTTTCCTACAGTACAGCCATCTTGTAGGCTCCATACTGTGTTACCAGATTCCCCAGGCCAGACTGCAAAGCTGGCCCTTCCAGAAGGCCAGCAGTGTTGGGGACAATCTGACCTCAAGAAGAGCGATATTCCAAAGAGTGGGTGTCATGGCAGAAAAGGCTCTCGTCCTGGGTCCTATGAGATTACAATTTGTGGAAGAGACCTCCAACATGCCCTTCTTGCTGGACTTGATGGGACAGGTAGATATGATTGGGGAGAGTTGGTCCCTCAAATAAGGTTTCTGGAAAACCTTCGGAGATTGACTAGGTTCTGCCACAGAGATAGTGCAGGCATGCTTTTTCTTCCTTATGAAATTTTGTAATTTCACCACTTGTCCACTATAGCCAGCACCATCTGTTCAGAATTAGCTACTTTTACCATTCTTACAGATCTGGCAAGTTTATTAGCATTTTTGCATGGTGACAGATCTTCCATAATGTATCCAGTTAGTCTTTGACCATTTTACACAGCAAGGGTTTTAGATATCATAAGCAATTCTATTTGTTTCTGGGAAGGTCATAACAATATATCTCCAAAACTGCATGCTTTAGCTATATAAGTATACTGTATTCCTTCTGTGACCAGATAAGACCATTTCAGAAGTTTTTGTTCCACTCTGTACCCTCCCGATGTACACTCTGGTACCCACAATCCTGAAAATTCTGGGATTATATCATGAAAGGCATAACCAAGGGCACATGATCACTCTCTGCTCTAATAATTATATCAGTGCTTTGAATCGCTGAACTTGGCTGAGGGATGTAAAAATCTCCCATACACACTCTTCTCTAGCCAACAGAGTTAAAAACAATCCTTAAATCTATCCTGATCATTCTGCTGAACCCTACTGACCAAGATTTATTTAAGTAAATCAATCGTTTTAATTCATTTGAATTTTGGACCATATCATATGAATCATGTCCAAATGGAAAAATGTCCTCCACAGTGATGTCATCTACAGCCCTCTCTGCACATTATCAAATCTGTCTGGAGTACTATATCACCACCTCTTGAAGAATCTCCTCCAGTTATTTTCACCTTTTTGGCTTACTGGAGCGGGAGGTGTATCAATGGATGGATGGATGGATGGATGGATGGATGGATGGATGGATGGATAGATAGATAGATAGATAGATAGATAGATAGATAGATAGATAGATAGACAGACAGACAGACAGACAGACAGACAGACAGACAGACAGACAGACAGACAGACAGACAGATGATAGAAGTGTACTACTACTAGCACCTATTCTGAACTTATTCCCCCCCACTTGCTTCTTGACCTCCTTCTCATGCAGGGCATGTCTTTAGATTGTACAGGTAGTCCTCCCTTAACAATGGTAATTGGGACTGGCAACTCCATCACCAAGTGACACAGTCATAAAGCACGATGTCACATAATCACGTTGACTTACGACAGCAGTTGCAGCAGTCCCAGTTGCCATTGTTAGGCAAATCCTGCATGGCCGCAGCATACCATGGTCATGTGTGACCTCCTGCCAGCTTCCCCATTGCCTTTATTTGTCAGAAGTCGGCAGTGAAGGTTGCAAATGGTGATCGCATGATCATGGGATGCTGTGACATTGTAATTGCAAGTTGGTTGCCAAGAGCCCAAATCATGATCACGTGACTGTGGAGATGCTGCAACAGCTGCAACTATGAGGACTGGTCATAAGTCCTCCTTGTTCAGCGCCATTGTAACTTCAAACTGTCATTGAATGAGTGGTTGTTCAATGATGACTACCTGTAAGCTTAATGCCATGGATCATCAAATCTTTTTATAGTAATGAGAATGTCTGGGGGGAAATAAAGGTAAGGTAAAATATTTCTGATTAACAAATAAAAGTCATATGAGCCTAGTTCATCAAATGTATCATTGTGCACAGGTCAATATAGTCATACAATATATAGCTGTTTTCAAAGAGATATACATAAATGCATCTGCAAATGAGTGTGCACACAC
Source organism: Python bivittatus (assembly GCF_059951505.1). Lineage (NCBI taxonomy): Eukaryota > Metazoa > Chordata > Lepidosauria > Squamata > Pythonidae > Python > Python bivittatus. The sequence continues at coordinate 76,961,462 of NW_028277035.1, read as the reverse complement.
ATATACATACATATTTGTAAGCCAGAGAACATTTCATGGACTTAAATCCTCAAAACTTAAGCCACAATAAATGTGTTAATGTTGAAGTTCCCCCAAAAACCAGTTGTCTCTACTTTAAAACCAGAATTTGTGAGGCTCAGAGGGAAGTTATATGTAGTTTAAGACAGGAAATTAAGTTGACAATATACATTTTCAACAAGATCAGAGAAAGTCTATGTTTTACATCCTGTGATAATTACAATTGCCTACAAGAATGCAATGTCTACTTGATAAGAATAATCAAGACAATTATTGTCCCTTTATATTAATGAGGTTATGGCACAATGAATATTTGACAGAATAAACCAATTCATGTTTATCAGAGCAGATTAAAATTGGCCTCAATGCTGCACTGATGTACTGTATAGCAAACCTCTAGAATAATAATCTCTAGAATATCTGGGGCATTTTGTCATGGAAGAGAACTGAGTTTGCAAAGAACAACTTAATATTGATCTCCATGCTATATTACCCTAAAGTTTATTTAACTAAAATTAAGATGCATTCATGAGACACTTTGTATGAGGTTTTTGAGGAAATAAGTTTCTTATCTGGCAACAGAGAAGGAATCTCAAAATCTGTGCTACAAGAACAAAGAAATTAATCAAGTCAAGTTGCTCCACATGTACAAGGAGTGGTGGGGCAGCACAGAATCTTTGCACCATGTCCCCAGGACTATCACATATTACATGTATGCTTCACTATAATTTAGACTACAGGTAGTCATAGCTTAACAACTGTTTGTTTAACAACAGTTCAAAGTTATGACAGCCTTGGAAAAACTGCTTTATGGCTTGTACTCGCACTTACAACCATTGCAAACCATTGTATCACCCCCCGTGGTCACGTGATCATGATTTGTGATGTTTTTAATGATGGCTGTTAAGTGAATCACGTGGTCATTAAGTGACTCACATGCTCGTTAAGCGAATTCCAGCAAAAAAGTCCATTGGGGAAGCTGGATTTGCTTAACAACCATGGTGATTCACTTAATGACCATTGTAAAAATGGTCGTAAAATGGGGTCCAGTAACATGGTGACTTGGTTAATGACTGCCCCACTTAATGACCAATTTTCCGGTCCCTATTGTGGTTGTTAAGGGAGGACTACCTATACTGCATGATCAGAGCTTGAATTCAGGGAGAATCCTAACTTCCTTGAGTGTGTGCAATCATACATGCATATCAAGGATAAGAGCAGAGAAAAATGGGGTAGCTCCTAACTATTAGTTCACTTCTCCTGCATATATGAAGTTACTATGGAATATAGTATTATTTCTATTTTCCAAAATTTAACATAAAATGTTGTTTACCTACTCAGAGAAATACATTTTGCTTCTGCCCTAAACTGATTTTTTTCTTGTTCCAGAGGAAGGCATACAATGAGATGTTTGGGCAGGTTCAAGGGATAAAGTATGAGGGTTCGTATTCCTCTTTAGAGAAAAAGAAGGCAGGAATTCATTGTGGAAGGATTTATTTAGAAGTTGTTTAGGGTTACTGTTTTTCTGAGAAAAAGCTGCTGTTGGAAGGTATTTTTGCTTGTTTTTTTAAACATATAATTTTGTCTTTCAATTGATGCTTTCATCATAGTCAATTTTGGTGTTGTCCATACTTCAGAGGAGGTATTTAGGACATTTCTCCCTATTCTTGAAGGTCATTTTCTGACACATCCATTATAGTCCAAGTGTCTGCAGGGGGAGGGGCACCATAATAAAACATAGCAAAATCATTAGTGGTTGATGGTCATGATAAAGTGGAGTTTACACACAGTACAACAGAATTTGGTACCATTTAAGGACACAAAATTGTCTTTGTTATCTAATAAGTAATGTAAGTAAAACCAATCATGATGCCCTGGGAATTTAGAAAGGAGAGGGGAAATCAACTGCAAATGAGGGTCCCTGTATAATTGGCAGTTCTACATAGGCTGTAATTTCTATCATATCTCCATCACAGGGACACCATCATTTCACAAAGGAGGTTTTCCTACACAATACTCTGTGCCGAGAACGTTAAAACAGGCCAAGGATAAGGCACTTCTGAATTTTGACACAGTGATCTTGTCCAGATAACCGGCCAATTTAAAATTTAGAAACTAGTTGTTAATGAATACATCCAGAATCATTTGTTTCAAAACTGAGTCAGCTTACTCTAATCCCAATAGCACAAGAGCGTCCCAAGAAAAGCCACAGAAATGTAATTTCCTAGATATGGCTTTTTTCTGGGTGGAATCAAAATCATCTATTGGCGATCCAAGTGTGCCCCAGATGGTGATATTCTCAGGTGGAGCCAAGGGTGGGGAGCAAATTACAAAATGAACACAGCATTGTGCTCACACAGTAAAAGCTCACTTTGTTGGTACGTACTCTGTGACGTCTCACAGATTTACAAAAGGGACGGAGTTTGTGTCATGATGGCATGATGTTGCTTTCATCATTTTGATCCTATGCATGCTTCTGAACCCAGAGGTGAAAGGGTTGGGGAGCCCTGCTCTACCCATAGGACCAATACCTTGTTTTTGCTGACTGTAGGTCTTTGCAGAACTTTGGTCAAGAGCCAGGCTGTAATCCAGAACAATTAATCTTATATTTGCTTTTCTTGCACTTTTGATAAAAAAGCATACACTATCTTCAGTATAGGTTATCTGTAATTAATAGTGCCAAGAGCTACAGCCAGTTCATTTAAAATTGTGCTTACATCACATTTTCCATTGAGAAATGGAATCATTCAAGTGATTTGTTTTCCAAAGGGGAACAAAAATGCTTAAGAAATTCAACAATGTTTAATTTCCATGTGGGAAGACACCCTTTAGCCCTTACATAGAAAAAGGGTTGTGGGGAAAGGGGGGGATAATGAAATATATGCTCCGCCTCTTTTCTATGAACATCATGACATCACAGACATGTATGAAGTTTGCACAGCTTGTTTTGAGATTTTGTCAAAATTCCCAGGTTCTGTGGATCCCTCAGTTCAGAGACAGAAATGCTCCAGTTATGTGAAAAGAGTTTCTATCATAATGTAACGGCTGGACCTTAGTTTAATACTTCACTGAGCTATCCAGGGCACGTGCACATTGCTCATGGAGACCCTAAAATTTTGCAGTTTGCAGTGCTGCTCTACCTCGTTCGACCTGGTCAGTACAAGCTACATTATACTCATGTCCTTTGCTACTAAAGTCCACGATCACATCCTTTGCAATTGGAATTGATACCACAGCTTTATAGCTAATGTATAAGGGCTCATTTCTGCGATCTCTCAGATTCTGTGACATTTACAGCAGCTAGACCAGGGGCTAAAGGTGGGTGGGTGAACAAAATTTGCAGTCAGCACTTATCAGATTTCTGTTTTAGACAGAGCAGGGATAGGGGGAGGTAAGAGAGAAAGAGAGATCTTCTGAACAGGCTGTTACATATCAAAGTATTTATTTACTTTGTACATATGATGCCTTTCTGTTAAAAATGAACACTTTCAGCTACATATACATTAACATAGTTTTTGCTTGCTCTAGGGTCTATCTTAAAGGGATCCATAATTAATCTTTCTACAACTGTAGTAGATGCCCTGAAAAAAAGAACTATGCTGTGAGCATGGGTTATCAAAAATATTAATTTATTTAATAAATTTAGGTACCGCCTTTCAGTAGAAATTATCAGGATTGTTTACAATAATACATAATCCCAATAAAGTAAACAAACTTGAATCATGGAGTGTTTTGAATAGGGGCTTGAAGGTTGGTTGCTGAATACAACAAAGGTGATATATAGTATGACAGAAATAAAGCATGTGTAAGAATAAATTGAATGTCTGGTGACTGATTCAACATTCAGCAGAACATAAGGCAAAGTTTTGTGATGTCCCCTTGGTTGTTTAACAGATGGATGGATGAACATATGAGGAATTCATGTGGAGACATTAGAGGCATGTTGGTTGGTGATAGGAACTGACATGTACTTCTGAATGCTGTTGGCTAAGAACTGAAATGTTTTGAAGCAAGTGTTAGATTTTATGATGCAATAAGGAGTGTGGAACTGAAAATTAATACATAATGCAGGCCTTCTCTATCATAATACCTGCCTGCTAATAGTACTTGCCCCAAGATTCATATGGTTCAAACCCCTCCCCCACCGGCCCTGGATCAGAATCAGAGTAGCTAATAGACCTCTTATGTTATATTTGGGTCTTTTGAATGAATTGGGGTGTGTGTGTGTATGTGTGTGTGGACCTCTTTTTTGATGATGTAAGTCTGTTTCAATCATTTGTTATTTATATTATATTATATTATATTATATTACATTACATTACATTATATTATATTTACTATACTCAGAATAGTAACAAATTGGGACCTTTACATTCCATAAACAAACAAATGTAAATAAATAAATATCCAAGGTGTTTGTGTTTGGAAAGAAAAATTAAGTGAACAATTGAAAGCTAGATATGAATGGCAAGAAACTAAAGTAGTAAAGGAATTTGTGTACTTTGGTAGAATATTTACAAAATATGGGAGAACGGGTGGAAAGATATTAAGATATGCAAATGCTGATAGAAAGATAGTGGGTAATATATGGCCTGTTACAAGATATGAATGTTTGTCAAAAGAAGTGTGTAAGAACATGCTTCTGCCCCCTTTGTTATATAATAGTGGGGCATATCAGGAGAGACATAAAAGTAAGTTGAATACAGTGGGAATAGTAAAGTGAGAAGAGAGAAAGTCAAGAATGACTGGGTGCCAAATAAATGTGTACCGAAGGCCAAAGTGAGTAACCAGTATGAAAGGAGTGCATAGAAGTGGTTTGGCCATATAGAGAGAATGAAAGAGGATCACATTGCAAAGCAAATATAAGAAGAAAGAGTGAATGAGACATGAGGAAGGAGAAACCCAAAAAGTAGCAAAGTGAGAAATTTAAAAATAAGAAGTAATGTATGAATTGGTTTATGGGCGTAGTAATAGCAAACACAGTGGATATAGTAGTTTGGAAGGATAAAAAGGTATGCAGAGGTACAGTGAATAGTGCTGGTATGAACTAGTTTTTGCTATGTTTCATTCTCTTTTTATTGTCTTATGCCTTTAGTTTGTTTGGCTTACAATTTTTTTTACTTCATTTCTCACTTTGAATAATGTTGTTTACCCCAAAAGGATTAGCATGAGAGGTCGGTATGTGTGTACGTACAGAATAGATTCTGGCCAGTATTTCTAGCAGAATCGACTAAAGAGCACAAATTTCAATACTATCTATTTAGTACAGTATATACTGTACTAAAATAGATAGTATTTTAGTTTCAGTTCTGTTTTAAAACAGAGGAAAACTTTAGTCCTGCAGGACAATGGATTGAAAGCAGTAGCAGTTTTATCCTGTGGGAAATGTGACATTTAGAAAAGTCACACATACACAACACTGAGAAAGGATGTCAGAAAAGGAAACTCTAGAGATGGAGGGCAGCACTGCCTATAATCATTGTCCTAGTGTACGTAGCTGAGTCAACTAAGATAAGGAAAAAAAAGGGAGGAATTAGAGACACACCAAAAATATGGGAACAGAGGGACCAAATTCATACCAGTCCAGTAGAGCACAGTGGCCAAATGAGCAAAAGATTATCCAATGACTTGCTGAGGATAATTAAAGGGTGCATTTGATGACTTTTGGTTCAACAGTACTGAATGCAATAAGTTATTTTTATGCTACTTGCCCATGAAGCAGAAATGGGTAATAATAATTGTATCCTTTCTTGCTTAATTCCCATACACCCACAAACATATAAAAAGAATCTTGGGTTGTATAGGAGAGAAAGAGGTTATTGCCCTGACATCACACCATCTCCACCTACTATGACTGGAAGTCGTGTAGCAGAGGGAAGAAGGTAATGGGTGACAGCAATGGGTTTTGGGCAGCGTATCTGGTCTCCTGCTGAATAGGGAAGCAAAGCCTGCCTATTTGTTTCCAGGCTTTTATAACACGTTTAAATAAAATTAGAATACTTCTGAATTGTCTATACTTTTTTTCAGATCTATTTTGATATTCATAGCGCTATAAACTTGGGCAGAGATATATCCCTGCAACTCTAGACTGTTAATCAATCCATTCTGGCACTCGCTATCTCCAAACTGTCCAAGAGTGAATGTCCTTTCTGCTCCCCCCCCCCCCCAAAAAATTCTCTGCCCTCAGGGCATCAGGCTATGGATTAATAACTACTCCTCCATCCTCCCTTCAGAAAAAGAAAAAAAAAAATCTTACTTTCCCTCCTTCCCATCCATGCATGGTTTACATCTATTCGACTATATTTGGTAGCTTGTAGGAAAGACAATCTTACTTTGTTGTGAAGTAAGTTAGTGAGAAAAAAATATTGTAAAAGGTGTGAAAAATGCCCTGAATATGACAACTCCAAGATGATTTGGAAAAAAAACCTAAACGCACATACAAAATGGTTTTCAGATGGCTGGGACAAGAGGGCATGACCCTAAATCTGCATTCAGAAGCCTTTTTCATGGAGCAATTTACAGAACTTGAGGGGGGGGGGGTTAAAAGGAGGTTAGCATAAAAATGCATATACAGACACCAGAATACAGCAACTTCCAGAGCAAGATGCTAAACCTTTGTGATGGTGAGAGGGAAGATTTAATTGGTTTAAATAAAATACTGAAGATGAGATCATGAACCTGGAGGCAGGGGGCATGGCAAGTAATCACTGCTTATGGAAAGTAGTCTTCTATGGGTTATAGAAACTGAGGTTCAGGGTGGCAGATAATATTAGCGACACTGCACATTGCAAAGGAAAAATCTCCTTTTGATAGAGAATCTGGCAAAAAATGGTTGAAATGGTATCAAGTTAGAAATGGATTTCTGAGACATCAAATTAGCCAGAAGAAGGGGCATGCAGCTTGCAGGTTGAAAAAGATGACTGAGAGAGTTCTTGAATGTATGCTTGAGAATTCTTCATGTTCTCATTTTGAATCTGACTCATTCTGAGTCAGTGATATTTACAGTGTCTTTGATATTTTTGGGGCTAACTGGAGCAACAGCCAAAAAGGAGAAGTGGAATTAATATGGCATTAGAACAATGGAGACAAAAGTACCTGTTAGAGCTTTTTTCCCCTGAATATCAGAGGGTGAAAGGAGAAAATCCTTGGTCAAGAAACAGCAACAAAAGTTGGACTAGACAATGAATAACATGGGAAGAAGAGGTGGGATTTAATTGGAAATTTCAAGGAGAGCATTTTGTAAAGATTCATTTAGGAATCTGAGTGTATTGGTCAAATACACAGTTTGAGTTTTTATGTAAGTTAAAAGAGCATTAGAAGATCTAAGATAGATAAGGCCCTTTCTAGCATTCTGTTCTACCATTTTGTTTCCTCAGGGAACTCCAGCTCTAGAATGACAAAAAGGAGAAAGATTTCCCTCTATTCATTTTTTAAATTTATATTCAACAGTCTTTCCCAATACAGGAATTTTATTATTTATTTAATTTATTTATTTATATAGCCGCCCATCTTATACAAGGTGCCTCTTGCTGTAGTCCCACTCTCATTTTGGATACTCTGCATTTTTTTCCCAACTGTACAGGTAGTCCTCGACTTATGACCACAATTGGGACCGGAATTTCTATCACTAAGTGATGCGGTCGTAAAGTGAGAAGTCATGTGATCACATTGCTTAGTGACAGCAATTCTGGCACTCTGTGACTGCATCACTTAGTAATAGCAATCCCATTGCCAACATTAAGCAAATTCCACTGAGGGCCTACCCCAGTCCAAGCCATTCTGGGCTTGGTCCCTCCCAGCCTTGAGCCTCAGTAAAGTAAAGGACTGCCTCCAATGCCCCCCACCTGCCTATCTCCCCCCATCTCTGCCCTTTTGGCCATCCTGCACCCTACTTCGCACATCAGCACCCTCCTTCCCCCTTTGCTCACTCACACACATGCACCGTGTTCGCCTTCCCTTGCCCACAGGCACCCCCTTCACTTGCTTGCATGTGTGCACTGTGCCCTCCTTCTTTCCTTTGCTCACTCAAGGACTTTCCAGGGGCACTTCTGGCACTGAAGGAGAGCTCCAGGGGCACTTCTGGATGCTGAAGGACCCTCCAGGGGTGCTTCCAGCGCACACTCTGCAGCTCACATTGGAAGCTTCTGGCCATTCACTTTGAATTGTATCTGGAAAGCAACTGGAAGTCATGATGTAAAGGACTGTTCATTAACCAAGGGATTCTAAAGAGGATGAAGGATAGTATCAAATATTTTAAATAAATAAATAAATAAATAAATAAATAAATAAATAAATAATAGAAAGCAAAGAATAAAAAAGGCAGTCACTGTCTTCTAAATCTCAGTAATAAGCTAGTTGGCTGGTCTCTTTAAGGTAGGATGCAGTACTCTCTATGGTGTGAAATAAATTCTAGTCACTTGTTGATTTAGTGCCCTTAACTGGCCAAAGAAGAGGTAAAATATCAACTGAACATAATTGGGAAGCTAAACACAACACAATTTTGTACAGTAGAGCTCTGTAACTTAGAATGTAAGCAGCTTCATAGGTCTCCAGTAAGACATTTTAGGTAGGAACACACAGACCCTGTCTGTTATCCAAGAAGGCATCTGTTTGCAATCCCAAGGAACAGCTATTATGTTAGTTTAACTGTGCCATTGAGATTATGCGTATGGATGGCCTCTGTCACCAGAGCAAGACATCTGCCTCCAGCATTACTAGGCATTTGGAATGCTGTCTGTTGGTGAGTGGATAACAGCTTACTTATTTGCTGGCATATGGAATATAATGTGCATAATGCCAGCTCTAATGAATAGTGCTTGATGATGGTACATGTCTGGATAATTCTGCAGAACAAAGTTCCAGCTGTTTGTTTTCCATGATAAAACATAGGGGTACCAGCTGTTCTATTTTCAAGTTGTCAGAATTCCATCAGATGTCACTATAAAGATTTTAGGAGTGAGAAGAAGGAGAAAACATGCCTGATTTGAATTTCTTCTTTTTAAAAGGGCTTGTGTATACAAATGATATAATGGAGAATGAAAGAGTGAATGTGAAACCGAATGTTTCTTTATTGTTTGGTTGAACAGTTAAGGAGCGATTGTCTTCTGGGTACTTACACACACCCGTGTCCTGCTTCCATGCAAATGTCATGAATGCCAGCTCTATGAATACTTTCAGTTCTGCTTCTGATTTAATGGTACTGACGATACCGCTACATTTTATAATTTGTATTAAACATTGCTAGCTGACTTGTGCCTTCTGATTATGGAAGTAAGTGGAATATACAGTGGAGTATACAGTGAATAATAAATAAATATTTTTTTAAAAAAATAAAAATCAGTGGGACTTGAAACGTCAGCAGTATGCACTGAACTATGACATGTTCACTGGTAATAATGGGAGATGTTCTGGTTACACTGTTTTCACACTCGAACATGATTCCCAAGCATTCTTTTCCAAGCTGTTCCAGAGACAATCTAACCTTCATCCATTAGCATAAGCATAAGGCTCTTGCCCAGAGAACCGTTGCTTGGAATGGCATGATCATTCATTCATTCATTCATTCATTCATTCATTCATTCATTCATTCATTCATTCATTCATTCATTTAAATGTATTGGCTGCCCAACTCCAGGGGACTCTGGGCGGTGCACAAAACTGAAACAGACATAAAAACAGCTGAAGATATTAAATCAACAGGCAGCCTGGACTAAAATGCTCTAGTAACAAAATCCACAAAACAAAACAGGGGCCACCAAGCCAATAACAAACAAGCAATTAAAAAAAAAAAAAAGATCTGAATACCTACTCAAAGCATTGTGTCTTTTGGTTTGAGAGGGTGTGATTGCTATTCTATTAGTTAATTTTTAATCATACCATGGATGTTTTTAATATTATTCTATATTGTATTTAATATAAGCCACCAATAGTTGTCGGCCTGTGGTCGTATATAAATGCCACAAAGAAACATCTTCTTTGATTTTTAAAGATCTGTAAGTATCATGGAATTAAGGCCACTTTGGATACTAAATCAATATAAGGTGCTCTCCTTTTCAGTCGTTTTAGGGTAAAAGACTCATGGAACAGTTTGATGCTAAGGCATCAGGTGCTGACTTCCTTATTTCAAGATGGGATGGGCTCCACGTTTTCTCCAAAAGTTTTCTCTGTGTTGAACAAAGGCAATGATTTAGAGTTAAGGCCTTTGACATCTTTTTTGCATTCTGCGTAACTGGGAAGCAAAGAGATATAACTGGCTCAAAAATAAGAGCCAGTCTATCCAACATGACTATTCAAAGAACAACAGGTTTTACAGTCATAGATCCTCTGTGGAGTACAGCAAAACATACCAGCTTTTCTACATTTAATACTCCCTCTTGTGGTCACCCCAAACAACTGAAATGAAAAGACCAGATTAAATGTTACAGGTGCCAAAATGTAAAAAGAAAACAAAACAAAACAGAATTACACAAGGTAGTTCTTTGATTTTTATGAGCAGACAGGAGTGCACACATACATCTGTATAAGATGTATGCAATACAGCCATAAACAATGAAGTGAAATGAGCACTTCTTAAATCTTTCCTGACTTTTTAATCCTCACTTCTTAAAGATGTGTGTATTCCTCAACCAAACTTCAGCTATTGTATCTCATGAGCTACTAAATGGAAACAAAGTGCATTTTTATTGCTTTTAAAGATATGCAGTATGTCCAAAATGAAGGAACAAATGAGCTGCCATAGAAAGAATGGTAATTAGTAAAGCTGCGCATGCTTTGAAAATCATCTAGAAGAGAGGCTTCAGGTCAAGCAGGAGGATGAGTACATTATATCTAAAAACAATCCTGTCCCCCTCTTTTTTGGGGGGGGGGATTCTATGTGAGCCTGAAAAAAGGCATGGCTGCTTTAATGAGTTGGTACATTATTAAAAAGAATTAGCTTTAGGAGTAAATGTTAACTGCAACCCTTTTTTTTGGACTTTAATGTCATTAACAATAGAAAGGAATCAGGATATCACCCAGTAAAAAGATCCCTTACTCAGGGAAGAATAAGAGAAAGTACCTTAACCATCTCCCAGTCTCACATCTTCTTCCTCATTCAATCCATAAAATCTCTTTCTGCTAGATTTCACAGCATCTTTAGTCAAGGGTCAAGGTCAGTTATTTCTTTTGCATTTTTTTTCTTGAAGAAAAATATCCTTAGATCCTGAAGAGGATCTTTTTCATAATCATTTCTTAGAAAGTCCTAAAAAGTCAAAAAGGTTAGCTAGAATAATTCATCGCTTCTAGCATCTTGCTCCACCTGATAGTCACCAGATGTGTTGGACCATGGTCATGCTGGCCAGAGATAATAGGGGTTGTAGTCCAACACTGGAATTGATGCTACAGATGTCTATAGCATTCAGGATGTTTAGGCACACCATAAAGACATATCAGAATCTCTTAGGATTCACCCAGTGTTCCAAATTATCTCATAATATTCCATTCCAGTTGGGTTTTCAGAATTTAGCTTAATAGGTAAAAAATTATATTGGCTGTATTGTATTGCAACAGCAAATTCATGTAGAAGAAGCTTTCACATTGATCCCTACCTTTTTTTTAACCAGAGGCTCCCATCTTGCAATCCTTTTCACCCTCCCATTATCTCATGACACTTTCTCAACCTTATTTGTTCATTCCTTCTTTTTCTTTATTCATCTTGCTGTAGAAAGGCAAAATGTCAAAAATGATGTAATTCTCAGTTCAATTTACTTAGAACAGGCTCTCAAACCTCCTGTGATTTAGCACGGTATATGCCACAAGATTATAAATGGAAAGGCTTGAAATTTCCCATTAAATCCTTGGAATCACAGGAGAATCATAGAGTTGGAAGAGTGTTTTTAGTCCACTGAATCCAACCCACTGTTCAGTGCAGGAAACCAAGTTAAAAAATCCCTGACAGATGGCTGTCTGGCTTCTGCTTGAACCCACCCAGTGAAGGGGAGATCACCACCTCTCTGAATAATAGAACTGTTCTTAGTCTTAGGAATCTTTTTCCCCTTAACATTCAATTGGAAACTGAAATCAAACTGTTCAGAAAACTTTTACTTTGCATACAGAAAATACCAGGTTTAGGTACAAGCATTTCCTGGATGCTGGAGATCACTTGCCTCATTTGGAGAATACAGCCTGTGAGAATCAACACAACTATGCTAGAAGAGCCAATTCAGCACAAGATAATTTCATTTTGCTGCAATTGAGTTTACAAGGGGGTTCAGTGAATTAGGTCTAGCTTCGATTCAGCCAAGCTTTCACCAAATCATTCCATCAAAGCAGGTTCATAAATCAAAACGAGGACGTCTTTTGAAGCTATGAATCAAATAAAATGTCACACTGAAAGACTTCATAGCCTTTCAAGAATTCCTAGATTTGATGGCTTTTCTGTGGGTTCTGGGATTGTGGCAGACAATGTTATAAGGTTGCAACTTCCTGCCCATATATGGAGAATCCTGGTGGGAGAAGTGTTGAATGGTGTGATGGGATCTCTGACATTGATATGAGCAACTAACCAATTTGGTTAGTTAAATTAAATTAAACATTAAATCTTCTGGCCATCAGAGTTCTTCTGAGTGTCAAAGCTAACTTTCTTCAAACTTTGTTCTCTTTTTCAGCCTCTTTATATTTTTAAAATTTTGCTCTCCCTTGTGCTAATAGAATGCTACGTTTTTCTCTGGGTTGTTGTTGTTGTTCAGTCATTAACTGAAAGTTCAACTCATCTCCCAGGATAAAGGCTGACCAGTCCAGTACACACTCTTGGGTCAAGCCTTACTTTTAAATTCTGCACCGCTGATGTAGATTACAGTCTTTTAACAATAAGTGAGTTGTGATATGCCAGTCTAACATCTGCAGTCTCTGCCCCAAACTTTTACTATAGAGAGTATAAGGCCGCAAATGCTACTTTCTTGTGCAAGTCTCCTTTTCTGTGGAATGCTGCCTTCTAGGCACTGTATTTCATTCTACCAGCCTGGTAGTGCTGCCTCTGCTAACTAACTAACATAGGTTCCCAAGCCTGACACAACTAAGTCCTATCAGTGAAGATGGGGTCCTTTCCAGGGGGGGCCAAGCTTCGCAATTGACTATGCCAATCCCTCCTGGCACCACAGAAAGGGATCAGAGGCAGCAAAGCAACACTATATAAAAGCTATTTGTTTGTTTGTTTCATCTATACATCAACTTTTTGCTTCAGTAAGCACTCAAAACAACTGCTTATATAAGCACTTAAAGCAAATTCAGATACATAAAACTTGACAATCAAATCAAAGTTAATTAACAGTTAAAAGTCTAGTGAAAGAGACATGTTTGAAATTTTCCTAAATACTGGAAGTAAGAGCCAAACACATATTTTTGGGGAGTGCACTATAGAAACCACACTGGAGAAGTCCTCTCACATGTAGCAGACAGCCAAGGTTCTGGCAGGGGGGGGCATCTTCAGAAGGACCCCTCCTGCTAACTTACGGAATTGGACAGTTCATAGCAAGGAGAGGCAGTCCTTAAAACAAACCCTAAATTATTTAGGTTATGAGAACTGGTTCCCTTTTTGATAAGAAGTCTAGCAGCCCTTTTCAAAACAATCAGCAAGTGCAGTCTTCTACTTCTTCACAAAAGAGACAGGCCTCCTCTTCGTCTTTGCACTGAAAGTATGTGAGAAAAAGAGCCACAATCTCTTTATATATAGGTTTCTCATTTAAAAATAGAATATTTACCAGAATTCTAATGTTGTTACTTCTTCATAAATCTTAGTAATCATTGATCTGAGAGAGTTGTTCTTGGGATTAACCATTTCCAGTCTAGCCTGATACAGAACTTTAAAGTTCAACACCAGTACCTTAAATTGTGCCTTGTAGGTAGCCAATGCAGATCTTTCAGTACAGGCATCATGAGAACCCTGAACCCTACATAGGCTAGCAAGCTAATCACTGCACTTTGTACCATTTACAATTTCTGAGTAGCGATTGTACTACCAATGTTATAAATAAAGTATGGATAATTGACATTGGGTTCAACTGGCTTAGGAAGTGTTGCAGACAGTGTACTAGCTGTAGTTGTGTAAATATCATCCTTAACAGAACCTATGACAACTGCAGGTTACACAGCATTCTTGAACTAGGAACCTACTCTTTCCAAGAGAAAGCAACCCCATTCAAAACAGGCGTCACCTTAGTTTCAGAGTCCAGTATTCTCCTTGCCAAGACCATTTCTGTCTTCTTTCTCATCCATCCTCCTATTAAGTTTAGACAAGTTTAGACAATTAAATTTTCTGCCACTGAAGATGTTACCTAGCCGGGTAATGAAACGTTTGCAAGAAAACAACCAAGCTCAGAGAACCCCAAGGACTCCACAGTTTAGACAATGTTCAAAAATCCTAATTGTTTCTTTGGAGACAGATAGTATGGAGCAGCAGAGCTAGGCATTATCAACATATACAGATGGTGAACACCCCAGAGGACAAACAGAACCCTGTGGGACACTGTAAGTCGATCACAGAGGTATCAGAATGTAGTCCTTCAATATAATCTTCTGGACAATCCTGACAGGAAGTACAGAAACAACTGCAAAACGGTGCTAACAAGGCCCAACCCCACCAGACGGCCCAGAAGGATATCACACCCAATGGTATCAAAAACAGCTGAAAGGTCCAGAAAATCCAACAAGGTTGCTTCTCTGCCCTGAGTACCACTGACTCCTGCCTCAACTGTCACACCAAGCCTGGCTCCTGTGGAAAATAATTTGAAAAGTAAAAGTTTTATTTTCAAGTTTTTAAAAAATATTTTGGTCTTTAAACGGATATACGACTTTGCTACATGAGTTCTGTACAACTTAGTCTTTTTTCTGAACATTCTGAAGGCTGTAAGGCTGTCCTGTAACATCCCTGCTATCTTTACCATAAAAGAGTTGCGAAGACTATTGTAAAAATTAATTACAATGAGACTCTTGAAAATATCCATCTGAAACTTGGCAAAATTAATGTTCTCTGTCGGGTCTATCTTTTGTGCTATTTTCATCTCCTTCTGCCATGAAATGAAGCAGCTGCAGGCATTTTGATGCTTCTCAATTATAGCCTAGGGGTGAATCTCTCTTTCTTTTTTAATCATTTGTTGAAACAGATCAAATTGAATCACTTTTCCTTCAGATCACTATTAAATCATGCCCTTTTTGAATTTTGAACCTCCAGTTCAAGCCAAATCAGGGCTGATTTGTACATAACTTTTCACTCAGGCCTTTTTAATATCTTTTATGGATTTCATAATGGGATTCAATGGCACCTAAATAAATGACTGTTTCCCTGGAAGTGAAGTAAATTTGGACAGATATACTTTCACCTAATGAGATAAGATATGAAGTTTTTTTTTCCCACACAAGCACACAAACCAGGAAGAGTCTAATAACTTATAGCTAATCTCTGCTTTAAATATCCTAGCTTGCTCCATAGTTTCCTAGTTGGGATAATGTTAAAGTAAATAGAGGCTTTCTAGTTCGTTGTTCATACTTCCAAAAAAAAGAGAAAAAGACAAAGAAACTGCCTGCATAAGCAAAAGGCTCATTTCAGCTTATTAAATAACAATAACAACAACATAAAAGCTGCATTTGGGCAATGCCAGTGTGACACACTATGCCAAAAGCTCACCCTAATTCAGTGTTTCTCAACCTCAACAATTTTAAGATGCATGGACTTCAACTCCCAGAATCCCTCAGTCAGCATGGTCATAAGTCCACACATTTTAAAGCTGCTGAGATTGAGAAACTCTGCTCCAAGGGAAGGAAGGCTTAGAAATCTTTCTTCTCAAAGTAGATTTTAATTTATTATTTCTATGTGATCATTTCCTTCTTTTATGACATGTCATGAGAAAGTCAATAAGGCATAGTTGCTGAAGAGCTGAGGTGGGAAGGAGGAAGGTAAATGGAAAGAATTTTAAGCAAAGTCCTACCTCCCGGAATTTCGAGGTGGCCATTTTTATTATCTTTGTCCACACACCAGAGGGCAGCCTATACAATACTACAATTTCACCAGCTTATTTTATTTTAAACAGCTAATTAGCAAAATGGGTAGGTTGCAAACAGATTTTATTTTCATAGCCACACCTGTGAAATCCTAAAACAGCAGATGCTAATTGGATGTACTTCAAACTGTGACAGGTCTCAAGCCGTACTGTTGTCCCATGTATTGGGATGGAGGGGGGAGGGAGACGGGAAGACGCTAAAAAAAGGAAAGAAAAGAAATGAGGACAAAACTAAATGTGATTTAATCTGTTTAAATTGAACTAAAATGAAATAGAATTGATATTTTTAAATTCTATGTATTTCATAACAGTTGAAAGGATACTGGGGCTAGGCCCAAAGTTTGGAGATGTGCATGTTGTTCTTCTCTGCTTTAGTTTATAAATTACTGAATGGTGTTATATGAATCATTAAGTAAAGGCAAAACATGAGCACCATATTGACTGAATTAATGTTAAACATTTGTTCAAGTCCTAATAAGGATTACACTGCATAATGATCCTCAGTATGCTAACTGTTCAAAGGCAACCCCCCCCCCACAAAGCCAATACAGAGGTCCCCAATATTAGGGGGCTAGTGGGTACATTTGGAATTTTAAGTAGACCAAATGGCTGCCTTGGCCAATCACAAATATAATTTGCGAGCAATGAAACAAGAAAACGTGCTCCCCACCTTCTCTCACCTGCCAGAATGTGCTCTCAATCAACTCTGCTTACGTCTTTCCTTTTTTCAGGAAAAGGGGGCACTTAACCTCTTTTTTATTTTCCAAATGTACTTCCAAGTAAAATTAAATTAGGTGGGGCATGGAGCCTAGTGAGTGTAAAAGTTCATGGGCATACTGGTATCTGAGCCAGGCCCTTGTCATTTCACGGCTGGCTTTATGGTAGGAAAGAAGCGTAATCAACAACATTCAGGAACAGCACTGAAGACACCTCAATAAACTATTGGCTCTGCTTTGTTTTCTAGCTCTATCAAGGAAAAGTGATAAAAAGAGAAACAGCAGAATGAAGTCAAGTCCAATCTAGAGTTAAGAAAAATAGGCTTCATACTGTGTGGATCCCAGCAGTCTCACTCCTCCTAAATCACTCTGGACATTCACTGAGAAAAAGAATAATAATCCACTCCGACTGAAATCTAAAGCCTTTGCTGAGCAAAGCTTTGCTAGATTTTAATAATTTCTCACTGAAGTAATAATTCACAGCAATAAAAGAATCTGTGATAGAAGAAATGGGAAATTGATGTTGCACACAAAGTAACAAAAATCAGGACTTTTGTCTTAGTCAGTTCTCTTTAACAAAGAGCCATTCCACCCCAGGTGGCAAGGAGAAATAATTTCTTATAAAAGCAAATTTCATAAAGAAACCCAGGCCAGAGACAGCACTAGATAGCATGCCTTCTGAGGCAGAAATACAGGTAGTCCCCGAGCTAAGAACTCCCGGTTTAAGGATGACCCATAGTTAAGAACGGAGCCTGCTGTAACAAAATTCGAGTTAAATACACAGTGATTCGAGTGAAATACACAATGGTTTGAGTTCACTACACAATACTACTTATATAATATTATACAACACCGTTCCAGCTTACATACAAATTCGACTTAAGGACAGACCTTGCGAATGGAATTCATTCTTAAACTGGGGACTACCTGTGCCAACTATTCTAGCTTCGTCCCACCTTCCTTGGCTGTCAACAGCAGTACAGGTCCACCCTACATTGAGGCAGAGGTAGATAAAGTGCCCGCCATTTGAAATCCTACAACTCCATTTTTGGAAACCCCAGTGCCCCCTAAGATCCCACTGCCAAAAATTAGCAGAGCTGTTTCCAACCCAGTTTTCAGTGGGAAATAATAGAGAAGAAGCCAATTGGAAACCTGAGAACTTAACAGATATGTAAAAGTAAAAATATATCCCATTACTCCCCAAACAGTGGAGACTGGCCAAAAAATTCCACTCATGTCCTTTCCACAGATATTAATATCTGAGCCACTTGAAAAACAAAGATGTAGTTCACAGCTGCAAGAAACCTGCCTACTCCCTGGCTATACTATCAGTGTCCTGTCCCAGTCTCCAGGCTGTGTGGGTCTGGTTGGAGAAGAACAGACTCAGCTCAATCCTGACAAGATTAAGTGGTTGTGAATATTTGGACCCTCTGGCCGTGGGGACTTCCCAGTCTTAGTCTTGGATTGGGTGGTACCTCCTTATTCAAGAATGGTGCACAATCTGGTAGGTGTCTTGGACTCAAAGCTCCTCCACAAAGAACAGGTGGCAGTGAGAGCCAAGAGGGCCTTCACAAAGCTCCATCTAGTGCATCAATTGTGCTCGTTCCTGGATTGGGAGGCCCTTTAGATAGTCACTAATGCCCTAGTCACTTCACAAATGTTATTATTGCAATGCAGTCTGCATGGGGCTTCCCTTGAAAACCACATACAAGTTACAACTGGTCCAGTGGTGAAGGTAGTAAGAGGCATGCCATGGTAGGCCCACATGACACTACTGCTCTGCAAGCTGCACTGGTTGCCAGTTGGCTTCTGAGAGCAATCAAGGTGCTGGTTACTACCTATGGCACAGGGCCTGGCTATTTGAGGGACCACCTATCTCTGATAGTTTCAGCCCATTTGGTAAAATCTGGCAAAGTAAGTTTGCTTCAGGTCCCTTTGGTCAAACAATGTCATCTATCAAGATGTCCAAAGGGTGCCTTCTCTGTCCTGGTGGCTGCCCTCTAGAACAGAAATTCCCTGGAGACCCATAGTGCTCCCACCGTGATGATGTTCAAGAAGGCATTGAAAACTGGGTTAGGGGTGGTTGTTGAGTCCCTGTAGAATTTTGTGTTTGTTTGTATAGTTTTATCTCTTTGGCCATATGTCACCAGTTTCTTCATTTGACTGTTTCTTGCTTTTAAAGAGTAAACTGCCCAGTCATTTGGAGTTGGGTGGTCTCTAATTCATGTAAGAGAGTCTTTTGATTGTGGCAAGGCAGAAAAAAAAATGGAGAAGGTCAGGCCTGAAATTTGCGGATAATTTTAAAATGTTTTAATTTCTAATAATTAAATATAATTGGCTATGTTAATTGTTAATTGTTTAATTGGTTTTATAGTATGTTTTAATTGTAGGTTTTATTGTATGCCAGCTAAAGTCACTTTGTGTGAGATGGGCAGCCATATAAATTTGACAAACAAACAAACAAACAAATAAATAAATAAATAAGTGGGTCTATGCTAATGACTTGAACAATGGCAATGTTAGGGAGATAGGCTATTAGGTAATTAGCTCCCCCTTAGTCTCTGAACTTTATCTGACCTACTGATGGCATGCTAAGAATTAAAATCAGTGGGATGTTCTTTTTTTTAGTTATCTTGTTCTATTGTTACATGTGTCTTCTCTCCCTCTTTTGGGTTGTTTCTATTTTTAATTTTATTTAAAAATGCAGTAAGATTTTATGGGGAAAAAGGGAGAGAGAGAAAATGTGGTTTGAAATTGCATATCCAAGAATGGCATTGCCCCTACTACTCTGATTAAGACAGTACAAATGGACCAAAGTAAAGTGATCATTAGTACATGTACCCACATTACAAGATCAGGGTTTTTTCTTCCCTCCCAGAATTTTAATCAGCTTTGCATAGGTGCATTTAGCAACAGGAGTGAAAAAAAGTAAAACAAGCTCTTCACCAAAAGAGTATATGTAGATTGTAGAGCCTACTCAGGAAATCATGCTATTTCTTTGACTCATAGGGGATGACTGCCTGTCACTTTGGGTTTGGATGAGTTTGGTGGTTGAGATTCATGCAGGATGAACACACTGAGGACACATCCAGAACTTTCTATGAGGTTTTTCTACTGCGAAATCAAAATGTCTAGGGGAAAATCCTCATTTGCATGATCCTTGGCCTGTCTATGACTCAATGTTAAACATGTTTGCTCGCCAGAGTCCACAGATGTGTCATAAAACATATGTATACATACATACATAATTAAATGTGGTTTGCCTAAAATGAAGATTAATTAATGTGAAGTGATCTTGAGTGATATATTTTATAATGGCTTATTTAAGACTATGCTGTCTTGAAAGTTAAGGATGCACAGATAACCACTTTGTTTTAGTTATTAAAAGGAGAGAATGATAAAAGCTGAAAGCAATTAACAGCAATGTTCATTTGCTCCAGGATTCTTCATTACTCTGAAAGGTACAAAAAAGCATTGAGTGAAGAAAAAAGCATAAAAGTCCAACTATTAGGACAGATGTTGTGCCCTTCATTCTGGTAATCCATGCAGTAAGTGCACTCATTACTAGTTTTAGGTATCAGATTACAGAAATGTTCAGAAAATAACAAAGCTAAAGGCTTTTTCTGCATTGGAGCAGGTAAGTAGGGGCAGAGGGAAAGGAGGTGACAAGGAGGGAAGTTAAAGAGGGGTTAGATATTCCTTTGAAAATTATTCCTACATTACTTTATTAAGCAACTCTTCTGGATCTATCCTGATATCAGAAGGAAGCCAAAGGCAGGGCAAATTGCAAATAAATTCTGTACATGTAGCAGACTAATGAAGAAATAAAGCTTATGATCTACCAAGGTGGACTGTTTTGAAGGCTTTGAAGTATTATCTGAATACTAGTAAGTTAATAATAGAAATCTACATCTGATTTCTGCACTGGGTCACTGAATTAAAAAAAAAATGTAGAGATGATGGCCAAAGTACATTTTAAAAGGTTATTTTAAAAATAAATGAAAAAGCACACTATCCTTGAGGAAGCAATCCAAAACTAAACATGCTACAAGATAATATCTGCAAATATTTTATCTCTCCCGGATGAAACAAGCAGAGGTTTAGCAAGATTTTAGCCACAGTCATTGCCATGAGACGTTCCCTGCCAATGATGCCAAGTTTTATTTATTAACTGTTACATTCCAAGAGAATTGGGAAGTCCATTTACAAAGCCTGAGAAATGTCAGGACCAGGCAAACTTCCAGCGAGGTCACATTCAGAACAAAAAGGGATGGTGTTGGCAAAGTAAAGAGAATGCGAAAGAACTATGGTACCATGCTCCCAGTACAAAGGCATGTCTTTATGTTTAATCAGCTGAACAGGGCTGAAACTTGCTTGTCTTTATTTTATTCCCTACCTTATCTTCAAAAGCTCAGTGAAAGCATTAACTTGGCTTTCAAGAACCAAGAACACAAAAATAACATCAGAGGCCTGCTGGGTCAGACCAGCAGCCACCTAGTCCAGCATTTGGTTCCCACAGCATTTTCCCAGATGCTGTGAGAGACCCACAAGCAGGAGATAAACACAACAGCCTCCCATTGGCTTTGTCCACAAACTTTACAGAAAGACTTCCACTGCTAGAAGTAATATATAAGGATCACCAGGAGCTGTCGATTGTCCTTTCCTTCTTTGTCTTAAAGCTGTTTGACCTTGGTGGGAGAACACACCATTCTGAACCCACTTCTGCCTTCTTCCTTAGCTCTCGTGGCTAGTTCTTCCCAGTACTGAAACTCAGTATAGAAAAGAAGGAAGGTGTTCTGCCATGCTCCAGACCCATAAAAAAATTTAGATTACCACATGATCTCCTCTAAAGTATTTGCTCTTAATAACAAACAACAATAATGTATTAGTTACATTATTTATACCACTGGTAACTGAAGTCTCTGACAGTTTACAATAGAACCTTTAAACTGCTGAAGCGAGAAATATTATAATCAGCAAATAAAATATAGTATTAAAATTATATTATTAATTAGTATTACTATATTAAGGGATGCGGTGGCGCAGCGGCTTAATGACGCTGAAAGTTGCCCGCCAGAAATGGTCGACACTTCAGCGGTTCAAGCCCAGCTCCGGCAGCAGAGCGAGCTCCTGCTTCCTCCCCAGCTCCTGCCAACCCAGCAGCTCGAAAACTTACGTGAGTAGAGAAATGGGGATTCTAACCCCAGTGGGAGGAAAAATGCTGGCGGTGCCTTGCAAAAGGAGTCGGGAGCAGTTGCCAGTAGCGCAGAAGCCGCGCTCGCCCAAAAAAGGCACGAAGCAATGGAAAGCCCGCCTCCTGCGCTCACCAGCTGGGCTCTGCTCTAGGAAAGAGGCGATGGCAAACCACTTCCGAAACACCTTGCCTTGAAAACTGCAGGGACTCGTCCAGGCAGTCACTGCAGAATCGGTAACGATTGAGTGCGGATAAAAAAAAAAATTACTATATTAATACTATTATACTATTAAAAAATTTAGAGCAACAATTAAAACCCTGTGTAAAGAAAGGAAGAGCCACTAGGTTCTCTCCAGCTGCTGGCCAAGTGCTGGATTCCTTGAAGTTCCTCCTAGGGGCTCTAAAGAAGAAACAAATTTAGACTTCCCTAACTCAGGAATGATGTTTTATAATAAAATTTATGTTTCAATTATTCTGAGTTATATTTAAAGCCATCCCTTAGCAGAATAGGATGGATTCTTCTTTCCCCTTGTTTCCTTGATGTTCTCATCTCCTCTTATATGAGCTTCAGAGCAACAAACAAACAAACAAACAAACAAACAAACAAAAAACAAACAAACCCAAAAAATTCTACAAGCAATTCAATCTGAGAAGCTTAGCAGGCCAGCTTGCGCAACTAGCAAACCATCAGCATGATAATAACACACTAACCAAGTTTTATGGTCTGCCAGATATTTGAGAATATTTCTGTGTTTGTGGTTCCAGGCAGTAATACATTAAGTCTCATATGGTATTTGGCTTGGCTGTTTCTATACTGATCTGAGATAATACATAGATTTTTATGGACTTGGGGCCTTCTCTTTGGATTTTATTTTGTTATCAAGCTTGTAATTAATTTGGATATAAGCAAGTTGTAGGAAAGAATAATATATTTTTAGTAATTAAATAGATTAAAACATCTGTAATCAGGTACATATCTAGGCTACCAATCCCTAGCTCTAAAATGCTTTTAAAAATAATAAGGAACAAAGGTGAAAGTAAGGAGCTGTGTTAGTCCAGGTGTGTCATTGGGCATGGTTGCTATTGCCCCAGCTGTTCTATGGTTTTGCGGTAACTCCTCAGGATGCATGGTCCAAACTTTGGTCCTGGGATCCTTGCTTAACTGGACCACAAAATACTTGATCTGAGCATATATGGATAACAAGAAGCAGGTGCCGAAGGGGGAAGCAGAATCATGCAGAGTAGTCACACTTCTGTATCACTATACGTGGCAGACGTTCTGTCACCAGCCATGTCATCAGCACTTGTAAGAAGGTCATATGCACATTTACTGCAATACATAAATACGCAGGCTTACTCAGAATCCACCAGAACAGCAACAAAGTATTCAGGAGACTAAAAACTAAATTCTATCAAGAGGCATTGAAAGAACTAGGGATGTTTAGCTTTGAGAAAGAAGGCTGAGGTTGGATAAAATAGCACTTTTCAAGTGCCTGATCAGAAGATATCTTGACTCATTGGCTCTTCTGTTTGTAAGTTTTTAACCCTCTTGTAAGCTGCCCAGAGTTACTTGGTGAGTGAGCAGTCTTAGTAATGGAACAAACAAATAAGAGCTGTGCCTAACACCAGAGCAGGCCATGATTAAGACCATAACTGTCTTAAGATATAGGAAGGCATGTTGTATTGAACACGTGCAAAAAGCCTCTTAGTAAAAGCAGTTCAGCCCTGGAGCCAATTACTCAGAGAGAAGGTAGACTCCCATGTACTGGATGCTTTCAGACAGAGGCTCTGTCTGTCTGTCTGTCTATCTGGAAGCTTTCTTATGGATGCCTGTACTGAGCAGAAAGTTGGATTACCTAAATGGCACCTTCCAATTCTCTGATTCTGTAATAAAGACATATCCAGGACAATCACCGCACCCATTAGGTGGAGAATCTCTACATAATGGGGTATGAATGATCATCATTGTGCCTATTGGACTATGGTTGATTTGTACTTTTATTGTTTTTTAGGTTTTTATTATGACTTGATGCATCAACTTCTTGGAGTTATTTTCCAGGTCCTGCAGTATATTCAACACAGTGAATGAATCAATGAATAAGGAAGTAAATAAATAAGTAAGTAAACACATCATCATGCATATAAAATATTCAGTATTTTAAAAGTAGAATGTGTGACGTCAGATACAGGCCAGTGGTGTTGTGGGTGGGGAGAAAGGTAAGCTTGTACAAACTTATGACCCCTTCAAGAACTTTTTAGGATGTTCATCAATATAGAGATTCATTTCAAGGCCCATTCCATTGTTTAATTTATCTTCCCTTCCCCTGTTTTACATAGATTTTACACAATATAGCAGAACACAGATGGAATAAGATGACAGACTTCTGAATGCACCACTTGGCCAAATACTTATTGATGCTTTCCCATGTGAAAATTCTTTGCAGATAGAACTAAGACAAAGGTGAATAATATGGGCTAGAATCTTATTCCATAATACAGTGTTTTAATGCAGAGAGTGGTATTTACATTAGTGGGGCTCCTACTTACAGTGTCAAGTGACACAGACCACTCTTTCTTCTCAGGATTCTTTACATTTCATTATTTTGTAGGGTAGAAAAATGCCCCCAAACTCTGAGCAAGATGGAAGAAAAAAACATTCTGCAATAAATGAAATTCAACAACAAATATTTCCTTGCTCTTAGCATCTCCTCCCACAACTTAGTTTTTCCCACTCCACATTTCTTGTTATGCTATAACAGCAGGATTGTGCCTTAGAAAATAATTATATGCTTAATTCACATTTACAACCTATTTAGCTGACTTAGTGAGCCCTAACTAACTTTTTACTTATATTTTATATTTCAAATCCATTACTGTGTAGTGATGCTTTAAGCATAATAGTTAACACGGTCTCTCTTGAGGGCTTTCGGAAGAAAAAAGATGTGTTAGGAATGAGCTAACTTGATGTATTCATATCCTCTGCTTCTTTTGTCTCTAAAGGTTCCACTCAAGTTCCTATTGATTTGCTTAGAGTGGACTTGCCCTTCATTTTCCTGGAGAGTTGAGTGAGGCAGAAATTCCTCTCCATGCTCCATGCTAGCAACTTGTATTTATTGAGAGTTAGTGCAATGGTTAATGAGTATGGAAAAAATAGCCATATTCACTTACTTGGCATAAAGGCCTTGGCAGATCCGTGTCCCTTTCTGCCTGACTGTCTGTTCTTCCTCCAAACAGCTTTCCTCCATGTATTGTTACTTAGCTCTGCTTTGTGGGCATTTTTCCAAAATCTAAACTCCACTGGCATTTATTCAGAAGACAGAAATGTTACTGCATTCTCATTGGCATTAATGCCAAAATAACTTCTAAAGTTATATGACCCTGGGATGCAAAGCCTTCTTTGCAAAGGATACAGATATTCCAGACAAAGAGAAAATTTAGTACAGGTAGTCCTCACTTAACGACCATTCGTTTAACAACAGTCTGGAGTTACAATGACCTTGGGAAAAGTGCTTCACGACCCCCGCAGTCATGTGATCACAATTTGCATTCTTTTTTATGATGCCCATTAAGCAAATCACTGCAATCATTAAGCAAATCATGTGGTCATGAAGTGAATTTTGTGATGGAAGGCATGAGCGGGGAGGATTCTGGAATGGAGCTTCAAGGTTACAGGGAGGGGGAAGTGACATCCCAAGCATCTCCTCAGCCCCCAGCTGGACTGTGTGAAAGTAAGGAGGAGATTGGTCCCTCCCTAAGGGCTTAATGGTTATAGTTGCTCTTGTTGGGGAGTTGGGGTTAGTCTGGCAAGATTCTGTCTCCTAGATGTTAGCTAATAAAGAAGCTAAGCTAATTTCCAGACTGTTTCATGTGGTTCTTGGACTGAACCTGACAATTCCAGCAAAAAATGTCCATTGGGGAAGCTGGATTCGCTTAACAACCATGTGATTTGCTTAACAACTGTGGTGATTTGCTTAACGACCATCCTAAAAAGGTTGTAAAATTAGCTCCAATTCGCTTAACAACCAAATTGCTTAGTGACCTAAATTCTGGTCCCTACTGTGGTCGGATAGCAAGGACTACCTGTAGACAGCTTCCTTTAAAAAGTAAACAAATAAGGTTAATCAAAATGGAAGCAAAACTATTTGGGATTTTTTAAAAGAAAATAATTACTTTCTAATTAATATACTGATATGCAGCCCAACTAGATGCATATTTAATTCAGAATGAAAATGTACTATGTTCAATAGATATTACTCCCAAGTAACTATGAGTGAAATCCACAATAATTTAAACAATTATATTTTGTTATTTCAAGACTTGTCACTTCTTAGGATTAACAGCTGTTACCAAAAGAGTATATCGGATTTGCAATATTTTTTATTCCTTCTCTATTATTATTATTATTATTATTATTATTATTATTATTATTATTATTAGGGTTTCATCCTCATCAGGTCGGTGTGTAATTGCCATCTTAACTTTTAAAAAATGACTTTCTTCTCAAGCAATTACAATTTTAATTATGTGTCACATATAAGATCTTATATAAGCAGGGAAAAATCTTGACTTGTGCAGTCAGTTGGGAAAATCATTTAGAGAGTGGGCAACTTGCCAGGGAAAAGACAAGAGAGAGAGAAAAAGTCCCAATTTCCTCTTCTTCCTATTTTTTTTTTTTTTAACTTCATCAAATAATCAGAACTGAAGGAATGATGATCCAAGCCTATGCACATTCACAGGCAATATATTAGATTTAAAAAATGAACGTAAGTGGCAGCAGTTTAGCCCTACAATGCCTGTATAATTGGTTGCCCCAAATGAGAGGCTTTTTTGGCTCTTTGATTGTTCTTGCAATTACTAGGTGGGTGTCTCATGCTCCAGTTAGAAATACTGCGAATATCCCATTCTATTGTTCATTGCATGCCTAACTGAATAACAATTATCTTTTGGAAAAATGCCACCACCATGGAAAACTTAACCTTTCTAGTTGCTCCCAAGCCTTTTTATCAAGCAATTAAGGCTGGATTCAGAGAAGAATTTGGGCTTCCTAGAAAGTGGCTAGCCTATTCTGGTTACATCTTTCAACATATGAACCATCAATTAGCGTAATCGTTAAGCGACTTCTATCCAGTGAATTCTGTGAGACTGGCTTCTACTGTAAGTAGACGTGCACAGAATGAGGCTCTGATCAAATTACTCAGTAATCAAGCCCAAGCAAGAGGCCCATTCTACCTCTGTCCACAGATTCTGAAAAACAAGTCAGACATGGGCTGGGAAAAATAGGTGTCAGGTGGAGCAGAGGACATCAGAGAAATCGTTTTATCACAAAAGGCAGCAGACCTTGCTGTCAAGAATAATTAAACAACTCTCCAATGATATGCTCTTCATATAGGAATAACTTTATGTTAGACATCTGGAGAAGATGGCCTTATGACCCACATTATAAAGGTCAGTTTACAGAGGAACTTCTCTATTTTAAGGGCCGTCCAGTCCAAATGTGGTATAAAAAGCTTTTAAAAGGGAGAACAAGAGACTTTAGACTATCCATAAGTCAGGCATTCTCACTATGTTATAATTTTATATTTAGTGTACGTATATTATGTTTGGTAATTCATACAAAATAGTCATTATTTCAAAACTTATATCTGTCTATCTACTGTATCTCATTCTATGCAAATTTTTAAAATTACATTAATACATGAGCTGCATTATGGAAGATTCAGAATTTGTTGCAAGGCATGGATTAGTTATGTTCTTGCTACATTAGCTTCCTTTTCACTATTGGCTTCACAGATTTTTCTAAAATTTTCTTTTTCTCCTTTGGTTCCTCCTTCACCCTCCCCATGCCCCATTTAGAGCTGGAGTACTACAGTTTCAGCTGTCCTAATATCTACCTCTCTTTCCCCTTCTTAAAGCTACAGAAGATGAAATGTATTCAATAAAGCAGGCTTTGTCCTATGTTAGTTATGTGTTAACAGTGCTAAGGCAATGCCCCCCCCAATCGACTGAATCTATGGATGAATTCATAAACATACATGAAGCATATTGGCTTCATCCTGTGTGCAGTGATGTTCCTTCTCAGCAGCTCTGAAGCCAAATGAAAGGGACTTGCTGCCTCATTTGAATCTCAATAGCCAAACTCTTTCAGCAAAAGCCACACATTTTATGGTGGCTGAATCACATTAATCAGACTGCTTGTCCCTTTCTAGTTGACAGTAATAAGAGACAGGTGGCCCATCACAATGCAGTGAGGATTTCTGCTCAGCAAACTGCTGGAGTGTGCGCTGTAATAATGTGGACAATTAACATTCATGCTTTGGGGCATGTTGGAGGTGGGGAGAGCCTAACAAGAGTAAGAAAGGATTTGATGCCATGCTCTGATGCACATTAAGTCACTCCCAGCCCAAATGCATTTTGAAAACAAGCTGTAACCATTTCAACCAAATTATTTCAAATGGAAACGTGCAGGTGACCTTCATTTTGTGTGATGCTTAGGGATAGAAAGTAGTGTGAGAAGCAGAGCTGAGTCAGGATCTAGGGTGTTGAACTCCCTCTTGAGACCTTAATGGACTACACAACTATGCCAAAACAGAAGAAATCATGTTATAATTAGCACAGCATTAATCACATAATAATTAACACAAGCATTTTGAGTATCAATGGCTTACCACAATGTGTCATCGGATGAACACTGCATAATGAGACCACTTTGGATTGTGTAACTAAGGCTATCCAGTAACTAAGGCTATCTAGTTCAGGGGCTGGCAATAAGTTGTGAAAAGAAAAACTATAAAGATGGTAAGAGGCTTGGAGGCTAAATCCTATGAAGAACAGTTAAAGAAACTGGGTATGTTTAACCTAAAGGAGAAAAGACCAAGGGGAGACACAACAGCAGTTTTCAAATACTTGAAAAGCTGTTGCAGGGAAGAGGGTGTGAATTTATTTCCCACAGCCTTGGAGTTTTTAAGTTCAATATATATGTATATATAATTCCAATTATATACTGAGTTGTACATTCCTGAAATTCAGCTGACTGGAGTGGCCTATACATCCTGTAAATACATAAATTAAGAAATAAATAAAACTAGCTCCCACAACAGGTCAAGTACTGAATAAGAATAAGCTTCACAGAGGAAGATCCAAACTCAAAATAAGGAACAATGTCGTGACCATGAAAACTATTAAGTAGCAAAGTTGTGAGTGCTCCATCAATAGAAGTCTTCAAACGAAGGTTAGGCAGCCATTTTGTCTGGGATGGTCTGAGGATTCCTACCCTCAGCAGAGGGTTGGACTAGAAGACCTCCAAGATCCCTTCCAACCCTATGATGCTGTGATACTCATGGAGACACCTTTTCATGTCCATTGAGCTCCTGGCCTAACCTGCCTTCTCTATTTCTAGACCAGTGTTTCTCAACCTTGGCAACTTTAAGATGTGTGGACTTCAGCTCCCAGAATGCTGGCTGGGGAATTCTGGGAGCTGATGTCCACACGTCTTAAAGTTGCCAAGGTTGAGAAACACTGGTCTAGACCATTGACATTAAAACAAAATGAAATGAAAAACTGTTGTAGGGTGTCACTCTCTAGCATTATACCATGTCCGAACTCATGTGTTCACTGGGTAATCTTTGTCATGTGACATTTCTGCTACAGGAACTGCACTAGCTACCTAAGTGCAATTCAAGATGTTGGCTCTTTTCTACAAACCCTATGCAGCTCAGGGCCTGAGTATCTACAAGACTGCTTTTTCTAGCCCAATCCACGTGAACAGAGATTTCCTGTTGCAGGTCCCTGGAAAGAGGTGTTCTCCTGAGGGCTACCCTCCTCTGGAATAGCTTGCCCCCCCCCAAGGTAAGATTGGTCCCACTTTTATAGCTTTCCAAAAGCTTGTTTGGCAAGGCCTCTGGGATTTGACTCTCATATTATGGATACCAGATGTGAATGTTATCCTTATTTCTATTATAAAAGGTTATTTATTATATTGCTATCCTTGTGTTGTCACCATTGTTCATGTACACTGTCTGAGACTGAGGCAGATTGTACATTTCATACAGAAACATAGGTCCCTAGACATTCTTAAGAAATTAAAATGCAGAGTTGGTGCAGCTAATGCTTTGTGTAGAAGGCAAAGTGTCCTTTAGCTGGAGTTCTGGTTCAGCAGCATCTGAGATCTACCATTTTCCCTCTGTTGGTGTAACTCTTAATGACTATTAATATTGCTTAAGTCTATCTGGCTGCTGTTAGAAATAGCCTTAGATAGACTTTGATCTAAGACAGCAGGGTGATTCATATGTATATGTGCATGTGTATATGTATATACAACATCTAAGATAAAGTCAAACCACAATAGTGTGTTGTATGACTCCAGTCTTAGTATACATCAGATGTGTGCAATGACCTCTGAAATTTTTTGGCACAACTCCCAGAGTCTTCTAAAATTGGTTATCAAATTTTATAAAATTGAAAAAAAATTATGGGACAAAAGGGTAAGCTGTTAAATACACAACTGGAGAGTAATTATATAAACTTTATTTAATTTCAGATACATATAAAATAAAATAAAATGTCCATTGTTTTTTGGAGTGAAACACTCATGCATCCTCAAAGGCTAAGCAGGACTCTTGGCTCAGATAGCCTTGTCCATGCAGACTATTTAGGAATATAAAGATTACGAGTTGTTTCAGGGTATCTGCTTGATTAAATCCGAGGGGAGGGGGGGTTGCAACTGCATTATTGGTCAATATTTAAATCCCGAGCAATACAATTCTGTATGACCTATTCACATGTCCCATTAAGCCATGGCTTGTTTTGCCATGGTTTTTTTTTTTTAACGAACCACAATTGGCTGGGTTTCCACAACATTCTAATCCAAAGTCAAACCAACTGTACTATGCCTGAGTATGATGTTTGATTCCATCTATGTGTTTGTGGGTAGGCTCTTGGGCACACAAATATGCAAAGCCAAAAACGTTTCCAAGATCATGAAACCTTTGAGGCTTTCTGTAGTCATTTGGCTCTTAGTTCAGTGAGTGAGTAGTAGGTTCAGCACAAGTGAAGGACAGATTGCAGTAATGCTGTTAATATAAATATCTGGCAGGAGTAAAGTCATTTCGTAGGGTCATAATGGAATTGATTTGCCCTTTCATCCCAACAGGCTAACATAAAAGAAAATTGACTTGTCACACGACATATCTCTAGAAATATGGATGATATAAAACAGAGCTTATGAAGGTGGCCTTGTGTACTTACCTGGGTAGATCGGTGTTCAGTACTATTTCTAGAATCTCAAAGGAGGGGAAGTCAACGACTGAGGAAGCTAATAAAATGTTGCAAATCAATTGGCTTGCTGGTAAAATGTTTTGCTGTTTCAATCATGAAAGCTGATCTTACCAGTAATGTGGCTCCTGACATATACCATGAACCTTTTTTCTAGATTAACAGTAGAAAACTATACAAGTCTACCAAGAAATAAACATCACTGAGTTTTGTAGAAATTATTCCCAGTTAAGTACAATTACAGATTTACCACTTGAATTCACAGATCTTGCTAAGCCATAATTTGCTGTAAACCGCCCAGAGTCGTTTCAATGAGATGGGCGGTGACAAATTTGATAAATAAAAATAAATAAATAAATAAAATAATACAGTTTATCTGGCCTTAGCTTTTCATGTTGTTTGTACACATCCATTGTAAACCATGATTTATGGCTTAGTGCAGTGAGTATACACAGTCATTATAGCATATTCAACAAATTGTGGTTAAAACAAATTACAGCTTAGTACAATGTGTGGAAGTTGAAGTAGGATGCAAATCTGTCAGCTGGACATTGGACAAATAACAAGATACAGCTCTCAAGACTGTTTGAAATCCAGGGAGCTACTATTGTAAAAAATACTGTTTTGACAAAATTCTCATACCAAAATTGTCATGAAAAAGCACACACCTCAAATGATTACCTTTAGTATATAAATAGAACATAAACAGATGCTTCTCAAAATCAAAACAACTATACTATTTTCTAGCTAAAAATTATAAGTCCCTGGTATCAATTATAGTACAGATCTAAACATGTTAAGTCCAAAACAGTCCCATAGCCTCATAAAGGTGTTTGGAATTTTGTCCTTAAGATCTTTCTGTAAGCCCACTGTGTCCATGTTAGAAATTGTCTGTTGTTCTTTCCTTCTCATGAATGTCATATCATTTCAAAATCATAGCACATTTTACTTTTGGCAATACTCAAAGCACCATATATTGGAAGGCCATATATTGAAAGAATATATTGCTAGGAGACCATGTGATTGAAGATAATAAATTTGTGTGTGTGTGTGTGCGTGTGTATTACACTTAGTTATGTAAGGAAAAAAACCCTGCATTTTTGTCCCTTGTTACCAGCTAACACTGGCACATCTCTTAGGTAACTAGGAGCTCCAAGGATGTTCTCTAGGGCTCTTTCAGTTCAGCTTCCCATGGTACCTAGTAAACAACATAAGTGCATTTCCCCTATTGGAAAAGCAAAGAAAAAATATGAACAAAGAATATAATTATGCAAAGGTATAAGAAGGTATCTAATCTTAAGCAGAAATCTAATTTTAAACTGGGAACCACCAAATTATAATCATTCATTTAATATGCCCCTTGCTCTATCTCAACTCCAGTAGGGGGAGGAGAGAGAGAGAGAGCATTGCCAGCAAGTTGATCAAATCTTCCTCTGGAAATCTTTATAAGAATGTGAATATATGCCAGATCCACAAGTTAAATCCTCACTTGATATCCCTCAGGTTACAGATCTCAGGATGTCTTACAGGCCTGAATCTTCACAGCATTCCCACCTTCATTTTCTCTCTCCTTCTCTCCGTCCCTCCCATGGAGCATGATGGGACTTACGGACCTGTCCTCAACCTCAGCATGTTCAACACAAATGTAATGGTATGTGGGAATGACCTTGGGAGACAGGAGCAAGAGCCGCAGAGTAGGCAATGGTCAGATAAGAGGCAGCTGAGCCTGCAGAAGCAATGGGGACATGGCAAACATCTCAGACGGGACCCTCCCTAGTTTCTTGGCCTGTAAAGGCGGAGAAATATACTTTCAGACTTTTAAGATTGCAAGATTTTACTTAATGTAACCTTACAATAAAGTTAGAGCTAGTACTTCTGGGTGTGCTTCTTGTCTGGACTACCTCGCAAGGCTGACAACAAATAAGAAAAGACGCTACATCTATGAACATGTATGTATATATGACTGTATCTGTTACTGAGAATCCTATGGTGCCAGAATTCCCTGTCATGCCAATAGTGTGACTGTATGAAGGGAGGAGGAGAAATCTACCAGGAACACCCAGGTAGGGGAAGATTGCTCATTCAGGGATGATTTTTCCATTCTCACTGCATTTCCTTTTTAGGCCTTCTGGTGCTACTGAGATTTTTTTAAATCACTGTCCTTTACTTCATGAATTTTGAAAGCATTTGGAGTGGTCATTATTTGTCCAGAATTTGAAAAAAAGCTAAATTTCTGTAAGAACAGCGTTCTTTTTACTCAGCCTATCAAAGAAATGCCTTGATAATAGGCATATTGTCATATGATAAGAACGTATACTGTAGGGTCTCTATATATGAAGTCTTTGTTCCAAGGTTTTGTACTTACATTGCTACGTCTTTACCAAAAGCAATGCTGTGGTAGAAGAGGCATTGAGGAAAACAATGGGAAAGAGTTTAAAAGCACAAGCAAGATAGCTAACAGCAGACTCCTCTGCTGAAAGGTGGTGTGTGTGCAGAGGAAGCAAGGTCAAGCTGATGTGGGAGGTTCTTTCCACCTTCTGCTTTATGTGTCTTGCATCATTAAAATGATATAATCAGAATTGAATGCCTCCTGCAGGGCACTAGGATGCTGAGTTCCCTGAAAATAAGGGGGGAAAGTACTTCAGCGGGAGGACAGAATGAAAAGAGACCATGTTAATTGGATCTCTGAGGAGAAAGAAGACTTTCTCCCTATGGATGAAAATCCCGCTAACAGGATCCTGGTCTGGTTTTGATTCAGACTTACAGTTATCTTGTCTGCTCTTTCAGTTTCACTTTGGCTCCCTTATTAAATTTCTCTTTAGAACTGGGGGATAGAGTATGAAACACACCGTAACAACTACAGTGCTTGAGCAGCAAGAACAGAAAAGGAAGAGAGCGAGATGCTTTCATGCTACCTCTTTTGTGCTCGAGACTGGTAATAGTAGCCATGCTTCTGCATGATACAAGCTGAGGCTTGTCCTCTTCTCTACTGGGCCACCAGGTGGTTATATGAACACCTCCCCCCATTGGATGCTTTCCAGATGTTTTGGGACTACACCTCCCAGAACTCCAGCCAGCATGTTCATTGTGAATGCTGGGTTTTGTCATTCTTGTACCTCAGAAGGCACCAGGTTAGAGAAGAGTGTAGAGGAATTAACTCAAAAGGATTCAGGCTTCCCAGAAGGCTAAGAAAGTAAATTCCTCCCCACTTTACCATTTTAGCAGTTGTTCTTTCCCAAAATATAAAGTCATTGAAAGAGAAATTCTCACAAAATCAAATTGGTTAGAATGTTTGATTGGGGCAGGGAACACACCTTTATTTAAAAAAAAAGAGCCACAAAGTAGACCTGAATCCAGAACAGCCCCTGGTACATGACTTTAACTTCATTTATTATTATTATTATTTTTAAATGACTTCATTTTTTTTTCTGTAGAATCACTTCTCTTGCAACTCCAGGTATTTGCTTCTTTTTATTTTGGGGAAAGTGTAAAGGCAATTGTCAGCTTCAGTTGCATGTGGAAACATGTATGAGGATTATTTATTAATGTAATATAATTGTTTATTTAAAGAAAGTATATGGCTGCTCACCTCAAACAGTGTGATTCTGGGCAATATATGAGACAGGTGGCTACGTAAGTCCAATAAATAAATAAATACATAAGAAAAATGCAGTTTAAGAAACCAATGGACATTTTAACTCTCTAGCTAGAGTGGCCAACGCACAAGGGAAAACTGGATCAGGAGCTGTCCAGCTGTTGTTGTTGTTGCTGAGTCTTTTTTGGTGGAAGTGTGGGGAGGGTATGAAATGCGTGATTTTAAAACAGACATTTAAGCTTTCTTTACCCTGATTTTGAAAAGGAAGGAAGCAAATGCACAATATGATAACAGCAGCCACAGAAATGGAATATCCTCCAGCTCTAATGTATTATCTTTATGTATCCTGCCCAATGGTCGTCTGTGTGTTTCCTCAGCTGTGTTTTCCTCTCCACCAGTAAGAGAGACTCTCATTTCCTCAGTTAAAGACCTACCTAGAAAAAGCAGCCTTCCATTCACAATCTGGTTCACCAATGGAAAATATGATCCCTGTCCGCTGCTCTGCTGTGCCCACAGACCACAAAGAAACAACCCTAGCTGAGACACCTTGTTCATTTATAGTCAAAGGCATCCAGTATAACCCACAATGACATCATGTCATCATGCAAATGATGCCAATTATGCAACTTGACCCTGCAGATGCAAATTACATCATCATTCCATTTGCCTGGTGATATGGTGTGTGTGATGTCACTTGGCCTCTCATGGAAATCTATATTTACAGTGTTACATTCCATCACCTACATGGCATTAATGCTGTGAAGGGCCTATTGTATGAGTTTAGGAACGTAGGGAGTTTCCTTATCATGACCTAGTTAATACAGGTAGTCCCCAGTTTAAGAACGAGTTCTGTTCTCAAGGTCTGTCCTTAAGTTGAATTTGTACGTATGTAAGCTGGAACAGTATTATTGTATAATTATATAAGTAGTATTGTGTATTTAACTCAAATCACTGTGTATTTAACTCAAATTTTGCTACAATAGGCTCCGTTCTTAACTATGTGTCATCCTTAACCCGGGGACCATTCTTAACCCGGGGACCACCTGTACATTGCACTTAGCCATAATCTGTTTCAAACATAGTTGGTGAAGAAGCTGCAGAAGGCTGGCTTACACATATCACTAAGCCATAAACCATAGTTTATACATCATCATGACTGTTCACACAAGACACTGAAATACAAAGAGTGCAACCCCACTTATTTATTTACACTATCAAATCGTCAAATCAAATCTTTATTACTGTCCTAGATCAGCATGTATTTAAACTATTTATTTATTTAAACTCTTTGTACGTCTGCCCAGCTCACAAAATGTGACTCTGGGTAGCTAATGCAGGAATAAAAGCAAAACAAGATCAACAATAAACATAAAAATACCACAACATGACAGTGTAAAACAGCACATACAGAGGTGAAAAATTCTACATGCTCAAAACCGTAAACCATTTTCCAGATGGGCTCATCCAAAGCCCTATCCCAGTGCTTGGGAGAAAAAACAAGTTTTAGGGCAGGGTTGGGACCATCTGAATCACAGGTTCCAAAGGACAGGTGCCATGACAGATGCTTCCTGGATCCTACCAAGTGGCATTGCTTCAGGGAGGAGACTCAAAGCATGCCCATTCTGCTGGAACTCATGGGATGGGCAGACATAATCAGATATAGGCGGCCCTGCAAATAACTTAGCCCTGTGCCATGAAGGGTTTTATAAGTGATAACTAGCACCCTGAATTGTACCCAGAAGCCGAAAGAAAGCCAATGTAGCTCGCAAAGTAGTAGGGTTACATGAGCATACCATGGTACACCAAGATGGTCCTCAAGGGCAACTCCGAGTAGAGTGCATTTCAAAAGTTCAGATAAGAGGTGACCAAAACAGGATCTCCTGATCTAGGAACAGGTGCAATTGGCACCCAAGATGGAATTGTGCAAAGGCCCTCTTGGTCAAGGCTGCTACCTGCTCTTCAAGCAGGAGCTGCCAGTCCAAGAGGTCCCAGAAATTGCATACTAGTTCTATCTGGGAGAGTGCAGCCCCATTTAGGAAACCTAAAACCCACACCACTCTGTCTTATCTGGTTGAGCCAAAGCTTGTTTTACCCATCAGCCTCTAACCCTATGAAGACTATCTATAATATGTCAACCCATTCCTTGAGCCAGATCTTTGGGTCCAACTAGCCCAGAACCACAGAACTACAAATCAGGATGATGCCATGTATATTATGACATCATTACACAAATGACTGTGATTTGCATATCACCTGCCTCCCTATAGATATCTATGCAGAGCACTCTCAGCACTGAAGAGCGTCTTCAAGTCACAGTTTTTCCAGCTCTGCTCTAAAAAGGCTGAGGACTGAACGTAGGATAGTCTTTTGCCAAAACATACTCTATCACAGAACTAGAGCTCAGTCCCACAAGCACAATATCTGTAATTATCCAAGAAGAAGGAAGCTGGGGGGAGAATTAATTTGGTCATAAAATAGCCTCAGTCTTTTTATTAGAATATAGCCACAGGGTTTTCCTTCTTCAACTGCAGGATTTCCATTATCATCTATTCTGACCTAATAAAACAAAGAAAGTGCTAATCCCCTTTTTCCACCATTCTCCTTCGTTGCTTGCAGACACTTCTCCACCTCCAGTTCCTAAAGTCTACAATAGTTTCTGGCCATTAAAGCTCAATGATCTGCTTCACATATGACACTACGCAGAATGAATGGAGCCACATATCATATCAAGCCAAAAGCAAACAATGGCTTAGTACAATGTATAAATCAGATCTATGACTATTTGGAAATCAATTACTTTTTCCCGTTGGAAAATTACTGTGGGTAATTTCCATTTTAGTTTGCGCCCAGCACTCTCTCAGTCAATCCCTATATCCAGATCCAAGCAAGCACACATACCACTCAGCTCAGCTAGCAAAAATATGACTTCAAGTTTATTTATTAAAAATCAGTAAAGATCAAAACAGCTAACTTCTAAAAACAGGATAAAAGACAGGCAAAAGAAGGGAGAAAGAGAGAGAGGTACAACAGGCAATACAGTAATTTACCTTACCTCTATGTATATCTATATCAAAAGGCACAAAACTTTCCAGAGCCACAGAAAACACGAGTGTGGGTTATTAGCATGGGACAGTCTCAAAGGAAGTGACCTTTGGTTATTCCAGCCTTAATCCTTTTATGTACATAACCGTAGCAGAAAAAAATATAGAAAGTAGGACATCAACTAACCCCTCCTCTATTCTGCATCACAGTGGAAACAATTTGGTTGATAGGGATCACGTATCCAACAATTCCAGTTGCCTTTGGAATAACAGGATCATTGCGGAGTTTCAGGAGTGGCTAAATTTAGGTTATACTTCAGCAGGAATAGCATATAAAGAGGGGGGAAAAAGCATATATCTGCTTTCTGAGCTGTATTTAAAATAGGATCCTATTTAAAATAGGATTCTGAGAGGGAAAAAATACACAGTATACTAGGTGCAGAATTCAGCTTCCTGAAAACCTCAAGCTTTTCTGTTTTTGAAAACAAACCACCAGCCCTCATGGATGCAAAGATATGCTTGAAAGTGTATAGGTAAGGCCTACTTACAAATGTTTGGAAGAAGAATGGTGGACCACTAACATTTGCAGTTACTCTACTATGGGGTACTAGAGATGCTGATAATCCATCCTCATGACTAGCAATGTTAGGATATGTTATGTAATTTTTAAAAAATGCAAATATGCAGTATTTATACAAATTACAAAAATAAACTTCTTGATGCAAAATGGGTCTTCTAAATTTAGAACTGTCACTGATTAGATTTAGTTAGAAGTGAGGAGATGCAGCCCAGCTGAAACTGCTGTTGCTCTTTCTGGAGACATGGAATGCAATAGAAGTAATTATGTACCTCTCTTTTGACCCATTCAGGCAGAAGGGCTTGCAGAGTTAGTGGCAGTGGTGGAATACTGTAAACCTCAAATCATATTTAGTAATGAATTGTTGGGTTTTTGTTTCTTCCCAAATTTAATGGGAACTGAGCATTATAATGAAGAATAAAATAAAACTGATAGCCATTGTCATTGTCAGGAAGCTGAATTCTGCACCTAGTATACTGTGTATTTTTTCCCTCTCAGAATCCTATTTTAAATAGGATCCTATTTTAAATACAGCTCAGAAAGCAGATATATGCTTTTTCCCCCCTCTTTATATGCTATTCCTGCTGAAGTATAACCTAAATTTAGCCACTCCTGAAACTCTTTAGGGTCTCTGGTTTCAGGATAGCGGAAATTTAATGGGAACTGAGCATTATAATGAAGAATAAAATAAAACTGATAGCCATTGTCATTGTTTTATTGTTCCATCCAGTGAGTTGTTGGACATTGTTCAGCAGTTCCATCCAGTGAGTGAAAACTTTCAACCTAGATAAAAGACAAGGCTGTCTTGTGCTAAACAACAAAATGGTTTGTATCCCATCCAGGAGAGAAAGTAGGAGAGGCTGAAATGAGAATCCACAGAGAATGAGCAGAAAATTAATACTGCTGCCAAGGAGAGAGAGAGAGAGAGAGAGAAGAGCGCGTAGTGTAGAGACAAATAATCAGCTTTTAAAAGATAAAGCAAAGAAGAATGAATTCATCATGAGAGGTGACTGAATCAAACAAACTGTATAAGCTGTGTGGACTTCTCAGTGTTAATGTTGCCAGGGTTGAGAAATACTGGCCTAGACTGTACCAAGCTTTTTCCAGTGTTCTCTCTTCAGGGTTTTCTTTTCAAGGTTATTTTTGTGCAAACTGACAGCCCGACCGTGTGGAAATCTTCCTGCAAACTGGTGTTCAGACATAAGCTTCATCAGTGCATAGGTTCATGCCAACATGTAGATGGGAGGTCAACAGCATGCTCAAAGCTACTGCTGGAGCTCCTTTGCAGGGTGGCACCAAGGGCTCGAGAGTCAGAAGAACGAACACACTTCCTTGAAGCATAATCCTGCGGGATCCCAGAATTCCCCAGCCAGCTTGTCCACACAGCTTAAAGTTGCCAAGGTTGAGAAACACTGGTCTAGGCAGTATCTGTGTCGGAAGGCAACGGATAAACAGGGATAAAGTGAACTATCCTACCTACTTCTTTCGGTTTTATTGGTTTCACTGTCAATTGCTGTAAGTATTAGGAACTGGGTTTTTTCCTGTAATGTTAAAATGGAATCTGCCATCTTGTAACTTGACTCCACAATTTTATGCTCTGTACTCCAGAGTGACAGAAAATGAGCTTTAACCATCTGTTTGGTATCTTTTTAGGTATTTGAAGAATGCTACCATATCGTCTCCCACTTTTCCTTTTTCAAGGCTAAGTACTCCCAGTTCCTTCAATCTGCAGGGTAGAGTGCAATTAGCTCCCCTGACTGATTGCTGTCCTCCAGCATTTGCTTTAATCCTCCCCCAAAAGATAACCATCACCTCCCAAGCGCACACTAGTGCAACCTTTAACTCAGGCTTGTCATTCTACCACCTGGTTCTAGTCCTGCCCTCTGAGCAACGGAGAACAAGTCTGCTCTGTCTCATGCATGACAGCTTTTCTGGGTATTGGAAGACTTCTAATGGCGTCTCTGTGTGGACATCCTCCAGTTGCTCTCATCTGTCTTAATCTGAAGCAGCCTGAATTGGATGCTAACTAGTAGTATTACTGCCAAAAAATGGATGTTTGTACTTTTATACTAAGCACTCTAATTTTGGAAATCCTAATTTCAGCCTTGGGTTATGACCTTGAAGGGAAAACTCATCTCTGACGTGTATTTTTATGAGTGCAACATAACCTCCCAGAGCCACTGTTTCAGGCAGTCTCATTTAACCCAGTACAGGGCTTTTGTAACAGAACCAGAAGATTTGTGTTTAGTACGGGATTTTCTCCTTGCCTTAATTTCTGAAGATATAAATGCATTAAAGTACAGTTTTTTTCCATGCAGATAGGGAATTCTGTTGACAGTTTATAGTCATGCAAAGCAACTCATCAACTTTCCAATTCACTGCATTCAACGTCAGAAAGCTCTATCACATTCAGCTAATCGAGGCATCATGCCTCCTGTGAGCACTGGGCAAAGGAGGTAAATGATATTTATGAGAGTACTACCATCTGGAACTAGTGGAAACCATCCTGTCAAGATGATTCAAGCAGCCCTCTGGGGGAGTTTTCTGTGACACCTGAGAACACCTCAGTTGCTGGAAGGAAAGGACACTTTTAAACACAGTACTTTTAAGAGGACTGGAATATGGTGAATTTGGATATTACACTAAGTCATGGTTTTGGTTGGTTAGCTTTGTTTAGGCTCAGCATGGTATGAATCTGGTTACTCTGATCTGTAAACCATAATTTATGGCTTATCATAGTAATATGCACCTTTTTCTGGACCCTGGACTGCCTTTGACCATTGAATGCTGAGACCCAACCCAAAAAGTAATGGGTGGGGCTAGGTCAAAACCTTACCTCCAGTGAATAAACTTGTGTATAGGTTATATGATTACATTCCTTCATCTGCTGAATGATTTCCCCCTTCTATTATATTAAAAATTATAACTTAGTAAAAACTCTTGAGTATCTCCATCCAAGGCTCTGGAGCACTGTACACAGCCCCGGACCTCAGGTTATATACCTAGGACTTAGGTGATTGTGCAAGCCCAGCCCACCAACAAACAAAGAAAAAAATGGTTTTGCACAATGTATGAACCCAGGTTATAAGAAGATCCCTGCTGATTTAAAGGAGAATTTGATCCCATCATCGTCAAGCTGATGCCTCTGGAAAATCCACAAGCAGGGCACAGGTACAACAGCACTCTCTTCCTCTTACACTCAAGCAACTGGCACTGAATGGCAGCAAGTTCTCTGATATTGGAGACAGCATTTTGTCACAATAGTGGTTAAATGTGTGTAACTGGTAGCCATCGCTGCGTCTCCTATGTACCTTGTAAGGAAGGTTTCCTTCTGCATCTCAGTTTTACTGGATAGTCAGAAAACAACCATCATCAAATCAAATTTTAAACTGTCACATGATCATTGTTATTGGTGTGAGTTCTATCCAATATTTATTAGATTTATCTCTTGTTTTTCATATAGAAGTTCAAGGAGGTATACATAATAGTGCTCCCTGTTCCTACTTGCCCCACAACAAGCACCAGTGAGTAGGATGGGCTGAGAGAGAATGTCTGGCTGAAAGTCACCCATTGAGCTTCCAGGGCTTAGGGTGGGTTAGAACCTGGCTCTCCCTGTTCCTACCCCTTAGCCTCTACATTACATTGACTCCGATATGTGAATCAGTCCAAAACTTTTATGTAATTATTTCTTACATCAAAATATAAACTTTTGATCCATGGCAAAGATCTTATGGGTTGTTACTAAAACCTGTAGATATAGGCATTATTTTTTTTATATTTTACAGAAGTGTTCAAAAAGTGCTTCAGATATCAATAGTCCCAACTGCAAAGTAGGATTGATGAATTTCAAGAAAGTGTGAAAAACTGGAATAACTAGGAGTCCCTCCTCTTGGTACCTCCACCAAAGTCCATCTAATAATATGAACAGCACAATAGTTTGATCTAAGACTGGTGGATGACAATCTTCCCTGCCTTTGTGTTGTGTGAAAATCCAGAAGAAACTGCGTGTGGATAATTACTATTTGTAATGCAGAATCTTCTGCTGACTCTGATACCCCCAATGTTAGTGCTACAAACAGAGAGAATACTCCAGCAATTTTCATCTATACCAGGTATAGTAAATGTGCACACTTTTTTTTTTCAAACAAAACATTGATCTGAGTACTACAGTCACAAAGAGATTGGAAGGAAGCATTTACAGAACCAAAGTATTGCCTGCTCATTTAGAATACCAGGCAGGAAGTACTAAAATAATGTACATGTTGGCACATGTGTTAATGGACCCCTGTGGCTTGATGTAGCTCATAAACAGAATTCTACTCCTAGAAGCCCACTGCTTCTTAGGAAACAATCCCATAGCTCCATCTTTTAACTGCAGCCACCTAAAACTGTTGGTGTTCAAATTCTCTTCCTTTCCACTGTAATAGTATCCAACACCATTAAGTCCTTCCTTTGTGTTTTACTACTAAGGGAATGCCTTCATATTCCAAATATGAAGTGCAGAGACCAACTTGTCTCAGCACCTGGTTTTTATTATTTCTAAGATACACTCAATTTTCATTTACCATACTGTCCCAACAGTACCAGGCCTTTTTGTAACTTGAGACTTCCCCTTGTGCTCTGGTTTCAATCTCTCCTTCTGACATATTTTCATCCTTCTGTTTTCAGAAAATGAGAAAGAAAGACCTGAGGACATAGAAAAAAATCTAATGCAGCACCAAACAATATCTTTAATAATTAGAAGAATCCTTTATTTATATTTAGAGAGAGGGCATTTAGGTAGTGCCCAAGCACATATACATCTAGCAACTCAAAAACCTGCCTCCTGGATTTTGAACAAAACTGATTGATTAATTGACTGACTCATTCATATGGCTACTCATCTCATTCTCATTACTCTTAGTGGCTTACAGTACCCTAAAAAGTCAACACAAAAATTAGATGTTTCATTTGCATCTCTCTTTGTCATAAAGACATAAGAACTTTACTGCTTCAAGTCAAGGGGCCACTAATTTTGTATCATGCAGCAGCCAACCAAATGCACCAGGATCTCACAAACAAGACAGGAGGGCCAACAGCCCTTTTCTATTCTTGCTTCTTAGCAGCTGGAAGTTAAGATCTGTTGTCCATTATTCCGGAGTGACTAGAAGCCTTTGCTGGTCCAGTCCAGTCCCATTTTAAAACAGTTGAAATTGATCCCCATATTTGATAGTCGAAATAGGTTTTGAGAACATATTCAGGGCCGAGGGAGGGTGTTTTTGCAAAACAGTTGCCAGTATGCAGGCCTGGCTGCAGGGTGTGGTTAAAAAAAAAAAATCAAGATGGTGGCCCCGATGGGTTGGCACATGAGAAATAGACACAGCTTCTATCATGCTGTTGGGGCCACCATCTTGACTTTTTTGACTACACCTTGTAGACACCCTGTTTGTTGATTTACAGAGAGTTGGTTTATAGAGTCATTGAGAGTTGGGTAGCATACAAGTTTAACAAATTATTATTAGTACTATTATTATTAATCCTCCTGTTTCCAGCAGTGTGCGCCCCTCTATTTCTTATTCTGCTATTGTCTTTTAAAAGCAGGTTGCCAGACATCCAGAGCCCTGGGTTGCAGCAGTCCACCATTTTAACCCATGAAATCCAGTTGTGCGTTGGGTAGAGAGCTATATAGATTCAAACAACAACTAAATAAAAATTAGAGCTTAGCGGCTGTCCTGCAAATAAAGGTGATACTTGAGGGATAGCACTTTGCAATATGCCAGCTTCATATAAAAGCATCATCATCATCATCATCATCATCATCATCATCATCATCATCATCATTTTTTTCTAAATGTAAGAACAAAGGAAGCAGGTCAGGAAGGCTGGCAAGTACCAAGGAAAGCATCCTCTGGCACCACTTTGGAAAGCCAGATGTTAAACCACTCCCATTTTTGCTATTTCACAGTCTGACAGCATCTGATTTCTTACCCTTATCCAGAAGGGATGTGA
Organism: Python bivittatus; assembly: GCF_059951505.1. Classification (NCBI taxonomy): domain Eukaryota; kingdom Metazoa; phylum Chordata; class Lepidosauria; order Squamata; family Pythonidae; genus Python; species Python bivittatus. The sequence goes on along the minus strand of NW_028277035.1, from coordinate 76,917,032 downwards.
AATATTTATTGCAGTTCGATTCATTTGCATCCAACCCTTCTTTTTTTTAAAAAAAAGTTTTGCAATCAAGCCAATGCGGGGGGGGGGGGGAATCATTACCACATTACTAGTAAACAACAAGACCAATAATGACTGAAGCCAACACTACCGCCAATCTGACATTTCTTACTCTTGTCTCTACATTCCTGACAACTTGATTGAATTATTTTCTTTTGAGAAGTGAACTGATCTGATACAAGCCTTTTTGGAAGTGTTTATCTGCTCTCTGATCTTTAATTTAAAAATGTATTATAGCAAGGATTCTTGTACAAAGGAACATTGCTAGATTTGTATAGGATTAGAAAAGAACATTTTCTGCTCTATAGATGCTATGCTTAATAAGAGATTGGGAGGAAGTTGACCCTGTTATTTCCTTCCTGAGTTCTTTTTTTCTTTCCAGTGCCAAAGTTTAGAAAGCCAGTGCTATGTGACATAAATATTCGCCACACAGCTGTTTTCAAATGTTTCACAGTTTGCCTGGAAGGTCATATGGAACAATTTTTACAACTATTTTTACTTCTGTCTCATTCCAAGCCACTATACTTCACCTGTTTCTAGCTGGCACAACTGGCAATCTTATTACATGTAGATCTCACCATCCTGAAATCTATTCACCCTCAGACTGCACACATTTATTCTACCTCTACAAGGACTTGAAAAGTCAAGTGATAACTATCAAGGGACAAAAAATGCATTTGTTCACTAGCCTTGAATGACCCAGTTTCCTACTGCCCATCACTTAAGTATCCCAGGCCTCTCCAATATCCCCATAAGAATCAGTTTGGAAATGGAAAAAAGGGCCATATAAATTGATTTAAATAAGTAAACAAAGCAAGGCATTAAGTGACTGAAAATCTGCTTTGAGATCTACTTATCTTCACAGTTTAAAAATACAGAATGGCACTTGAGAGAGGATCATTTCTGGAAATGTTACAGCTACTATTTTATCAAAATGGTCACACATGGTGTGCAAATTGCCAGGATTTTATAGTGGGCTGTTAGCACTCTGCAAAGCTGCAAGTGCATAAGATAACACAACTAATTTAAATACTGAGGAAAAAAAGCCACAAGATATTAATTAAATGTACTCCAGTAACAAAAAGGCAGTTTGAGAAGGGGGGAAATTATTTAAATGTAAAGACCTCGTATTGTCAAGAGGCAGCTGATAGAATGGATTTTTTTGCCTATATCCTTAGATTTATTCCTCTGTCTGTCTGTCTATGGCTGTATTTGAGCAACAGTGTAGCTTTTCTCAATGTGAACAGCAGCTTTTTCCAGCTGGCACTGGGTGTACCACACTGGGAAGATCTTCTCTGTTGTGCAAAGAGTGAGACTGGATTTGACAGAAGGCCTAATATAAACCAGTCTCCTTTTTATGCAATGGCAAACCATCACTTAGGAACATTTTCCACTTGTCCATGAAATTGGAGATCTAAAGTGTACATGGGAGAATGGCATTGAACTTTTTCCTTCCCTGTTCCTTATTTCTAAGAACTTAACTTTATTTAAAAGATCTCCCTACTGTTTTTTGGCCAATGGGATTCCAGGGCAGTGTATAATACATCTTAAAATTTAAACAGTACAGTTTAAACTGATACTTAAAGATCCAAAACGTTATTATTGTTTAAAGGCAGGGTGAGACATTATACCAGCTTTCTCCAATGTGACACTATTACCCTATATATTTCAGAATTCCCAGCTGTTCTGGAAGTTATATCCCAACATGCCAGGAAATCACAAAATTAAGGGATTCTCGGGTGTTCAGGCTGTTCTGCTTCAATTTGCTAAGAATTCCTTGCTTTTAGTCAATGCATATATTCCTCCAATTTACTTCCACTCCCAGGCAAATATGTTTGGGGCTGATCCAGAGGTGTATTTAAATAACCTCTTGAAGTCTTTACCCTCTGTCTGTGAATAATTGTGAGTGATTTTGATACTAGAACTGGGGCTAATGATAAATTATTCCATTCTAAGTGCCATGTGACTACGCAGCTCATGAGGTACCTTTCCCCTTACTCTTAAGGGAATCCAAAGATAATCCTGGAAACTTCAAGTTTGGGCACAATTATTATTTGGTGCCCAGATAGGTCCCTAAACCTCTTTTTCCCGCTTGGAAAGGGTCAAAGTTCCTCAGGACTCTGTTCCAAGTCCTATGTTGCATTTCAAACACAATCCTACATTGTGAGGCTGCTGTCCATAAGATTGACACCAGTGCCTGGATACACATTTTCAGAGATTGGACTAACTATCCCTTTCCCTGGCAGGTTTACCTCCCTGGGTCTTTTCTGATAATTTGTTTCCTCTTGGACCAAAGAGATACATAACAAACTGGAACTTCTGAGTTCTTCGTTAACTCAAGAGCACATGCTAAGGCAAGAATGTATAGTAGAGGCAATCAAGCAAGGTCCCAAGGACATTGGTATTCAATTAGACTTGAGGTCCCTCCCCAAAGACATAATTCTAAGTCGGCCTCATACCCCTTATAGACTAGCCAGGTACCTAAGCCAAAATACTATCCCCAAACTAAGGAGGCCTTAACCTTGCCACAGTTCAACACACTAACTGTAGTTTCAGAGGGAAGATACAAGGGTATCCTATTCAAATCCAGCCTACACCCAGACAGAGGAGCCACTGAAACCACCAAACATGTCTTATTATATTGTTTGTTTTATGCTGACACTTGTCGTGATTTGTTAACCCCACATTTAACTAAATTCCATGGTCATTCTGGTCACTTTTATTTAAAACTGTTACTGTACTTTCAGACTCAAATGATGCTATTTCTTTTAGTCTGGCCAAATTTTGTCAGCAGTTTCACTGATATGCTTACCTAATTACCTAATGAATTAATATTAGTTTTATGTATGGAATATATTTTATGGGTTGATCATTGACCACAATGAAGAATGCCTTTATCAACAGATTCTGTAGCCCTTTAAATCAAAAAGAACATTCAAGAGGGAAAAAGGAGACTTAGAAACCTAGTCATCCATTACTTATGTGCACAACACCTCACAGTTAACTGCTGCAAAGGGGCCGTGATTCTAGCTCCACTCCTGATATCACATCGATTGTTCAGCCTTTCCACCTGACATCCAAGCATAAAATCCCTGTGTTCAACCCAGCATTAAAAATATGGCATTCTGTGGCATTGGAGCAAAAGCAAAAAACCTCACTCCAGTTAAAACTGTAACTGTCCTCTGCACATAATCTCAACATGGCTAAGGTTGTAATGAAAGGATTTATGACCTGTTTTGTTTTTTGTTTTTTTCTGGACATGCTAGATATTGTCTACTGATGGAAGCAGGATGTTAACTTTTGGAAAACAATGCCCCTGCCTTCAGAGCAAATCCTGTACTCCAGACACCTCAGTTGCTTAGAAAGTCAACAAAAATCTAATAATAACTACAGGACCAACAGGAAAATGAGTAGAGTTCATTAGTCTTTCTTCCCAGGCCCAGAATACCTGTGTTCTTTTCATTTACCATTTTTGAGACAGTAAACCAACTGAAGTTGTAAAGTTCAAGCATACATTGTATTGGAAAAAGAAGAGGATTTGGTTTCTGTTGTCTACTAAAACTTGGCCTTTCCAAAGTGGAGCCCATAAGATATGGTGGACCTCAATCGCTATGTTGGCTGTGGATTCAAATTTGGGGAATTGCAGAAGACGACATCCAGAGACCACCTAGGTTGGGGAAAGTTGCTACAACCACTGGCTGGTTTTCCACATCATGGTAAGCCATAATGAGGGTTGTCTCATTTAATGTATTATATGAATCCATATAATCCACTGCTCATTGGAAGGATCAATAATGAAGCTCAAGCTCAGATATTTTGGTCACCTAATGCGAAGAGAGATCTCTTTGGAGAAGACCCTGATGCTGGGAAAGATTGAAGGCAAAAGGAGAAGAGGACGGCAGAGGATGAGATGGTTAGATAGCATCACTGAAGCAATGAGCATGAAACTGAGCAAACTCAGGGAGGCAGTGAAGGACAGGAAGGCCTGGCGCAATATGGTTCATGGGGTCACGAAGAGTCGGACACGACTTAACGACTAAACAACAACAATGAATCCAACCACTGTGGTTTGTAAACCATGTTTATGCTCTACTACATTGAGTAATTCTAGCCAATTTTGTTTTATTCAGTAAACAGTGGTTAAACAAGTCATGACTTAGTACTACATGAAAACTCAAGCACTCCTTTTAATATCCTCCACATACTGAAATTAAATAGCATACAGTGCTTAAGTTATAGAGTTCAGGTCTGTCATTCTTCTTTCCTAGTTTAGAAACCCAGTGAGACCAAGGCCATGATCTCATGTCAAAGTATTTCAAACTTTGTTCTTAGGGAGTAACTGCATTTCACCTTACAGCATGCAGTGGTCTAAGATCAGCTTTGGAAACCATTTTTCAAGCTAAGAAGGCAATCCTATATGCATCTCCCTGTAAGTGAAATCTTCTTAACAAAATGTGAGTTACATCTCAGTAAACACAGGATTCAACTGCATGTATATTATACTCTGCACATTTCTTAGCAATTAAGTCCTTTAAAATAATGGGATTTAGTTCTCAATAAATCACATTATGTAAAGTACAATATAAATGTCCTGGCTGTGCAAGCTTATGATGGAAGCAAATTCTACTTCCTTCAATAGTACACTCAAACTGATTATCTAACAAAAACACAAGGTGTGGGCAATCACCCCTATACTCCCCTTTTTTACTTGCCAAAAAAGAGTGGAAGTTTCTTTGGTTTTCAATTAAAGATAATTCTGAAACTAAATTAAAAAACCATGATTTGTTTCAGAATTAATAAACCCATGGTGCTCCAGATGCTGTATAATAGCTACCATTATACTTGCCCATTGACCATGCCAGGTGTGGCTGAAGGAAATTGTAATCCAACAACATCTGAAAAACTAAAAATCTACAGGTTCCCCAATGCTGGTTTAACCCTTGGAATGAGAGCAAGCCAAGATCTGAAACTGCAGATTGATCCTGGTTCAACTTATAATGTAATCTGAATTATACTGAAAAAACACAGAACTCAGGCAACTGTGATTTTAGTTCTGAAAGCAAAAGCTACCTTTTCTCCCCTCCTGGCACTTGAAAAAGGATGGAAGTATATGTATTCATGTGTATTAGGTACATATATACATGTATATTAGGTACATATCAGATATCAATCTGAATTGCAAAAATGCTGAGGACCGCACAATGGCAGCAAAGAGAAATAGAGAAGTAATTAAATTGTAGCTACAGTATGGAGTTGTCATCTAGAATTTTTCAATCCAGATCTGGTAGCCTTAGGAAACACCCAAGCCAAAGGTTTGCTATGGCCCATTTTCATCATGAAATCCATCATGCGCCTTGCAATTAGTCCTATTAAATTCAGCAGAACTCTCAATAAATACATAGGCTACCCATACTGGTTATATCATATGAGGATCCACAACATTCCTTGGCCACTGGTTTTGGAAAAGAATAGACCTTATTTCAGTGTTTAAAGATGACATGTTTCAAAGCTTATATTCTAGGCAGAATCCAACCATAGGCAAAATAGTATATGCGGCACAAGAAGCAGTGGGATCCTGACCCACACACTTCCTCCAAAATAGACCCACAGTGGCCCTCTGGTGAAGGAAGTTCCAGCACTATTTCTAACACTGAACGTCTTAAAACAAAACAACTTATTTCATTGCTGATGTTATATAAATCATATGCTACTACTAAACATCATTGGTCTTAGGAGACAAACTGCATCCCTATGCATACTCAGATGGAAGGAAGCCTCACTGAAGTCAATGGACTTTACATGTATTCATAGAGTCATAGGGTTGGGACTTTGAAGGTCTTCTAGTCCAACCCTCTCCCCAAGGCAGGAGTCCTCATGCCATCTTGAACAAATGGTTGGCCAATCTTTTCTTGAAAACCTCCAGTAATGGAGCACCCACAACTCCAGGAGGGAAGCTGTTCCACTGTTTAATAGTTCTGTCAGGAAATTCCTCCTTATTTCCAGGTTGGATCTCCCTCTGACGAGCTTCCACCCATTGCTTCTTGTCCTACCCTCAGGTGCTATGGAGAATAAATCAATGCCCTCTTCCCTGTGGCAGCCCTTCAAGTACTGGAAGACTGCTATCACATCTCCCCTCAGTCTTCTCTTTGTTAAGCTAAGCACACCTAGTTCCTTTAGTTGTTCTTCATAGGATTTAGCCTCCAGACCCCTTATCGTCTTTGTTGCTCTTTGCATTTTTTCTAGGGCCTCAGCATCTTTTTTGTATTGGGGTGATCAGAACTGGATGCAGTATTCCAAATTTGGCCTCACCCATGCAGTGCAGAGCGGTACTGTCATATCCCTTGATCTTGATACTATCCTCAGTTGATGCAGCCCAGGACTGCATTGGTTTTTTTGGCAGCTGCAGCACACTGCTGACATGCATACATTTATTTAAATTTATATGGCTGCCTATCTCAGATTCATGACTCTGGGCAGCTAACAGCTTCTTTGTAGACAGAGGATTGTATTGTCAAGGTAGAACAGGCATGAACTGAAACCTCTTACTTGGGAAAGACATAGACAAAAGAAAACCAAGAGGATGAATGCAGTGAGAGAAATTCCTTTAGGACCATCCTACAAATTATTTTGCCTACTATTCCTCTCTATGCAGGAACAATAGATTATTATTTCTTGCTGATAGGCCACCAAAGTAATTAGGCACTTCTTATACATGGCCCATGTTTTTTTTTTCCTTGATACATGAACAATAAGCAGAAAGGCTAGACAATGTCTTGCGGTATGTACAAAATATGTCTTTATGCATTATATTGAATACATAGAATACATGCATGTATTCTACACAGCAACAAAATAATTGATTGATTGATTATGTGCCATCAAATTGTTTTTGACTCCTCACAACCACAAAGATAGATTTTCTTCATGATGATCTATCCCTAACCAGTTCTTTCAAATCTCCCAACAGTGCACTCATCACCTCTGTAACTGAGTCCATCCACCTTGCTGCTGGTCATCCTCTTCTTCTCTTTCCTTCCACCTTTCCCAGCATTAGAGCCTTTTCCAGAGAGTTAGGTCTTTGCATAATGTGTCTGAAGTAGGATAATTTCAGCCTGGTCATTTGTGCCTCGAGTGAGAACTCTGGGTTGATTTGTTCAATGATCCATCGGTCTGTTTTCTTGGCTGTCCATGGTATTTCTCAGGAGTCTTCTCCTGAGTCTTCTCCAACACCAAAGTTCAAAGGCATTAATACGCTTTCTATCATGCTTCTTTAAACTCCTACTTTCACTTCCATTGCGTGTCACAGGGAATACCATGGCTTGCACAACCTTTGTAGGTATAGACACATCACAGCTGTAAGTATCTAATTTTCTATCATTCTTATTTATTTATTTTTGTTCCTTTGAGTCATTGTTGACTCCTGGTGACTGCCTGGACTAGTCCCTGCAGTTTTATTGGCAAGATCTTGGAAGTGGTTTGCCCTTGCCTCCTTCCTAGGGCTGAGAGAGAATGACTGGCCCATGCTCACCCAGCTGGCTTTGTGCCTAAGGCAGGACTAGAACTCATGGCCTCCCAGTTTCTAGCTCAGCGCCTTAACCACTACACCAACCTGACTCTCTGATTTTCTATAATACTGTAAAATAATTAAATTCAGACAACCAACTTTTAACATGCAAGTTTAAATATTTTGAGTAGTTACTTTCAGCAGCACAAATTAAGACAAATCTAAGTCTGTTGTTGATTGTTCATTTAATAAAATGGCTTCCTACTTTACTGGATTTCTTAGAACAAATCAAAATACTTCAAATACTTCAAAGCAAGTAGCCTAACAGAATCAAATGTTCAAATCCAGTGGAAGCCACAGAAAATGCTCCAGATGGAGGAGACAACCCTTCCCTGAAAACACCACCCCTTGATTATACAACACATAGTTAATTTATGGAATCTGCTCTCAGAAGATGTGGTGGTAGCCACTGCCCAGATGGCTTTGTGAGGGGATGAATCAAATTTAGGAATGTCAGTCTGTTGAGGCTAACTATTCCGAACAGTGGATTTTTGGTTTTCTCTTTTTGGTGTTTCTTATTAAATGCATTTTATTGGGGGGGGGGGTTTCCCCCTTTTTAATTGTTTGGGATCATTCTATAATGGATAATCCAGACTCAATAGAAATGCTTCAGTTGGCAGCTTTGGGTCAAATTACCATGTGGAGCATTCACAAGTTGATGGTGCTTCCTCCAAGCAATTAGAAATGTTGTAACGTGAAAGGCAACAGCAGGTTAAATTTGCCTAGGATGCAACTATTACATGGGGAAAGTTTCTATTAAGAGTAAATGTAGTAAGGCCAGAACCAATACTCTAAATGGTGCCTGCTGTTGATGTCCATTTAGGGGCCCTTTAAATCTAGTTGCCATTTTAATTTCCCACAATAATATTGTCTTGCTAAAGGGCTTTATAGAAATTAAAAGGTTATTTTGATCCATCTGGCAGTGTTGCAAATTATGTTGCCTTCAACGCAATGCAAGCCCACCTAAATCCACTGGTGGAGGAAATGGCCTTGCAGAAGATATGCTCATTCTTTAGATTTCAAGTGATAAAAGGTACAATTTTAATTATGCAAATACAGCCACTCTCTTCCAAAGGCTCTGAGTTTTGCCCCAAAACTATCCCTTGCAAGATACATCTGTTTCTAACTTTTCTGTCTTCCATCTCATTCCAACAACTTGATGGGGAGGCACAGAACAAAACCAGGCAAGTAAGTTGCTGTTGAGAATAAAGGAAATTACAAAAAAGAAGACTAGATAAAGCAATCTGGGAGAGAAAGGGAAATTGAATCCAAACAGCCACTTGTCTTGCCACATTGAAACAAAGCCATCTGAGAATTTACATTATTATCTAAGACATTCATAGAGAAAGAATCACTAGTCATTTAGGCTAGAGGATATGCACACAAATCTGAAATGGAGGGAAGACATAATTATTAACAGCACTGCTGAGAAGACACCAAAGTTTCCAAACAGACCTTCAAACCAACAGAGAGGATTTAAATTAATTATCAGGCAGAGCAATTCTATTTTCTGCTTCCAGTATACTGGAAGTTTCATATATTCGTGCAACTGTTGGCAGCAGTCCAGCATGACAGAAGTGAAGATGGGGAGGTGTTGGTCACTTTTCTGTCCCCTTTAAGAAATTACCTGACCTGATAAAAGCACTTTGAGGAGGCTGCTGAGGAGGCAGGATCTCCTGAGGTTGAAATGGTCTCCAAACCCAGAGGATGGGATTGTAACCTTAATATTATTGGCATACTTTGTTCTGAATCGAAACTACTCTATATAATAGCAACTTATGAAGAGTTACACCTGCACCGGGAAGAAAAATCCTAAAATCCCCTGACAATAAAAGAGATAGGTTGAGGATTAGCAGTTTGATGCTAATGAAAAATCCTCTGCAGCATGCATTATACGTGCGGGGAAACAGACTGCGTCTTTCACGTTTGATCACAGGCCACTTGCTTCCCATTTGGTTGGATGGGCCAGTCTGCCAAAGCCAGGGTCCTATGTTTCCAAGAAGAAATGCTGCCACTGCATAATTGCACTCTGGATCCAAGCCATTTGCCATCCAGCCCAAGACTTCCTCTTCAGCCTGTATTACCATTTCTTCATAGAAGGGCTGCAGTTATCTTTCAACTGCTTTTATAAATACTGAACATTAGAAGCAGGTTCTGTGTTTGCCCATCATCAAAGCAGAACAGCTGGAGAATTCTGGAGTAACAGCTCATCAGAAGGAGGGATAAACGCCCTTAACTGGCATTCTTATTCTCATCCTCATTCAAATTCCTTCCTTTTAACCAAATAAAAATTTATCAAGAATTCCAGCAACGCATCTCCCACCTTTCATTTAGTTTGGCCTACAGCAGCAAGACAAAAAGATCCTCATTTGGTTTAACATCTCTTTTTAATTAAACATTCTCCTTGCCCTTCTGTACGGTGCCATTGGTGACAGAAACTTTTTACTAGTACTCATCTGTATGCACCATTAAGAGGTATTATAGGCAAAGAGGGAATTATTTGTCATTAGTTTTCTTTACATGCTGTACAAGGTGACAAAAATAATTCTGAATCATTGTACAGTATTGAAACTCCAGTTTGTAGGACAACTTTTTGGAGAAGCACCCCAGATGTAATCATAAGATTATCCCATACAGTGCAATCCTTAAAAAAAAGTTATCCTAAATTTATATCAGTAAAACCAATAATGAACAAGTGTACACTAATCATGGCCATAATGAGCCACCTCACAAGACCAAAGGCCTGTCTGATTGCAAACATCTTTGTCTGTCAATGGAAAAACACCACCAGATGGCAAAATCACCTCTCTTGATAGTTTCGGCACTAGGAAATACTTCTCAAAGTCCTCAAACCCTAGCTCTCTTCAGATGTTATGGCTTGAAAGTATGTAGAGCATGTTTCTCAAACTTGGCCACTTGAAGATGTATGGACTTCAACTCCCAGAATTCCCCAGCCATCCATGTTCGCTGGGGAATTCTGGGAGTTGAAGTCCACACATCTCCAAGTGGCCAAGGTCGAGAAACACTGGTGTAGAGGACAGGACCATAAACAGTGTTCTCCCTTCTACTGTCTCTAATCACCATTCAATCTTAGGGTTCTTATAAGAGAGCACAGAAGATAGTCATATAGTCCAGTAGTCCAGGGTCAAAAAAACCAAAGTTGCAACCAACAAGATCCATTATCAGCATCCAAATATTGTAAGGTCTGGTCAAAAGCCAGGATGTTCAGAAAATTATATTAGATGTGATGTCAAGGTACAAGTCAGCTGTTCACAGAAGTTGTTCCAGTACCTGAATGTTCTCTGGCAGAATCTTAAATACTGGAAACAAAGGCATTTTCCCTAGCTACGATGATACCAAAAAGATTAAAGATTGTTACACCATGATGCCAACTCCACCCTTTTGTGCTTTCATCACAACATCACACCCAAGTACCCAAGTACCAAGTTTGTGCTGTGATGTTGCAATGCATGTTTTGTCACTCACCCTTCTTTGCCCTCCCCACTCTGCAGATGCTTATGACCAACAGCATTTGAAGGAAGGGATCAAAAAAGTTCAAGATGGAAGTTGCACAGATATGACCACCATATTGCCTTTTTAACTCTCCGCCTGTGAATGCCATTGTTCAGCCTTCAGGCTGAATGTGTGGAGATCAAAGGAAGTAGAAGGTGCGGTCAATGTATAAACCCCATCCTGTACCTACTTCATGGTTCAAACATTGAATCAGATTCCCAAAAAGGACTCCTCTTTTGAGATCCCACTCCCTGAATGTGCTTTACATACTGGCAGGGCAGAAAGAAGAATATTTTTGGAAACTCACAATTGGAGCAAGTCCATATGACAGATCATAGCCTTTCAGAAAATTTGATTTCCATTTGGGTAAGCCTGGATAGATGATCTTTTCTTTCCTTTGAGGGTTGTATTCCCTCAATGGATAATTTACTAGGAGACCTGTGTCCTTGAGGGAAATGGGGGCTAATCCAAAAGGAGTAGGGGCACTAATTATATTCTTCTTTACAACTACAGTTCTCTCTCTCTCTCTCTCTCTCTCTTTTCCCATTTCTCTTATTGACACTTTCTTTCCTTTACCTTCCTCTCTTTCCCTCCTGTTTCTACCAGGAAACAGACACTTTACTAAGGTCAAAGGTTGGAACTGGTCACTTGTAGATGGATTTTGAAATTAGGCTGAAGGTCAAATGCTGCATGACTGAGGGCTATGCTGGTTCTTGGCTTCAGTTGCTCTGCCCTGGACCCAGTTCAGGGGTTGCAGAGCATGAAGGAGCTACTGAAGTCAACCTCACTCACTCAGTTTTGCACCAAATCTGTTTCATCCTTTGGGAAAGGGAAGGAAGGATCTCTCCTTCATATCTTACAGTAGATTGCTATTTTTGTTCAATGGCCTAGCATAGCATTCTAGGCCTTCTGAAACCTTCATACAGTTGAATGCATCTTTAGTAAGAAGCCAACCCCACTGAATGTAGTGGCACTTATTCCAGATATGAGATTTAAGGTTTAGGGAGTTAAACCCTGTTTCTGTCTTGAAATTCTACCTAGTGTGCACATAAAAGAAATGTGCATAGCTGTATTGTAAAAACGTCTATTTTGCTAAGTTTTGTTTGATGCAGACAAATTAAGCCATCCATTGGGTATTAACAAACTATACAGCATATCAGTTTGGCCATGATGTTTGCAGAAACATCATTAAACATGTTTTTATAATATTTTGCTAAACATTCTTCTGCACATATTTTTTTTAATTAAATACATCCAGCAATGTGATCAGCCATTCATAGACAACTTTTCATATTTCTGCTCAATATATAACTTTTCTATCTGTAATTATAGAGCACTGATGAAGCAAATTAAACTGCTTATTTAGATTATATTTGGGTTGAGGCCAGGTTTTCATTTATCATAGCACTCAAAGGAACATAAATCCAATTAGCATTTTTAGGAAATTAATTATTTTGCTTCCTTGCTCTTTTTTTCCCCCCCAAAAAATTACAAATAGAATCATTGGAAAATGAACACACACAACTTTTTCTTTCTCTTTTTAAGTTAAAGTGTATCCATTTTTTAAAATTAAGATATTTTTAAAAATAAAAATTTCACCAATATTTAGCATGCTGTTCAAACATCCTGCATTTGTGATTTATATGCTTATGATTCAAGCCACGATAGCTTAAAACAGAACAGTTTTCCATCCTACTTATCAAAACACAAGCCTTTACTTGAGAGTTTGTCCTATCCAAGTCCAGTTTAAAGATAAATAACCACAAGAAAAGGAGAGCAGGGACCTTCAAACTGCCTGCTGATACCATCTATACAACACACAACCCTTCTGCCCACAATCTTTCTGATGATGACAAGATTAACTATATTTTTATTTAAATTTCTGATTATTGGAAAATGTGAAGTTATACTCTTTATTTAAATTATACAAATGTGATGAATATATACACCTGCCTTTTGGTTAATGATACCCATGAAATCTTTGTGGGCCATCCTCACACAGAGGATAGGATAAAAATAAATTATATATTGAAAAAATAAGGATTGTTCTAGAGCAATCATCACTTTAAATATTAAATATTCACCAACCCCAATATTATGACTGTAGCGTATCACTGCTTTTTTCATTTACATTCAAACTTACTTTAAGAGAAATAAGAAAAAATACACAATATTTAGGCCCATTGGCAAACCACTCATGGAATGAGATATGACCTCAGCAATCTAATTTATTTCTTTTTCATTCAAAAAAGGAGGAGACTGAAAGATTACTAGACCTAATAATTTGTTTAAACTAGGGTTAATATGCCAAAAAAACCATAGCTTCAGAATGTGTTTCAATTAGAGCGGGGGTCCCCAAATACCATTTCTGGAATAATTGGAGCCTCAGTGATTGTGACTGCCAAAAATGGGCAGCATGGTTTCCATCCATTTTTAGCTCAAAAACTCTAGTGTAAGCACTAAAATAGAATTAATAAAATCTAACACCTCCATACCCCCAACAATTCTGGGGTAAACCCAAACATTCTGGCTCTGCTCATATCTGTGATGCAGTCCCACATCATTCTTATGCAGAATGTTAAATGGGTCTCGCCAGACAGGTTTGCCTGTCCCAGAATGAGAGGAACAGGTAGAACAATGTATGCTAAACAGCAGGGTTATTTATCAAAAGCCATCAGTTCTTTTTATCTGATTCAGACAATTCAACCATACTCTTTAACTACTGCAGTGTTTCTCAACCTTGGCAGTCTGAAGATGTGTGGACTTCAACTCCTAAATTTCCCCAGCCAGCATGCGGAATAGGAAAAAAAATCTATATTAAATGAACAGGCTAGTCACAAACTGAGGAAAGAAAGCCCTTCACAGGGCTACCTTTTCAGCATCTACCCTTTATTTTATATTTAATCGCCTACAATTTTCTGTCTCATGAGCACCAGCTCTATCATATGGGATACAAGCTATTAAAAGTTAAAGCTGTAAGCTTCTGCAGATTTTCCTGAAATAATATGATCCTGTATCAGCATCAACACAGCCTGAAATGAATACAGAATACGAGTGCACGGCTGAGGACAAATTGATGATGCTGATGATTACCTGCATCAAGTTGTTGTCAACTCTTAGCAACCACATAGATAGATTTTCTCCATGGTGATCTCTCCCCAGTCTTGTCCTTCAGCTTTTCCAATGGTGCGCTCATTGTTGCTGTAATGAAGATCATACACCTTGCTGTTGGTTGTCCTCTTCTTCTCTTTCCTTCCATCTTTCTCAGCCTTCTCCAGAGAGCTGGGTCTTTGCATAATGTGTCCGAAATAAGATAATTTGAGCTTGGTCATTTGTGCCTCAAGTGAGAGTTCTAATGTGATTTATTCTATCATCCATTTGTTTGTTTTCTTGGCTGTCCATGATATTCTCAGGAGTCTTCTCCAATACCAAAAGCATCAATACTGTTCCTATCTTGCTTCTTCAAAGTCCAACTTTTACTTCCATAGAGTGTTACAGGGAATACCATGTCTTGATGATTCTGATCCTTGTAGGTACAGACACATCATGGCATTTAAACATCTTTTCCAAGGCCTTCATGGCTGCTCTACCAAGTGTTAGTCTGCAGCAGAGCCCTCTTGTAAACTTCCAATTAAGCAAATTACTCTACTTGCTTGCAAAGTTTCAACTTTCAAAGGACATCTAACATACAACTAGAGAGCCTGTATTATAGAAAACCGGGCCTGGTCATATTAAATAGGCAAAACCATTGCACAATGGCTAACACAACCTGAAGCCAAAATAAATTCCCAAGCAGCACGAAGCCAATTCAAAGAAGAGAATTAACTCAGCAATTTCATTTTCCCTACCCAACAAATGAAGTGAATCCCAACAAATTCCCTAATTTGACATAACTGAAAGCTGTGGTTCACACATAGGGCCCCTGTGACCCGCCAGCTGATACTGAACTCCACTGTCAGCTGCCCCATTTAGCACTTGCAATACTGAGAAATACTGGGAGCTGTAGTCCAGCAATATCAGGAGGGCCATAGTTCTTCATTCCTGCTAAAGTTGAATGAAACCAGGACAAAATGATAAAAGTCAAGCTGACAAGGAAAGGAGGGATGGTGGGAGACAAGACTTTGCAAGAACACAGCAGATCAGGAACCAATAAGCTGTAGTTCATCAAACTGAAATAAATGCTTCTAAGACAGACCAAAGTATGGAAACTTTTCATAGTCAATTCTGTCACAATTAGATCCATAATTCCCAAAGAAATGTCAGAACAGACCTCAATAATGGCAACAGATCTTGATATTTACTTCCAAGGGTTCAAGTGAGAGAACAGGAAGTACATGTTCATGTTAAAGAAAAGATCACCCTACCACACTTAAGATTTTTTGACCCACATGGTGTTATGGAAGCTCTCTTGTGGCCAAGGAGCAGGATGCTGTTTGGCAAACTCTGTGCGTCAAAATAGTCTTCTCTCCTTCGGTTGTCTGCGCAAAATGTTCAGCTCTGATGACATCACTCAGGTGTTAAGAGTACGTGTTAGTTATATTGGAATGCTTCTATGTGAAGTTCAAAGATGAAGGACCTCTAAAAATTCTAGGTGGAATTGTGAAGTCAAGTCTAGTTTCCTTAAAGCTGAGCACATCTTCCAGGACATAAAATAAAAGTGATTTCCACTGCCTCCTACATTTATTCCAACTTCCCAGTTTTGACTAATGCCCTGTTATTCTTGGATCATCTCCCACAAAAGTATTAACCAGGAGTAACCTACTTCACTTCTGAGCTCAGAGAAGGTAAGCCAAGAATTATCACCAGCCAGGACATCAAGGTACTCTTGAGTCAAGCTCCACACCTGGTGACTGTATCCATGCACTTCTTTTGGCAGCTTTACAGAAGTGCATGGATACATGCGCTTTGTATCCTTTGCCTTCTAGGTTGTTTTTCTGACTTTCCAATCCAGAAAACAGCCCTGAAATTCCTCATCCAAGTACTAGCAAGAGCTGATCCTGTATAGCTTCCAACATCAGCCAAGGTTTGTTAGGTAAAGCCAGTAGGTCAAAAAGTTGTTACTAACCAGCAAGATGCTATGTTGCATTAGGAGAAAATCATAAAACACATGACAAGAAAATATTCATATTAACCATATTAATGTTTGATAACTGAAATCAATTTTAGTTTTTGACCTGGCCCCATAGACTTCCTTTTGGAGTGTAAACTCCAGCATGTCAGCTGAAAGCCAAGAGTGACTCTTGTTCCCAGAATCATCATGCATAAAACACAGATATGGGCAATTAGAGTTGTTTGATCTGGTTAAATTCCAGTGATATGGATATTTCTGTGTTTATGTATTAAGTTGATTGAAAACAATGCAGTAACTTTTTTAAAGATGCAGTTGGATGAACAGAATGTTCAGAGAGAATGTTCATTCTCATTGTGATTAAGAAGCATTTTTAAGATTAAAGTGTTAGTCTTGTAGTTACTCTGTAGCCCATCATACAGTCCATAATGTAGGCCTCTGCAAAATGGCTGCATTTTGCTCCACAAGGTTATTTGCCTGGTGGAGGTACAATGATGGCAACACTCACCTCACTTAATATTGCTTTGGAGGTCCCCCCTGACATTTCAGAAAAGGCTTCTGTACATCACAACATATGCCCAGAAACCTCTTCCAACTACTATGTTAGTGTTAGAACCACCAGCAGCAGGAGGAAGTGAAGCAATTCAGCAGTTTATCCTCATTTTTTTGAAGTAGTGTAAGAGAGACATTCCTTTGCAAAGCAGCTTAGAAGGGGTCCTTCTCTGGAAGCACCCCTCTGAAGCAGCAGACCTGCTGTAAGCCATTTAGTTTACAACCCTATATCCATCTTCCTGAGAGTAACTTCCATTGAACACAAATAAATTTACTTGTATTGTTAACAAGAAACATGTCCTTATGTATACTTAGGTATGTCTGATTCCAGTATTTCTGCCTAACTCTGGATGGAAACAAATTAACTCTGAGTGTCCCCAAAGTTTAAACATATGGCAAATGGGCAGCCATCATAATCATCATGATCATCCAAATCTTTGATTACAAAAAGCAAAACTAGCCAGTATGTACGGAAAAATCCTGCTTTACATCAGCAGTCATTTCCAACTCCAATACTTCCCCCTTCTGAATAGGAAATAGAGGAATAATTTAAACAGGTTCTGAGCTCATTCTGTTCTGAATCTGGGCCTCCATGAAGCTCTGCAAGTATTGTTTATCATTTTTTATATAAGAATGTAACCCATTTTTCTAACAATTTGTTTCTGCTTATGTTTTCAATTAATTCAGTTTACTGGCTTAGCTGATGCTCGTTTTAATTACCACCCAGGATGCATACTGTTTTTTCTTTATCAGCTGACATTACAACAAACTGGCCACACCACTCAGATCTGAAGTAAGTTTGCAGTCATCTGACTATCATCAAATTTGATGATTTATACATTTATTTATATTATTTATATGTCACGTGTGGATCAAATTTAATCCAGTTGGATCCAGTTGAAAAGAGGCCTGCTATTGTCCAATATTTTAGTTGGCTAAAGCCTTCCACTGCAAACAATATAACAAAATGGTAAAAGAAAAGAAAAAAAATATGGCTGAAATAAGTTAATGTTTCAAGAATTCATTAGTAGAAGAAATTTCTATGAGTACACTCTTTTTTTGGTGTGCTATTGAGCTATGTGGGACTACAAAACTCATGCTTCATCATCACCAGGAAGGATGGCAATTATAGTCCAACACAGCTCAAGGGCAGCAACTTGCATACCATGTTGTAGACCTTTTCTTGTGGTCATTTAGATTAGGTTTGGGGAATCTGTAAATTCTCCAAATATTGCTGAACTACAACTCCCAGTAACACCTGCCAACGTAAAGCATGCTGAGAGCTGTCATCCAGTAACATCTGATTTACATATTTAGTTCACCAAATTACAATAGTATCAATGTTGTAGTAGTTCTTACTAACATATAAGAATTTTATTTATTATTTTATTTATTTATTTTATCAAAGGTATAGAGCTGTCCAACTCAACCCAGCTGGAAATATCAAGATAATCCACTTCATCCAGGGCTCTCTGAAGCTGTAACCCAGCCACCTTCTCAACAACCTTCCTGAAAAAGAAGAACCTTCTCAACCTTCTCAACAACCTTCCTGAAAAAGAGAAGATTGGAGACTGAACAACAATTATCCAAAACTGTTGGGTCCCGCAATAATTTCTATACTATCACTTCTTTCAGGGCAGGGCACCACCCCCTCACAGAAAGAAGCATTGATCACTTGCCACCTCTCAGAAACTTTCAACCAGGAGGGGTAGGGATATAATAAACAGGTTATCAGGTTGATGGAACTCAAGATCTTGTCTACTTCCTCTGGCATTACAACATCAAACACCTCCCAGATAACAGAACCAGACAAAGCCTCAATCAACTCACTAGGACTTGCCCAGTCAAAATCCAACTCCAAGTGAACTCTAGTACCTAGAATATTCCTCACAATGAACCTGCAAATATTCCTGTGGCTCATATGTACTCAGCACGGAGTGAGTCACTTTAAACAGGGCTGCTGGACAGCTACCTATAGATGTGATACAGACAGAGAAATAGGAATGTTTCATTGCCCTTATTGCCACAATGTAATCCCTGATGGCAATTTGTACATGTTTGGTCAAACTGGCTCTTTGTCTTCTTCCAACAGTGTTCTAGGCATTTCTTCCATTGTTTCATCTCCTGGAGATATTTGGAAAACCAATTTGTTCCTTGGGCACCTATCCAAGCCCATTAGGTACCCCACCTTCCTTTGCGGGGGGGTAGCACCAATAAGCTTAAAAGCAACCAGAGTGACTTGACCATGACAAAGGACTGATGATAATGTCCTCCACCTTCAAATCACACTGCAACTTCCCCAAGACAAAAACCAAATCTGAAGACCATGAACCCTGATCTACTTTTGACTCAATGCCACTTGAGGGCAGGTTGGAATCTCCTAAGACTCTAAGTCTCAGGGACTCAACCACCAACCTGGCAATGGAACTGAGCAGACAGACACCAGAGGCCTTTTCAACAGCTGGAACCTGCATTACGGTCTTTCTGGCACCAGGTTTTATATTGCTAGTCTGATGGTAAGCCATCTTAAAATTATTGGATCTTGTTTGGAGGCTTGTTCCCTTGAGATTTTATGTGCATGTTTTTATTACTGCTGTTACATGTTGCTTTTTATATTTATTATTCTGCTGTTTTATTGTCTGATATAGATTGATTAGATATTATACATATAATTGATCTGTAAGCCACCCAGGGAACTATGAGTATTGGGTGATCTAGAAACAAGCAAGCAAGAAATTAAATTAAGATGACAACCTTACATCCAGTTCTCTTGGATTAAGCCCAAGCTTAAACTCCAGATAGTCCCTGAACCAGACATTTTCTGTAAATGTCTACCAACTATTATCACTCAGCCTACATTCCTTGCAAGGCTGTTGTGAGGCTAAAATTAGATTGAGATGCTGAAGATGTATAGTTTGGGTGAGCAGGGATGGGATGAATTATGAACACATTATCAGGAAAGAGATACCACTGAAAAGCACAAAGAGAGGAAACAGACACACAGACAGAAAAAAAATAATAATGCAGGAAGAAGGACTATTCTAGGAAACTAGGGAGGAAATCGGGTGAAACCACAAAGGAAAGGCAGTGTAACAGACAGCATGAGGCAGTCTACCAAATTAGATACTTCGGGAGGATCTGATTCTGAAAAACTTTATTCCTGGGCTTATCCAATCTTTGCAGAGCATAGCCGGAAACAGAGGAGAAATCCACAGTTCTAGCAAATCAGATAAAGCAGCTGTGCTTTATATTCATTTAGGTTCAAAGCAATAACCTAACAGTACAGTCCTCTCTACGTGTATTCAGAAGTCAGTCCTATCTGTTGAACTAAGTAGAATTTACTTCTTGGTGAGTGGGAACAGGACTGATGTATATGAGCATCTGCCTCATTTTAACTGTTTCACAGCCTCCCAAGATTTCCAAGCATCATTCATGTCATATGGCTTAAGCACATGCCGACATCCACTACTCTTTAAAATAAATAATCAGCATCTTTGTAGGACAAGGAAGTAGCTCATGTGGCTAATTTATGGTTTGGTATATTTTGTGATTGAGCGAGTGTGCAAGTGGAAAAATAAATAATTCAATATCCAGGATGAGCACCTTGTGTGATTAAGTCACTGATTAACTTAAGTCTCTTTGATTTCAGCACTTCTCTTTTAAGCATGACTGAGGATAGTTCCAGTCCCAGGTTTAGTGGCCCTTCTGTACTTCAAAGCCCTCTCATTCTTCGGTTTGCTTAATTCAGCGTTTCTCAACCTTGGCAACTTTAAGACGTGTGGACTTCAACTCCCAGAATTCCCAGCATGCTGGCTGGGGAATTCTGGGAGTTGAAGTCCACTCATCTTAAAGTTGCCGAGCTTGAGAAACACTGCTTTAGACAATGCTGGTTAAGCACAATAAGAGTTCAACACAACTTATAAAGTTGTTGGGGAGCAGGGACGCAATTATAGCTATCCCAGAAAAAATGGATTAAGATATCTTGAATTAGGTGGGACTCCTAATTTTCTTCCTTGCGCAGCGCAAGTGCGTGGGCACTGCTACGAAGAAAGTGAACTTTAATTAATTTAAACCCACCAGGATAACCTCAGGCGGGATTCTCATCTTTCCCCAGCCCTAATTCAGGCGCCTTCCTTTCGGCCAGTGTTTCGCTTACGTTCTCTTCAACCACTCGGGGGCGGGCGGGGAGTCAAGCCCAGCTCGGGGCTGAGAAGAAAGCGCCGGCCTGCCTTGCGGACCCCTCGTTACTGCCTCCAGAACGAGCAGACCAAGAGCCCCGCGTCTGCGTTCCTGCACGCCCCGCAAGCCCGCAGCCCTGGGACCCTCGTTTCGGAATCCCGCCGCGTCGCAAGATCTCCCTTGCGGCTGGAGAAGCACCGAACAGACAGCTCGGCAGGGCTCTCCTACCCCCGTCCTCTCCTCTGTTCCCACGCCCCGGCGGGTCTGCACAAGTTCCCTCGCCCAGTTAAGCGCGCCTTTAATCCCAGCCCCAGGCACACTTCCGCAGTTGGCGAAGCTCCTGCTTTCTGCGAAAAGGCAACCTCGTCGCCGCCTTCTCGCTCCATCTCGCTCTCCGAAGACTGCCCGCTGCCCGTTAAGAACAAAGCGCACGGTGGGAAGCTGCTTGTTTGTCTGTGTTTGTTGGGGGGGGGGGGGGGACTAGTTGTAGCCAGCTGAAGAAGCGGAAGGAGGGGAGCGAGCTCTGAGGGAAAACGACGCAAACACCCCAAACTTCCCGCCGGGTTAAAGTACAGCCTCGGGGTGCCCGCAGCCAGACTCTCTGCCCTGCCCTCGGCTGTCTCTCGGGAGACCCCAGACGCTCACGCAACCCGTCTGGAGAGTAGAAATTCGCGGGGTTGGGGAGAACGAGCGAGCCCAAGACGACAGGGTGTCTCCGCCATGCACCCAGGCGCCAGCGCTGCTGCTACTGGGCGGGAGCGCAGGGGAGGCGTCCAGCCAACCCGCTGGAAGCCTGGAAACTGACAATGGCAATTCGTCTTGCTTTTCCACGCCGTTCCTCTTTCCCGATGCAAGGACAGACAGACAGACAGACAGACAGACGGAGAGAGAGCGAGAAGGGAGGGCGCCCGATCCCTCGGCTGACAGAGGCGCGTCCTCCGCACCCTTGCGGGACCAGACAACAATGCGTCCCACCCAGCCGCGCACTCCCCTCGCCAGCGAGCGCCTACCTTCGCCTTCTTCCTCCGGTAGGAAGGCAACCCGTCTCCGCTCCTGGCGGCTCCGACTCCTGTCTCGCTCTGCTGAAAGGCAGCGGCGGCAACTCCGCCGGCGCCGCTGCGTTTGCCTGCGCTGGCCGGCGCGCGCAAGGGGACTCCTATTCCCCCGGGCTTAGCCGGCTCTCCCGAGCCCTGCGCCCTGGGAGACTCGCAAACGGCTGCGCCGGGTCTTGCGGACGCTCTTCCGGCACCTTTGGCTCGGCCAGCCCTGCCCGGGTCTCCCGCACTCGCCCTCGGCAGCGGCGTCCTTCATAGCCAGGCAGCCAGCGTCCCTTCTGAGACGCCGATGCTCCAGGCTAGGCATGGTATAGCCTGAGCCAGCGACGGGAGGGAGGGCTCTAGTGGCCGGGGAAGGGTCCCGCAGAGCTCCGGCTGGCAGAAAGCGGAGCCTGGGGAATTGATAGGCTCCCAGCGGCTTGCCGTTTGAGTGACTCCACCCTGCTTCCTATTGGTGTCCCGCAGCGGACGCGGGAGGGGGGCGGGGGCTGTCGGGGAAGGACTGATTCAGGCGTGCGAGCTTCTGGCTTGGCGACCTCGTGGTTACCAGCTCGTTTGAAAGAGGTGCTGCCTGTTGAACATGCACAGGCAGTGCTGCACTTTTCAGCGGACTCGGTTCACACGTTCAAGGCGGTGGAAGGATGCATCAAGTAAGGTGTGTCACACCTTATTCCTTGGAAGCTGTAGCTGATGGAAGAGGGGAGACCAGTAGCCCTCCCTTTAGTGGCCCACTCTTGATCTCCCTGTATTGTAGTGAAGTTCTAAAGCTGTACCTATATAGGGCGGGTCTCGACAACAATTCTAGTTGTAGAATTTGGACATTCTCTGATATAGACGTTCCTGGAGTTTACAAATCCCATCCTTTTCTTTGTGTGATAGGAAGAGCCATAGCCACCCTCAATCTTGGCCTTCCAGAGGCTTTGCACTACAAATCCAATGCTGGCTGAGGAATATGGTGGATGTATAGTCCAACTCATCTGGAAGTCCCAGGATGAGGAAAGCTGAGCCAGAATGTGAGAATAGGATCAGATTCAAATTCTTGCTCAGAATTTGAGGAGGAAAATGAGGGAGAGAGACCATGACTTGCATTTCTTCTCCAATATTTAAGGCAATAAACACCAGCAATAATAGGGAAGGTGTTTTGGAAGCAGAAAGCCCCAAGTTACTCCTTGGCATATATGGATATAGCTGGGAAAGACCCCTGGCTGAAACCCTCAAGCTGGACTCACACAAAATGCTAGGTTAGCTTAAAATCTAACTGGGAAATCTGAGAGTTAGTATAATATGGGAACCTAGGCATTGTCCTGGCAGGTTGTATGAACCTCCATTACATTACATAACCATAACATGGTTTGTTTGGGTATTGCATCTTACAGGCACCTAATTACTGTGTTCATTAACCCAGATCTTGAGTTTAACATGTTGTGTGAACCCAGCCTCAGTAACATACTGACTAATGAACGAAAGCAGTTTCCCACCTTCCTGTGGAAGAAATTATGAAGAGTGGGATAATTTCTAAGAAATACTTATTTTATATTTGTTGCAAATGGTTTTATGCTACTTCAGTAAAAACCCTCAAATCTAAATGGCTTACAAAAGTAGCAGACAATAAATTTTACCATACATATATCAATAACATATAAAATCACAGTAATAAAATAATTAGCATTCACATATACCCTAGGTATATAAATCCTCTGTATCGGTCCCCGAACAGCTGCTTAAAATCGACTAGTCTTCACCAATCCTCTAAATACTAGCCACAAGGATGCTGATCTTATTTGTGGGAAGCTGATTCCTAGGGAGGAGAGCTTAAATGCTTGTTTCCAAGTCCTCTCATGCTGCAGAAAATGCTTGTTTCCAAGTCCTCTCATGCTGCACCTTTTTGGGAGCAAAGACTCTTAGCATAGCTTCTCTGCTGGCATGCCTTGGCTGGGCAGTTTCTACTTGAAGTAAAAATTCTGCGGATATCCAGATCCCAAACCATGTAGGATTTCATATTACTAGCACCTCGAATTGCATCCAGAGTGCTGGTATTTATATGACAATCTTGGAAAACTCACATTAATACACAAACAGCAGCATTCTGCCCCAGTTGAAGTTTCTGGGTGTTTTTTAGGGGCAATGCCATGAACAGCACACTACATTAATTCCTTTGAGAAGTGACAATGGTATGAGTCATTATCGCCAGTGCCTCCTGTTCCAGGAACTCACAGCTAGCACATCAGCTGAAGCTGGGCCAATGCCCCCTGGTCATAGCTTCTACCTGCTGTTTCAGCAGGAGCTGTGAATCCTAGATTATGATCCAGCTCCTTCTGGGAGAGCACAACACTACCAAGACCTAATGTTAGAATTATCCTCCAGACTCAGTTCAGCTGGCTTCTAATTCCAAGTGAATGTGAGTGACTTTCTACATAAGGTGCTCCACCAATATGTCACAGTGGCCTCTAATGATCTTCTGACCCATCCTTCCCTGTAAGAGTCTGAGTCAATTTTAAAAGGGTATGTAATAAGGGTAGAGAGGTACTTTGCTTCACTGCCTTGCTGATGTGATTTAGGTCCAAACTTATACTTGTCCCAGTTTGATTTGTTCCTCATCTTCCACCAGTATCATTCCATGCTCTCCTATGGTGCCTCCTATCCTGGTGCTCCTCAGCAAACCAAGCAGAGTCCCAGGATTGGCACATGGGGAGAGGACAATCCCATCAACAGCCCTAGTCACTGCCTTGTTCCAAAGATCAACTAAACTCTCAAGAGAATTACCCTCCAGCTTGCCAGGAAATTCTCCAAGTGCCATCTGAAACCCAAATGAATCCATTGAGCACCTGGGGTGGACCATTTGAATGGATCCAGCAATCCTGTGGAGAGTCATAGCATTGATCAACCTCAGAGACATTAGAAAGTGATCTGTTCAGGACCAGGGACTAGATTTTATACCCCCCACTTCTAAATCTCATCTCAGCTGCTGGGTATAATCCATGACCTTGTATGTCAGCCTTATGATGAGCTGGGAAGTCCATGGTTGTCATGGCCATGAAATCCCAAATAGCTCTAGATCCCACTCCCAGGGCTATAAAACTGAAATCACTCAGGACTAGCATACTAGTATATTAATCAGTAAACTCAAGGTGAAATCAAACGGCTTTGGGCAGGGATGAGGCTATGCAGTTGGAGGATGGCACAATACCACCATCCCTAGTGGGCAACCTAACTGCACCCAGCCACCTGTAGAATGCAGCATTGCAGAGGATCTTGCTTACCTCCTCAGGATCCACAGGCTGAAATTTATCCCATATAGCATCATAAAAGGATAACTGTGTCATTTTTATTGGACTTGCCTGGTCAGCATTCAACTCTAAGTGAATGTGACTTCCAGATACTTTGCAAACTTTTCACAGGAGCCTACTAATTGATACTCCAGGCCATCCTTCCCAAATTCTTGGTAATTTTTAAAAAGTACACTGGATAGCAGTACACAGATATCACTGTGGATGTGATAAAAGCAGAGAAGAATTGACACTTTGCTGCACTTACCACCATGATGTAGGCTCAGACTATGTTTGGTTATATTATCTGATGAAGTGAGCTGCATAATGTCTTTTAATAAAATTTGTTAATCTGAAAAGGTGTTACCTGACTGCTCCTGATTTTTTGATACCAGAGACTAAAGTGGCTCTCCTCCTGCAGTGTTGCTTATGTGGTACATCATGTTTACATCACCATCATTTCAGGTATCTATTCTGCCATTTCCTCTCCTGGATCTCCTCCATAAGCCAAGGACATTCCCGCTACTTCCCGACTGGTGTTCAGGGAGAGGCTGTTCAGGATGCAATCCTGTTGAAAGCCACTGGCACCTCTGTATTCCAGAGGTCGACTAGGCTTTCAACATAGCTGCCTGCTGTGGTGTCAGAAAATTCTGCAAGTATCTTCTGAAAATCAAGAGGATTCATTGGGTGCCTGGGGCAGACCAACCAAATGGGTGCCTCCTCAATGTGGTTGCAAACCTGGGGTCAATACATATTAATGCATGTGTAGTACAGCCCAGAAACTCAAGAGCTGAAAGGGCTCAGTTTGACTATGATCACATCAATTCATGAATGCTATCCACCAAATACTGTCAGAAAATAAATATGATTTCCTGTTATCTCTCACACTTTACAAGAAAATTCCATACAGCATAAGATAAAGACTTCCTTGAAAAAAAGGTTTCCTGCAGATGACAAGGGCATGTCCATACATGCAATTATTACCGTGACTTCTAAGAATAGATCTGACTTACTATCTCATGGCTCCACTACATAGCATCTTGACTTAAGGGCTTAAGGTGCCCCTATATCTCTAATCCTCCTCTCTTCCCCATCACAGCATACTCCTTTTTTTTCTTCTTCTTTTCCCACACTTAAAGTGCCTTCCAGTCCCCCCACCCCTCCCTCCCTCTCTAGGGGAGCTCTACTGGTCTCTTTAGAAAAGGATGTGTGCAGCAATGGATTTTCGAGGTGCTGGACTTCTGTTTGATGGCCGTTCTTACCAGTATCCTTGCTTGTCAGCTTTCCATAAGTGTCTGAATGGTCACTGACAACAGCAGGATATTACATCTTGGTCTGATCCCACTACAAAACTCTTACATTTCATGTTCAGACCAAGGCATGCAGGAGATGACTGTTCATGATTCATCAGCATGTACACAATACAGCTGTCTGAACATTTTAACTAAGCACTGGAAAAGACTTGCTAGCAGTAAGTCAGTCCAGTCGTTCTAGAGGACACCCGGTTGAGAAAGATCAGGGTCTTTAACAAAGATTCAAATGATTTCAGTGGGATATATGTCCAAGCAATAGGATTACAGTAAAATGATATCTTTGTGCAAGTACAGCTATGTTCCCAACATGATATCAGTGTTATTGGATGATAGTGTATATTCCATTATAGAAATCAGTTGCCAAAGTGTTTAGTGGTTGCTGGACAGTGATTGTCAGCTGGACTTCAGTCTTAGGAAATTATCATTCATCAGAGGCAAAGCTATAGATTTTTGACATTCAGAAGGAAAAAATAAATTGCTGTTAAATAGTATGCTTGCAGTGTGGGAATGCACAATGATAGGCAGTGTTAAATAATAGATCTCAAGATTCCATGCACGGATTACCCCATCAGTCTGTCAAAACAAGTGAAAATGAAGGAGAAAGACAGTGCCAGGTAGGTGATAAGGAGCCCACAACACATATTGAAATAGTGAAAACTCTAGGAAAATCTGGTCTTCCACAGATTAAAGTCGTGCATAAACTTACAAGGGAGATAGACATTTAACTTGATTCCATCTCAGCTAAAAGAACAAACAAGTCAGATCTGTGACAAACACTGCAGAGTGAAAAGCTGATCTCAGTGTATTAGAACACTAGTCATACATTTTCCTGGGATACCCCTCCCTAGTTTCCTCACCCTCTAAGAATTAGTCAGCATTCTGTACTCACTGACCATCTTTAGAGCGCCTTGGGCTTATTTTTTCCCCTGAAAATGCCGAAACCTTCCTTCTGAGTGCTGATGGTGCCATTGTATTATTATTATTATGGTTGGTCGCACAGTCAGCCACAAGTTTAGACTGGATCTGGCATTTTTATCCACCTATCGAGTCCTTCCCAAGGACCTAGGATAGGCAGATCTTGTTGTCTGATGGTGCTAAAGGTATCGTTGCCGGATGTAAGCTGTTCCAAGTAAAGCTGCCTTTTGCAATTGACTGATGGTGATTTTGTCAATGCCGATGGTTTTCAAGTGGTGCTCCAGATGTTTTGGGATTGCACCCAAGTGCCTATTACTATTGGTACTATCTTTGTTTTCTTTTGCCATAGTCCTTCTACTTCTATTTGCAGGTCTTTATATTTTGTGATTTTCTCCAGTTCTTTCTCTTCTATTCTGCTGTCTCCAGGTATTGCAGTATCCACTATCCAGACTTTTTTGTCTTTCTTATCAACAATTGTTAAGCCTGGGGTGGCAGGTGCTTGTCTGTTTGAATGCTAAAGTCCCAGAGCGCTTTAGCTTCTTCATTTTCTACTACTTTGTTTTGTGGTCCCACCAGTCCTTGCTTGCAGTCAAATGGTATTTCTTGCAGATATTCCAATGCCCCATTGCTGCTACCTTGTCATGCCATTGTTTGTAATCAGCCTGTAGTAGATCTTCTTGCAGCAAATAACGAGGTGGTCCACTGTTTCTTCAGCTGCTTTGCAGAGGCAGCATTTGCTGTCTGTTGCTGTCTTCTCAATTCTGGCTTTCTATGCATTTGTTCTTAAGGCTTGGTCTTGTGCAGCCAGAATTAGACCATCTGTTTCTTTCTTCAACTTTCCTGCTGTTAGCCATTGCCAGGTCTTATTATCTACTTTGCCTGCTAGTGTGTGTGTGTGTATGTGTGTGCGCGTGTACTGGCGATGTAATACTTTGCCTTGCTATGTTTCTTTTCTGTTCTTCATGTGGTCTTTCTTATAGGCCAGTCTGGTTTCATTGGTATTCAGTAAGCCATCATGGTTTATTAGCTTCAGTGTATCTTCTTCACTGTCCTTCAGATATTCTTCCAATGGCCTTTTTTCTTCTTCAACTGTCTGGTGTACTTGTAACATTCCATGCCCATCTATCCTCCTTGGTAAGTAGAGTCTGTCAACATTGCTGCGTGGATGAAGGGCATGATTCATTGTCATTATTTTTCTGGTCTTCCTATCCGGGGCTTCTACTTCTGCTTGAGTCCAGTCCACTCTTCCAGCTGTATATCTAATGACTGGAATTGCCCAGGTGTTAATCGCCTTGATGGTATTTCCTCCACTGAGTTTGGACTTTAAGTTCTTCTTCACTCTTCTGATGTATTCACTACTAACCTTCTTCATGACTTCAGTGTGCTTGATGTTGTCAGCCTGAAGGATGCCCAGGTATTTGTAGTGATCTTCTTCATCCAGACTCTTGATGTTATTTCTATTGGGCATCTTGATTCCTTCAGTTTTCACTATTTTTCCCCTGTTGATAGTAAGGGTGGCACTGTTGTCCAGTCCAAACTCCATTACAATATCTTGGCTATATATTTGGACAGCGTTGAGCAGTGATTTCAGATGGTGTTTTTCCATACAGCTTCCGATCAGTCATGAAAAGGAGGTGGGATAACCTGGCAGATGTTTTTGATGTTTAATAGCCCTGGCCTGACTTGTTCAGTATTGTTGACAAAAGAATCAGTGCAGTGACAAACAGTAGTGGTGGTAGTTAGTCTCCTTGAAAGATCCCTCTCTTGATGTTAACTTCTCCCAGTCTATCACCATTGACCAGCAACTGTGTCTTCCATTGTACCATTGATCTTTGCACAAAGCTTCTGATGTTTCTACTGACTCCTGTTATTTCTAGGCACTTGATTATCCAGTCATGTGACAGGGAGTCGAATGCTTTCTTGTAATCAATCCAAGCTACATTCAAGTTGGTCTTCCCTCTCTTACAGTTTTCCAAAATCATCTTGTCAGTTAGGAGGTGATCTTTTGTCCCTCTGCTGTTTGGGCAGTTTCCTTTCTGCTCAGATGGAAAGAGCTTGTTTTCAACTAGATGCTGTTGGACTGCATCAGCTACCACACCAGTTAGCAATTTGAAAGTTGTTGGCAAGCAGGTAATTGGCTTGTAGTTGCCTGGTGCTGCCCCTTTTTCTGGATCTTTCATTATCAAGTAGGTTTTCCCAGATGTTAACCAATCTTCAATTTAACTTCCTTGCAGCAGTATTATTATTATTATTATTATTATTATTATTATTATTACTACTACTACTACTACTACTACTACTACTACTACTGAAAAGAGCCAGTTTGGTGTAGTGGTTAAGGCACCAGGCTAGAAACTGACAGACCATGAGTTCTAATCCTTCCTGAGGCATGAAGCCAGCTGGGTGACCTTGGGTCAGTCCCTCTCTCTCAGCCCTAGGAAGGAGGCAAGGCAAACCACTTGCAAAATCCTGCCAAGAAAACTTCAGGAACTTGTCCAGGCAGTCACCAGGAGTCAACACTAACTCAATGGCATACATACACACAGTAGTAGTAGTAGTGGTATAGTAGAATTTTTTATTTAGTATGCACCATAATTTAAGCTGTTACTGAGTACTGTAGCCATGAAGGACTTTAAAAAAAAAGTGTTATAAGGGCCTTTTGGAAGCTCATGAGATCAGACTGCAAATACAATTCAAAGAGGAGTTGATTCCAAAAAGGGAGCTAGATGGGAAAAGGCTCTGAAGTATGAGGTGATGAATTGGGCACATGGGAAAACTCAGTGACATTCATTGCATGAGTATGAATTTTCATCAACTTATTCAAATAACTGGGTGTTCCTGTAGACATGCATGGCCCAGAAGGTCAGCATCAGCAGAACAAACAGGCAATTGTCCTGGAGAACAACTAATGTAGAGAATGGCAGAAGGAAGAAATCAAGGTCAAATCAAATCCTTTATTATGGTCAATGACCAGGTGTAAGAAATTGAAATAAATCAGGAAAGGTCTATGTCCTCAGCCTAAGAACAGCTGCTTGCTACACTCCATTCCTGGCAGTCTATAACTATGTTTAATCAATATAGCACATCATAACACTGAATATAAATAACAATCCCATGCATTTAAATGCATTCTGATATTTGGGTAAGACCAAGCTCAAAAATATGAATCTGATTGGTTCTTTATGTTCATCTAGAACAGTTTTGTAATGACTTAGAAAACATCTTCTCAGTTCTTGTCCTGGCAATGCACAAGAGCTGGTTATCATGCCCTCCAGCTGGCCAATGGACAAAAAGTGCCATCTACCCAGGGCCATCCCCATCGTTGTTTTGCTGTGCTTCTTTGCAAGGCAAGGAAAAAAGTGGTCCTTTTCTCTGTTTAAAAGATAGCAAGGAGCTAAAACGCTTTTACTTCACCATGGAGGAAAGATGAAGGGTGAGTTCCTTTCTGTCCAAGGACCACATGTTGGCCATCTCTGCTTTACCAGAAAAAAAAAGAAATCATCTCCTAAATTCTCATAATTGTGGAACTTGGTACACATTACAGTTAATTAATATTACTGAATTATCTATAGATCAAATTAAGAATTTTAGATATTTTACAACAAAAAATAGTAAAGACATATGTCTATAAATTATTCCTTGGGTGAAGAATTCACTCCATTGAAGGAGCTTGCAAAGGTTTCTTCAGAATTGATGAGTTAATTCTAGAAAACTGGTAGGGTACTGGAAGTCTGGAAGGAGAAAAAGCACACCTGATCCAAGAAGAAGAGCACTTAGAAAAAAATACTACCATTACCAGAACTCAGCATGGGTTTGTCAAGAACAAATTGTATCAGACTAACCTCATCTATTTTTATGACAGAGTGACTAATTAGGTAGACCAAGAAAATGGTGTGGATGTATTGTGCCTTGATCTCAATCAAGTCTTTGACAAGATCTCTCATATTATAATATCTTATGGGTAAGATAAAAATATGCATGCTGATGATGACTATGGTCTAGGGGATTTACAAGCGGTTGAATAAGAGTTCGCAAAGGATCCTCATAAGCAGTTTGCATCTACCTGGTGGGAGGTATTGGCAGAGGCCATCCAGAGTTCTGTCTTTGGCTATTCAGTATCTCTGCATATGACCTAGAGGATGGAATGAATATTTAGCAAATCTGCAGATGACACCAAGCTAAAGAGATGGGGTAACATCTTAAGAGGACAAAAATCACAGCTCAGAATTATCTTGGCAGATTTGAATATTGGACCAAATCAAGCAGGATGATGTTCAGTGGGGATAAATTGATAAGTCCTGCATCTCAATAGGAATAATCAGATATATAAATACAGGATTCAGGAGTCCTGGCTTAGCAGGAAAACATGTGAGAAGAATCTAGGAATACCTGTAGACCACTGGTTGAATATGATCACAAAATCAGATGCAGCAGCTAGAATGGCAATGCAATCTTGGGCTGCAATAACAACTTTTGTATCCAATCAGCTAATTTACTGATGTTGAACAGTGGAAAAGTCTACTTAAAACAGTGATAGACATTCCTTAACTTGAGGTTTACAAACTGGGTTTGCATGGCTACCTGTCAGGGATGGTTTAGTGGTCTCCTGGTGGTTGGACTAGATAACCTAAAAGATCCCTTCAAACTCATATATTCTATAATTCTCTGATCATTTCTTTTCTAAGTTGAATAGGATTGGCATGTGCTTCTTTCATAAACATAGATGTGGACTTGGGAATATGGACAATAATTTCAGTAGAATGCATTACACCTCATAATGTGTGAAAGATACTTGTGACTTGCTGGAACTTGAATGCTATCTTGGGAATATTGCTGATACTTGGCACCTATAGGCACTGCATTGCTGACTGCTAAAATAGAGGAATGGCTTTTCTAAAGAAGACACACAGGCACTCTGGCTGATAATAGGAAGAGAATATAAACTGCACTCCAATCTAATAATCTAAGCAGAGAAAATAAAGAACACAGCACCTTCATTTTGTGTAACAGTGATCCTTCTAGAAGGATATTTGCTTTAGCAGATATATGTGTGTGTGTGTGTGTTACACACACACACACACATATATATATATAGTGTAAGTATGTGTGCACACATCCATTTGCCTACTGCAAATGATCTTAAATCAAAGTCAGAGGAATAAGTGCTTTCTCTAAATGGCTTCTAAAGGTCAGCCAAAATTTATAGCTACCAAGATAAATACTCTTTATCTATTTTATTGCAACACCATTATCAAATTAAAAAAGGCTCTCTTTCTGGCATGGTTGGCAATCTTTTCTCATAAAATGCTGTATGCCCTGGATCACAACTGGTTTAATCTTTCTCACCATCCTTACCCATAATCTGAAGCTGCAGACTTGCACAAGGTGATTTGGAAATCCCATTGAATAAAGTGGGATTATTTCCAAATGATGTGATTTGGGCTGTCAGCACAATGTTAATATCAGCTTGGAAATTATATCCCTCATTTCTTTCCCTTAACTTCCAAGTATGAGGAAATAATCAGGGGCTTTGTCCCTATTATTTTATTGTAGGAAGAAAAGACCTGATAAATAATAGAAGTTGTACATGTTATAAACAGTATGCAGAACATGAAGACAAAGGCATTTCCCTTTCCCATATTATTTTTGGGCAGAGCAGCCCACAACCAGTGTAGCCCCCACCCCATTTTTTTCAGCTGAAAATAAATAATAATAATAATAATAATAATAATAATAATAATAATAATAATAATAGAAAGCAGATGTATGGTGTGTGGAAAATCTTAAACCCCAAATCCCTTCAAACAGGACTAGTCATCCCAGTAACGTCCCCACATCACGTTTCAGAGATTCTCCTCCACAGTCATCATCGTCATCATCATCATCATCATCATCACAGCCTCAGCAGTAATAATACAAGTGTTAGGGCCAGGTTGCGAGCCAAGCCAAATACAGGTGAATCAGCAGTTGAGGATAATGTGGGAGATGCTTCAGCTTTTGTATTTTGTATTTATTGTGCCTGTTTTAATTGTTTTTTTGGTTTAGTCAGTTAACCGCTCCATTATTTGCTTAAGACAGGCAGCTATATAAATTTCCTAACTAAGATAATAATAACAACAACAAGAAAACAACAAGCAAAGCTGCTCCTCTCTGCCTTTTTGGTTTGTACATACTTGGTCTGTCACCAGCATGGACTTTTCTTGGCTCCCTTACAAATGTTGATTTTCCTGGCACTGGAGCTGGGAGAAGAGGGCCTTGATTCAGGAGCTGATCTTTATATTTCAGCACCAGCCGTACGTATGCAATTAAAACTGAAGCATTCAGATGCCCACCTGTGGTCACTGCTGCTGTTTGTTGTTGCCATTAGCTAAGCTGATGGGGGTGGTGGGGAGGTCTACCAGAAGGCATTCACTTAAAGAGACCTTCCAGATTGAAGCTTCCCTTGTATCTGACTGATAGTAGATTCAGGAAGGACCAAAACAAGACAACTCCCAGCTATGGTGATGGCCAATATCTTAGAGAAAGAGTAGACAAATTCATGGAATATTGGGTGGGTGACTTTGTTCCTAAGCTACAGGGAAGATTCTGTTCTTTGAAGGTTTGTCTAAGGACACTCTTGAATGTGTCCTCTGCTTGAAAAACTGCCCAGCTTAAAGCTACAGATCTATAAGAACAAAGAGCAGTTTTGGAGCTACCTATCAAATGTGAGCTCAGGACAGGAAATGAGCTGGCAGGGAGAAGAACTGTTTGATCACAGTCTTCCCCATCCCACTATATGAGATTATTGTGTGTGAAAACCACAATATTGCCATTTCTCTTTGTGAAAAAGGCTTCTGTTTTTCTATCTAATTTTCAGAATGCTTGAGAATTTCTTCAGATTTTTCATGGTGGATTTTTGGAGTTTATTGGAGGTGAAAGGCACTATTACTAGTATGGCAACTTTTCTGTTACATATTTCTCCATTTCTTGGGAGCTTTCCTGGCTACCAATACTTCCAATTTGCAAACAAATCTAACGGGAGCAATTTCTTCATTCTCTCTTCATGGGAAGCCAGAGAGTCAGTGGATATCTCTGGAGCGAGAATTGTAAATAAAAAAAGAGAATTTTCACTTTGTTCCTTTGCCACCTTATCATTCAATAAGTGCAAGAACAAACCATTCCGTTTAAGAGAATTCCTCCTTCGAAAAAAAGTATCTAAAGCAATTCTCTTTCATCTGAGTGAATGAGACTTGGTAGGAAAAACAAAACAAAGCAGGGAAACATTCTGCATGGCAATAGATTAAAAAAATAAAATATATCTATGCAAATCACAGTGATGATTTCCAATTATTTCTCTATAAGCAGAAAATGGCACTTGTAAATTGTTACAGTTGTTGTGGTCATTCATTTTCTTTGAGGAGTGGGATTTAATATTTAAGCAGCCGCCCTGATGAAAAATCAGTCCAGTGGTGTAGAAATAGTGTGTTTAGTGAACCCCTGAAAACCCACTGTGAAGGAGCAAAGGGCAGAAGAGACTTAAGACTCCTTTATCCTGCTTTTGGGGTTACCCATAAACAGCTGGCTGACCAGTGCTGGAAACAGGATGATGGCTTACATAGACTATTGTTGATTTAATGTATATTTAAAATCTTCTACCCTAGGCAGTTGCTCAGAGATATGCATATAACATATGCAATATATCTTTTGTGTTACACAGTTATAACAATCTGCAATCCATCTGGTCTCAGAGCAACTTCCTCTGTTGGTTTGGGGTTTTTTGTTGTTGATGGTCTTGTGCAAGCCTGCTATTTTACCTTGTTATCTTAAATAATACATGTCGTTATTGCCTTCAACTCAGAGTTCGATATTGTGAGATGAAAACACTTCATTAAAACTCCAGTATTGCAGCACCCAGATTTCACCAGCTGTCTATTCTTTATACTTTGTTAAAAGACCCAATACTGCGATGAAAAAACAAATCTGTACAAAACATTCTCCAGACTGTTCCTCTGTCTCACTAAGTAAAAAAACAACAACAAACCACTGGCTTCAGAGTTACTGTTGTATTCCAAAGTCATTTTGAAAAATGGTAATAATTTTGAACATGATAATAAGGTGGAAAAATACCCGCACTTGTGTGATTTGAATGTTTAGTTGGATTGTTTAGCCCCACAGATTTTGAGACTTAACATTATGTATGGGTTCATGGAATTCTAGCATAAGCACATCTCATCTAAAACAATCTCTTCTGTAATATGGCTAGTCATAGGCCATGAGGCAAAAGACTATTTTCCAATGGAACCCTTCTGTAATTGAGTATGGCTCTCAACAGATTATAAAACTGGCACTGGGCTGTCTTTCTTGCCACAGTACCCGCTTTCCTTCCTACGGTTCTTTTGTACTTGGCATTTGTGAACAGAAAAGCTCATGGAATCAGGATGGGAAACAACTCTGTGATAGATCACACACAAAGTTTCCCATGTTCTAGCTCCAGGTGGGACTAGGAAGCAAAGAGTATTACATTGAATGGGCTTAAATTCAAAGTAAATATATAGAGTCAGGTGTTGTTTTTTTAGAATTATTTCAACAGTAGAAGAACAAGTGGAGTCTTAACAAGATGTTGCAGAGTAACATAAGATTTAATGTGATTGTTTAAAAAAAATTGAAAGGGGTGTTGTCTGACCCATGCATGAGTACCCCAAAAGGATTTTGACCTTGCTGTAAGTCATTATGGGCTATGCATGAACCAATTGACTCCTTTACCTCTTTCCAATTTTCATTTTCCACCTGAGACTAAACAATTCAGAGCTCTTCAGCTGTCAGCAACTCTCTGCAGTTTCCAATGGGCTTTCCACATGGACATCCAACTCTACCTTAAAGATTAAAAAAATCTTAAGGAGTAATGACTTGGGTCTTGACATTGTCTAACAGGTGTCTTGGGGGGTGAGAAGCCCTACAGATTGCTAATCACAGTCTTCTCCACTATAAGTCTATTTTGTAATGCAATTTAAATAATATCTATAACATCATGCAAATATTTGTCTTCTTTTGGGAGGCAGTACATGAGGCATCCTAACACACATACTTACACTCATATACATCCTTCCTCTTAATTACTTTTAATTCCACACATATATTTTCAGTCAGCTTCTGTAATCTTATTGCCGGTTCTATGGTGAAATTATGGAGTAATTCAACAGACATTTCAATTTCACGCTCAGAAATATTTATTGAACTCCTATTCTACTTCAATTAATATGTTTCATCCTATAGTATTATATGAGTCCTTTTTATCTATACCTTTAGAATAGTTTATATAAATTAGCCTTAGTAAAGGTGAAATCCTAAAGCTCATGTACTTGAGAATAAACCCAGTTGAACAAAGATAGATAGATTTTATAATCGCTGGGTTCTCTTGTTTCTCTCCTACATGCATTTAATTTGTGACTCAGCATTTTAAAGCTGTATAGCTATAAAATCCAAGGATGCTATGTCACAGATTTACTACTTCCATAAACAAGTATTTGATATCACACTTGTTCTTAGCCAAAAGACCAAAAATGATTTTTGTTTGTTTGATCTAAAATACTCAAGTTATGACCATCTGTGACCTTGACAAGACTTTAGCTTTAACCAGAGCAGATGAGAGAGGGCTGGTGGAGAAACAGTATGGGGGGTGCGAAGCTGCATTTTCAATCAAAACTTTGAGATCGCTAGTGCGGGGTAGATAAACTAGGACCCGAAGCCCTTTCAAAAGCCCTACATTCTGGGTATAGTTCCTGGCACTCCTGCAAAAGTTTCATCCAAACTGTCACTTTTAATATGAGAAAAAATGGAAAGCGTTAAATCCATATGGTGAATTCAAACTTACTTTGTTAGCATACAATTAAAAAGAAGGAGGCAGAAATACCCCTTGCCAAGGAAAGCCAGCCAGCTTTGGACAATCGAGTGAAGTTGTGTTTTGCAGGCTGTTGTGCTGCTCATGGAAATGCTTCACTGGTAGTGTGTTTTCACCATTTTACAAAGTGGATCTTCATAATTTTAGAAGCCCCTAGAGAGGCTGGCTACTGGGAACAGGACAAAAAGAAATGCTTTGGTTGAAGAAAGGGGCACTGCTGATGGGGAAAAAACCCAAAGAATTAAGTATTTTTAACATCTCTTGGTTCTTCCTGTGGGAAGATGCTGATATCTGACAAATGTTCTTCTTCAAGTGATTAAGCTGAGACCAGCAATAGCTGTAACCTTATTAAAGAGAAACCATTTTTAAAAGTCTAATGGGGGGAGGAAATGCTGCAGTTAACAAAAGTCTGGTAAACTGAAGAGAATGTAATCGCTGAGAGTTTACATCATGTGTGTAATGGCATCATCACTAAGCTCTGCCTTTTTAAATGTGCATTGTGCACATGGCACACAAAAAAATGAGTGCACATGGCAACTGCCATGGTTGCCATCTTGATTTTGTCTGAGCACATCTGGTAGACACCCCTGATACAAACAGTGCAAATTACATCATAGATGTAATGATGTCATTATGGGAATTGCAGTGCAGGTTGGTCCACTTCATCTGAGGCCTTTGCATCAAGGTGTGGTAAACTGAGGTTTCATTGTTTAACCCAGGGTTTCTCAGCCTTGGCGACTTGAAGATGGGTGGACTTCAACTCCCAGAATTCCCCAGCCAGCATGGCTGGCTGGGGAATTCTGGGAGTTGAAGTCCACCCATCTTAAAGTTGCTGAGGTTGAGGAACCCTGGATTAACGTCTTCAGCATATGGAATATCTGAAAGGCTTTACTAAAGGAAAGAAAATGATGTTCCACCTTAATAATTCATTACGGAAAAAGACAATTCTTCATGAGCTTTCTGAAAAGCTCAGTGGGTGGCTTTCTCAGTGAAAATTTTGTGGAATAGGAAGACCAGGAGCATAATGAGCTTTTGCCTGTATGATTTTTTTTTCTTTTTAATACACCATGTACTAAGTGCACGCATTTTGCATAACTAAGACTCTGAATTTAAAGTTGTGCATGCAAGCATCTTCCTGTGCTTCTTTTGAAAAAGAGACTCATGACTTGAGCAAGACAACCTGGTACCTTTGAACAAGAAAATGCAATTTGACGTATACTCAGAGAATGAGCCATTCAGGTTTAAAAAAAAAGAGGGGGAAGGGGGAAGCTGTGTGTACATGTTTTAATTAACCATTTAACTTGGTCTTTCAAAGGTAAATTTGAATCACTGTAGGTGAAACAATCTCATCAGGGACAGGATATGAATTTATGTTATAAATAAATATGGAATGAGCTTTCTTTTCCACTGTGAGCAATGGGTAAAAACTAGCCAAATTGAGAAGACTCTGCTACATGGGCAGCTGTAGCCCACCCTGCCAAGTCAGTCTCCTGGGACAAAGACTTGAAATCATATTAAAGCTCCTTTCGGGGCTTGATTATTTATTAGTTTCAGAGCTGAGCCACCAAATGGGAGCACCAGGCAAAACACAACATCCCAGTCTGTGAAAGGAAGTTGGGATAAACATTTGCAGTGAGGAGAACCAAGGGTCAGTCTTTGTATCTGAACACTATTACAGCCACCTTACAGCCAAGGGAAATATTTGTGGTACCGCTGAGATGGTCGACATGAATTCATTGCTGCGAACATTCTGAAAAAATGAATTTAGCTACTGTGACCATATTTTCTTAGAAACAATAAAGGATCTGAACCTGAAAAAGGGACACATCTGAAAGAGGTTCATAAGGATAAAAAAAATTGTTTGTTTATAGCTTTGCTTTACAAAGGAAATTCAAGAGCAAAACCAAGAAAATAAATAAATTAAATAAATCTAAAGGACAGCTTTCTGAAATAAAGGACCGTTCTTTATAATAAAGGACATATAATCACTGTATATTTATCAGAGGTTCTTTGTTACCTATTCCTTCTTCTCTCCTTCCATTGAAAGAAAGAATGAATGTGTGCATGTATGTTTGTGGGTGCATAGAGGCACATGTGCTGGGTGAGAAGAAACTAAAAGAGCACTGGGAGAGGGTACTATGAGGAGAGAAATCACACACCCAGGCACATGTGGGGCACACAGAAAGTGCCTTGCTTAGGGTCCTTTCAAGGGGCATCCATTGGGGGTGTCATAAAAGTCAAAATGGTAGCTTTGACTGTGTGATTGAAGCCCTGCCCCTTTCTTATAACTGTTGTGCATGTGATGCACTTAAAAAAAGGGATAAGGCTCCAATCAGGTGGTTGTAGGCACCATCTTCATTTTTTTGATACCCCACCCAGGACATCCCTACTTCCAACCTTAGCAACACCAGTGGAAATTCT
Source organism: Python bivittatus (assembly GCF_059951505.1). NCBI lineage: Eukaryota > Metazoa > Chordata > Lepidosauria > Squamata > Pythonidae > Python > Python bivittatus. The sequence goes on along the minus strand of NW_028277035.1, from coordinate 76,877,252 downwards.
TTCAACTGACCCATAAACTTAGTGTCTCATCAGATGAAGCAACCACCTTACACAAACTTGGCTAATCTTTACAGTGCCACAAACTTTTTTTTTTTTTTAGTCTTATTCTGGATGAAATTGAGGAGAATGCAGCTCAGAGAAAGTAAACTGGTTTCTATCCTAGATGGGATGACAAGATGTCTAATATTGGCAGCTTTTGTTCCATTTTTTATTACTTTATTTTTTTTTCTGGAATCAACATTCTTTTTCCATGGGCCTATTAAACCTTTTGCATAGAGTGATATTTCTCAACCTGGACAACGTTAAGATGTGAAGACTTCAGTTCCCAGAATTCCCCAGCCAGTGTTGGCTGAGGATTTAGCTACCCTTGTTTATTTATTTAATTTATTTATATATCACATTTATATAGCTGCCCATCTCTCAGAACGTGATTCTGGGCAGCATACAATAAAAACACATCATAAAAACTAACAATTAAAAAAGCATTCTAGAATTAAAAACACTAGCCAGAGTTACCAACAACAAGATTGTTGCTTCTCCTTCAACAGCAGACTTGCAAGTTAGGTCCAAACTGAAAAAGTTCTTAGAGCCACAAGGGAAATGGGGGATCTTCATCACTTCTGGAAAGGTTTGTTTTTCTCCTTTCACAAGTTATTTGAACGTAGAAGGACTTGGCGCATGTTCAGAAGCAGTTCGGGACCTCTGTGGTCTCACTGTGTTGGCAAAGTTAGAAAACTGAGCTGATTTACATCTAACTCAGTTGTGGCATATTTAAAAACACAGTATAAGTAGCTTTTATTTTAAATGCTGCAGCTTTCTGGAGCTTGCAGGTGGCCCATTTCCTCATTTGCAGGAACTCTTGCCTCACTCTACCTTCCTGCTCCTAAGTTTAGCTGCCTTAGCAGATTTTTAAAGAGAAACAAAATAGTTTGGTGCTTCTTCAACTCCCCCTCATAAGAATTGAGGGCTTTTTTTCAGATCTTAAATCAGTTGTTTTTTTAGGATTATCATCAGACAAATGTACACAATGAAGTAAGGATGTACAGCGGGGTGCTAGCACTTAATTTTATTTCCTTTTTGTATGCGGTAGGAGTGAGGTATTTATTGTTCCTCCAGGTTCTGCAGCAACTGGACTGCAGCCATGATTTTTTGGTTCCTTGTTCTCAGTGATACAAGGTTGGTAGGAGAAAAAAAGGGCCCCAAATCATCTTCCAACTGCTTTTAATGGATTAGGAATTGGAAATGACAGTGGCGTGAAGTGCTCTTTGTATTAGTGAAAGCAAACAAAGGACAGTTTGCTCATAAACAGGATTAGCTGAAGGGTATCAATTAAAAAGATATCGTAGATTAATTCTATATAAGTTTCAATTAACAAATTAATTAGATTTCCATTCCCTTTGTGCATAGATTAAATGTATGCATGTACCACAAGTAGCTTTTCACAATATAAAAGCGGTGCTAACTGGTAACACAGGTTTTGCCTTTCCTCAGCTACTGCAAACCACTATTCAGCACAACCCTAAGTTCCCCTTGATGGTATCTTACCGAGTCTTTGTGTATATGGTGAATAATATGTGCCAATTTACATTATTGTACACATACTTACACTGAATCACATTTTCCTTTTTCCCCTCATTGCCCTTTTTTTTGCTCTTCTCTGTCCACTAGAATTTCCCTGCCCTGCAGTCACCCACAAACGTGGATAACCTCTAACTCCAGATCATTTAGTCACATTGCTGGTCCCAGTGTGATGCAAGGGACACTTTGTGCTCTCATTTTTTCCTGTTTTTTTAAAATTCCTGCTCTTCAGACACTTTCCATTTCATACACGGGCCTGTCCTTTATTCCATAATTACTCATTTCATTCAGACGGTGATGTGGGTTTGGTCAAATGCTTTTTGAAATCCAAGTATATAATGTCTATGGGGTTATTCCAGGTCAACAGTGCTCTAGGAAAATCACCTGGGGGCCCAGTGCTGCAATTCAGGAAAGGATGCAGTCCTGGAGGTGGGGATCCAACAACCAGCCTTGTGGAAGAGAAGAGATAATGTAGAGGGGAGAATCTATACAGATGCAATCACAATAGGCATCTACTTTGAAATACTGCTTCAAAATGACTATTTATATTATACTCCAGTAAAATACTGTATTGGTGGGTCCCCACATTGCTCTAAGTCACTTTGTATTGATCTTGTTTTGGCTTAAAACAGAGCAGACCTTGTATCTTGGAAATTTTGATTTCTGCAGATCGACCATGTTTTCTTCTCTTATTTAGAGTCGTAACCGTCTCCAAAAGGCAAACGTTAGGAAAGGCCCATTGTGGACCTCTCCTTTCTATACATTTGAGTGACTTAGTGGGTGAGATTTTCAGTGTTTATGACTCTTATGTTTTAGAGCTTTATCCACCAAGTTTCATAAATTTTATCTTTGCTTTTTTTAAAAAAAAGTGTTAAGATTTGATATCAGATAGTGTGGAATTATGACCTTTAGCCGTCATTAATCAAAGCGAGTATGCAGTTTTTTATAGTGCTCCAGACAGGGAATGTCAGAGATGTAGATTCAGCGCTATACTAAACTATTCATTGCAGCCTGCCTGGGCCATGCATGCCCACTGGGGTGAGGTGGCAAGGTAACATAATCAACTGAACATGATTTTATAAGTTCAAGATCATAAATCCTCAACTCCATTATTTCAGGAAATAATAGGGTACTCAGCGATAATACTATGGTGCTATAGTCCAGCCTTCTCTAACATGCTTCTCTCCAGATGTATTCGAACTATGAAATCCAGAATTCCCAGCCAGCATCAGTATTGGCTATGTTAGCTAAATCATCTGAAAAATTGAGTCCAGTTCATCTCAAGGTATCAGGTTGGGAAAGGTTATCAAACTCACTTGCTAATCTAGGAATATAAACCCTGATTTGAAAGGGACCCTTTATCCTCTCAACATCCATAGTACCGGATTACAGAATAATACATTTGAATATTCTAAAGTAACAAGGGCTAATTAAATTTGGACTATTAATTGCTAAATCCTATCCATCATCTAAATAACATGTCCTAACTTGAGACCTCTAAATGTGTTAGGCTATGTTTCCCATTGCATCAATCTGTAAGTTATTGAGCATCTTGACTGTGAATGATAGCAGCCATAGTCCAACACACCTGGGAGTACCAAGCTGGGAAAAGCTGGATTAAAGATCTAAGGGCATCTATGTGAGCATTGTGTTATTGTATATCTACAATATACAATAAGTATATGAAGTAGATCAGGCTGGTAGACAATAGCTAGTTTCACATATCACAATCCTATTTTTTTCATCATTTTTTCTTGAACAAGCCATTGTGTGAAAGAAAAAAAAGAAAGAAAAGAAAAGAAAAGAAAATACATTAAGTTTCAGTTTGATGTGTGAACACAGCAATTGTAACTGGTCCATTATTAAAGTTCATTTGTCCACACAAACCAGAGACAAATCAAAAACAAGTTTTGACAGCACTCCCACTTTACTTGCACAAACACAAGAAGTGTTGGCTTAGTCTGTTAGTCTGTGAGTCTGATCATGGATTTTTCAATAAATACTGGTTAACATGTTTAGAATGATGTGTGAATTCAGTCTATATGTTAAAAGACTTTTTCCCCCAAAAAAGGAAAAAATATGTATGCATACAAATACATAGGTGCTGAACTTAATGCAGTTTACACATTTGAATGGATGTGTGCTGGAACATCTGTGAGTAAGTGCTAATGAGATGTTAGATATCAGGGTTGGAATGATATTGGAATGAAACACAATGCCTGTGTTTTCCAATCTAGTCTTCTGCTTCTAAAAGGAAAATGAGGAGGTGCCATCTTGTCCACCAAGAGTAAAATGTTTCAACCTGACCTGACTGCTAGGCCTTGCATACTTACTCTACTAATGTTGAAGACTGGTTTTATTTGCCATAGTCTAACAATCTGAAGCAACACTCATTAACCAATTTTCAACAATCTTCTTGTACAAGGAGTTCAGTCCAGGTCTCCTTGTCCCAAGCCTAAACATGCTATCTGGGATGATCATCTGTGTTTCCCCCAAACAAGTTGTGTATGTGCATGCAGAGTGTACAGTCTATCAGGCTTACGAAGCATACCAATCCTTAAAACTTGTGTTGACTCACACAGGCACAAAAGAAAGCTTTCTGCTGTTGCTGATATTTCTCCACTTGCACTATCTACAGCACATTTCCCCCCATCCTTCAGTGGTAGTTCCATTTTATTGGTGACAGAATTTGAGTTGGATTCAGAAAGAGAAGCCCTCTTCTGTTTTCTAAGATCCTTCTTCTGCAAGTACAGGAGAATGCCATTTGTTTCAGATTCCTCTCTCCCTTGATGCCCTCTAGTATTTGTTGTTCTGGAAAGTTTCTCCTCTCTTCACAGCAGCTTTTTAGGTGATGATATTGATGGACTGTAACTGTCAGAGAGGAGGCATCTTATGAGCAGAATTCCAGGCCAATCTGAATCTGACCCATTTCTTTTCTAGGCTAAAAAAGATAAAGATTCCTCAAGTTGAACTTGTTGAACATTTCAGTTCTCTTGGCAGCTGTATGGAAATTGTTTGCTATTGGCTTTTTCCAGTATGTTTTTTTTGTAGACTGATCTCCTATCATGGCATTTCTTGATGGTTCCCATCCAAGTAGTAACCAGGCTTGAACCTATTTAGCTTCCAGATCCAGACAAGGTGTCACCACCCACTGAGATTTATAATCTTAAAACGGTCACCAAAAAAAGGGGGGGGTGTCACAGGGGAGCTGAATTATGTTCTTTTAGTGTTTAACACTTCTCGGAAGTATAAATGTTATTTAGGACTGGATGGGGCAGCATTTTTGCCCTGGGAACAACAGTAAAAGACTGATGCAGCAGCCTCATTGGATGAGATCTAATACCTTAGACCCTTTCTTTGCATTTTGGGGGCTTACAGTACGGCAGCATCATGTATCCATTTTCAGCCATATTTCTTGAAAAAGAATGTAAGGGAAAGAGAACAGCCAAAAATCATATTGCTAGTAATCAGCCATGGTACTCCTGAATTTCCAGTGTGTTAGTTAAAGGCTATGTAGATAGAGACAAGAAGCCACATCAGCTGTGGGCCAAGGATAATCCCACCCTAGAATAGCAGCAGTCTGACTTGCAGGTGTGTAGCCACCAAGCAAGAATATACTGTATGTCAGGAATTTTCCTTATTCACCAAATGAACACTTTGGCATTGTTGTTAAGAACCTATTTTTAATAAAAGTATATTATATTGCTAGAGAAAAAAAATCTGAAATTAGCCTAAGGCAGGGACTATATCAAGTCCACCCTATGGTGGAAAAACACCAACAGCCAGGGAGGATCCAAATGATAATTTTATTTTCCAAAGCTCTTGCACCCATAAGAACCATGAGCAAGAGCCAATAGGTTATACAGGTACACATAAAAGGTTGAAAAAGGACAGTTTGAACATGTGTATATGTGTATATACCCCAACTGAGAGCATTGCTTTAGAGTTAATAAGAGAAGATAACCACAAGGGAGACACAGATATTCTTTAAGATGTGAAAACATTTTAGTTACATTTCTTGAAAGACAACATGGTGACTTTTATATATGGGTGATATCAGTGTTTCTCAACTTTGGGAACTTTAAGATGTGTGGACTTCAACTCCTAGAATTCTCCAGCCAGCATACTGGCTGGGGAATTCTGGGAGTTGAAGTCCACACATCTTAAAGTTCCCAAGGTTGAGAATCACTGGGTTATACCAAGGCTTTTGTTATTTTAACAAGCTGTTTCTATACTTTACTGTGGAATGAGCGAGATAAGAAGGAACAGCAGTATACATTCTTGAATCTTCTGTTTTCTTTCAAGACATGATTTCTGTAACCACTTAGTCACCGCCAGGCATAAGTTGGCACAGTAATATTACATTTACACATGATTACTTAATTGATTCAATCTGAGTTTTTATTCTAAGTCTCCAAAGTCTTTTAAAATATGAGCTGTCTCCATGAGGAACAGAACAGGTTGCTTTTTCTTGCATGCTAATCATGTAATACGAAACCCCAATTTATTTTCTCTCATTTGCAGATAGCTAATGAGACTAGACAAATAGATAAACTTTCACATTACTCTACTGAACACTTAGCATCCTTAAGAAAATTTTGACTATTTCAACAGAATCAATATTGTGCTTGTCCTTGTAAACCACTATTTGGTTTTTTTAACTGAGAAAAACACTGTGGTAACTCAGAAATGGATTTGAACATGGATTGATTTGTACTTTTTTTCTATCCCTTTCTCAAAATTCATTCCTTCTCCTTTTTCCTCTTGACTCCTCTAATTCTGTAACTCTAAAATTTGGAGATTTTGAGTCTGACTCAAAACCTTTTTGGTATTATGTAAAATGAAGAGTTTCAGGAAGTGTGGCAACCTGCTGATTACTGAATTGTTGACCTCATTTTCTTGGCTTGGACAATATTTTGAGTCATAAACTGGGGAGGCAATATGATGTAGTGATTAAGGTGTTGACTAGGAGACTCAGGTTCAAATCTGTCCTCAGCCATGGAAGCTTATTTGGTGACTTTTGACTAGTCAATCTGGTGCGGAAGAATTGAAGGAGGCATTCTATGTGTTCCATACAGATGGCATTCCATTCACTGGTTCCATGTAGATGATAAACAACATATGGGATGTTGATCTGGAGTAGAATTAAACTATCTCCCATTTTAACTATTCTCCTTCAAAAGTAAGTGGACTGAAGGACTTCTATGTGTAACAGGCCAGGACTGAAGGTTGTTGAAAACTAATATTTCCAATGAAGATGTATCAGAAATGGTTCCTTACTCTTTTGGGCGAGGCCCTCTTGCTAAGATCTTCCATCTCTTCCACTAATCCCTAAGTTGTGTTGCTGCTGCTTTTAGGTTCAAAGGGGTGGACCTAGGCTTTCTATGGGAGAAGGGAGACCATGAGGATCATTTTCCAACCTCATTCCTCAACTCTCACCCTAATCCAAGAGAAGCCAACTTTCTGAATCTGTGGATAAGGTCCTACCACTCTGTCCAGGTTGGTGGTGGAGTAACACATCTTCATCCTGGGAGCAAGTTTTTTCTCCATAGTCCATGATTCTCAATCTATTTTGTCATGGCTGGGCTTTAATTTATGCCTCTTGCTGTGTGTATATCATCACCTGGATGGAATTACTAATACGGCCAAACATTGAAGTGAAAGTCTTTTATTAATTAAACTTAATTTCACTAGAAGCAATTTCCGCTCAGCAGGCTGTGATGCTTGAGCAGAAGGTTGAATTGTATTTTTACATTGATATGTCCAGCTAGTGAGGATTATTAAAATTGGAGTCCATGGAAGTTAATTGTAAATTGTTACTGAGCTGCAAGATTCTTTGTTTTTCCTCTTCCCAAAAAGTATGCCTGCTCCTCTTTAGAGACGTATGCATTATTCTTCAATCATTCCTAGGGCCCTTTTGTTTTTCTACTGTTATTAGTGTAATTTTCAAAATGCAGTTTGCAGAGACACCGTCCCAACTATGAATGGCAGGAGAGCAGCTCCTGAAAGAGTTCAGCATGCTGTCTGAACTGATGATAGAATTTAGACATAAGATCTGTATTTTCTGCACCAATAATGGTTTCTTATTTTACCTGAATGTAAACTGTTAAACACAAGGGAAGACTAAGGTTACAGAGTTCACTGGAAACAAAGAATTAATTCGTATAGTCTTAGTTTCGTAGGCCACTGTGTCTGACTTTCTGCTCACTGCAGGAATCTAAAGAAGTGTTTCTCAACCTTAAGATAGGTGGACTCCAACTCCCAGCATTCCCCAGCCAGCATGGGAATTCTGGGAGTTGGTCCACACATCTTAGAGGTGCTAGGGTTGAGAAACTCTGATCAGAAGCATCCCAGAATAAAGCAAAGCAGAGAGATGATGGAACAGTCTCCACTTGAAGATCTCCAGTGAAGAGATGCCCACCACCTCTTGGGAACAGTTTCCATTTCCAACTGCCCTTTGTTTTTTCCATTTATTTTGAACTAGGGATGTACAAAATCCACTGATACAGGAATGGAATGTTCCCCATAACTTTGCAACATTTTTCTTCTCTCTGCATCAGGCCAGATCTCCTTCTGGATCATGCTGTTCTAGGGCAGCCCAGCATTTTCCAAAAGTAAATCCTCCAAACCAGAAGCATTTGGAGAAATATTCTGGTGTGGTCTGACCTTGAAACTGTTCCATTTTGTTTGGAACACCTTGAACTGTCCCAGGATTTATTTGTGGAAACTGTTCAACTGCCCCAAGAAGAGATTTGATGTGGTCTAGAGCAGTAAGAAAGTGTGGTGCCCAGAACTGGACCCAGTGGAGGCTGATCAAAGCAGAACAGAGTAGAAGATTGCATCCCCTGATTTGGAAAATATACTTCTGCTGATATAACCTAAAATTGCATTTACTGTACCTTCTTTGCAGCCACATCATACTGCTGGCCCATAATCAGTTTGCAAAAAAACTACCTTTCCCAGATGTCTTTTCCACAAGTATTATTACTAAGAATAATGGATTTAAACAACAGGCAAGCAGATTCCTACTGAATATGAGAAAATACTTCCTAACTCTAAGAAGTGAAATAAATGATTGAAAGAGCTGATGAGCTCTTTTTTTACTGGATGTTTTTAAGCAGGACAGAGGCTAGTAACTTCTGTCTGGTATCTGGAGGTTGAGTCATGGCAGCTGGATTTCTTTTCTTTTGGTTTGATAAGTTTTGCTGCTTCTTCAGTCTTGGACAAGCAGCGAAATGTATCAAACCAAAAGAGAAGAAGTCCAGTTGCCATGACTCAAACCTCCAGATAATTCCACCAGGGTGACTGAGAATCTTCATCAACATTCTGTCTGGTATGGTTTAATATGTATTTTGAACTGAGCAGGGGTTCCAACTCTGATTCTATATTCAGAGTGCGCTTCTCTTATGCTATTTGGCACATTTAAATAATGCTTGGCAAAATACATGAGAATGCACCTGTTTTTTTTCCCCCCGTTCTGAGAATGTTGGCCATTTGAATAGATTCATCATCCACAATCATTCTGTAGGTTATATACCCAGGCTTGTGTACTCTAAGACCAATACAAACAAAGAAATAAATAATGCTGCAAACATAATAGAAACCTATAAAAGTAGAAATGTGCCTTGTACTTCATTCTAATGAGTTTGGCCTGTTTTAAAGAACTGTTTTAGCTTTCAAGTTGTATTTGTAATTATGTTTTAAGTGTACTATTTTTATTTTCTTGTTGTGTATTTCTTCCTTTTTTATGGTGTTGTTAGCCACTTTGATTGCCCAGTCTGGATGGAAAGACGGGCAATAAATTACACAAATAAGAATAAATAATACATCCTTCTTCCAAAACTCTGATTTGTTGACATTAAAGCCCCTCAGATGCATGCTTCTTGAGAATTAAAGGAGTAAATAAGTCCAACCGCATTCAGTGTGATTTGACTCTGAATAAACATGCATAAATTTACAGACTCAATTATGCACAGGTAATGAAGTGAGTTTTTCCCCCCATGGCAAGAATCTCTGTTGCATCACTTAATTTCAGGGGGCAATTCCTAGTGGTGTCCTCCTGCTCAAGGAAGTCTCCATGTTGCATTAGAGCAATGTTTCTCAACCTTGGCAACCTGAAGATGTGTGGACCAACTCCCAGAATTCCCCAGTCAGCTATGGCTGGCTGGGGAATTCTGGGAGCTGAAGTTCACACATCTTCAGGTTGCCAAGGTTGAGAAACACTGCATTGGAGGTTTCTATAAATAAATGTTGGGACATATTTATTTTACTATTGTCACTTTTTCTCTGGATTGAAGTAGTATTGCAGGTAGTGCAAGGGCCTGTAGGGAAAAAAAAACATGAGAGGAGAAACTTGTGAAACTATGATCATGACTACAATGAGCTATCTTGGAGTACAAGCTTGAACCTTCTCTTCCTTCATGATTTCAGCCAAGATCACTAGTTCCCTCTTCCTTCTGTAAGAAATTGTTAACAAATTTCTGTAAGAAATTGTTAACAAATAAGGTTTGTTAACCTTTCTTGCAGAACAGTGTTTATTTGTTAGTATTATATTTTCTTGATTGATTGATTGATTAAATTTATGTGCCACCCATCTCCCCCAAAGGGTAACTCTGTGTGGCTCACAATTAAAATCCAGATGTTAAAAACAGTAAAATTATAAATATCTGTATTAAATTAGCGAAAAAAATACTATATAAAAAGACTATATACAATTCAAGATGACGGGGGGGGGGCGGGGAGGCAGAATTGATTATCCCAGCAGCCAATCCCAACAATGCAAGTCTCCATCAGTCCCCCAGGCCATCTTGTGTAGCCAAGATTTCACACTCTTCTGGAAGGCCATGAGAGTGGGGGTGGACCATACCCCAGGTGGTAAGTTGTTCTACAGGGCAGGGGCCATGGCAGAAAAGGCCCTCTTCCTAGGCCCTGCCAGCCAAAATTCCTTAACAGGTGGGGTCTACAACATGCCCCTTCTGCCAGACTGAGTGGGGCAGGCTGATATAACAGGGGTGAGACAGCTCCTCAGATAACCTGGTCCTGTGCCATGAAGGGCATTAAAGGTGATAACCAACACCTTGAATTGGACCTGGAAGCAAGCCAGCAGCCAGTGCAGCTCATGTAACAGAGGTGCCATATGTCCCCCCCCCCCCGGGGGCATTCAAAACTGCGCCACTGCATTTTGTGCCAGCTGTAGTTTCTGGATACTCTTCAAGGGTAGCCCCATGTAGATTTATATCCTACTTTTCCTTCAGGAGCTGAAGATGGTATACATACTTCTCCTACTTTTCCCCACAACAACTATCCTGAGAGGTAATTTGGGCTGAGAGAGAGTGATTGGCCCAAGGTCACCCAGGAGCTTCTGTGACTGAGACTATGTGGATGTGTGTAATGGGAAGTAGGAATAACCTTGAGGAACAGGAACTTGAACAAAGATAAATGAAGCAGATTTATAACTTTAACGTAAAGAGAGGTGTCTTTAAGGAATATACAATATGAGTAGGCAGAGCCTAGCCCTGAGCTAGTTACATCTGACCAGGGTGGGGGTCGGGAGTCAGAGAGCTCCATGTGTGCATGCCTAGGACCAAAGGCAGAAGAAAGACCTTGAGGTTAGCCATCTCATCGATAAAGGCAAGATACTCACTTCCACTGCCTTTTGTGGTCAGCAGATTGTTGCCACACTTGCAACAATAATCACCCTACCCACCATCCCTTAACTGAGACTGCTGTTCCCCCTTTGCAGTAGGAAAATCGGGATCTGTTCCTCACTGCTCAGCTGATGATTGAATGTCTTGGCATCAGGAACAGGGAGGACAGTTCCCCAAGCCATTCAGTCCCCCCACACAATGCTGTCTCATGGGTCCACGGGCTGCTGCTGGCCTACACTCATTGTGTCTTAAATACTGCTCGGGTGGATAACAGTTACCTCAAAAATCTCACAAATGCAAGGCTATGTATATCTAAATCACTTTAGTTAAAATCTATTTCTCTCTGTGTTAAGCATTCTATCAGATAATCATGTCTATTAGCAAGGCCTGCTGTTTACTTTTTGGCATGAAATTTGGCTGGTGTAAAGCTGAGATAGCATTTGGCAGGGATGAAAAGCCTGAAATTGACTTCCAGTGTAGATGTGTAAAATGTAGGTCTTTTACTTTTCAGATGATAGGTCAGTTGCTAATGTGATTCTGTAGGTAAGATTTTCAGGAGCACTGAAATTGCTTAGGTTAAGCATTTCATGTACTGTAGGTATTACTAATAAGGAAATTTGTTCAATGTTCACTGGAATGATTAAGCACTGCCAATCATGACTGAGGTTTTTATTTAAACTTCTGCCACAAGTTGTTGATGTGGGAAAAGTGAGTAGCCACAATCATTTCACCTTAAACCATTTCTTTTTATTTTTAAATATGGTAAACTGTTTTTAGAATGGGGTGCTTTCCAGCACTGACATTTCTATGCAAATTCCTTGTAAAATCAGTTCTTGATTAGGTACAATACCCAACCAAGCTGCTGCTTGCTTCCTCTTTCCTAAAAGGCAGCTGGTGCATTTCTTCCAACAACGAGATCTGATGTGGTGGACCATCTTTTCTTTAGCACTATGCAATGGAATGTTCAGATACGGTTTAATTCTGGTCACTGCCAATTGGTGTGGATGGCTTGGAAGGAATACGTACCCACAAAAGGTACAGCTGCAGGAGTTCTGTGTCGAGACAGGACCAAGGCCATATTTGATACTCCTTCCCTATTTCATTATAGACATAAAAGCAAGAGATTGAAAGGATGGACATGTAAATGGACATGTGCCACATGTCAACAATTTATAAAATAGTTGCCCATTTACTGGAAGTAAAAATAATAAAGAGATGGCCTAGCATTCACTTGATAGAATGAACTTGATCTACTGCGCAAGTTGCCAAGCCGAAACAAGATGGAATAAATTCCAAAACAATCTAATTCTATTTTAGCCACATTTATTTCAGAAGATGTAGTTAAGTGATCATACTGGGGCTGGGGAAATCCAGGTTCAACTCTTTGCTCAACCACAGAACTCACTGGGTTAGTTTGAGCCACTTACTGATTGAGGGAATATATAGCAAAAATCATAGTTTGGAGTTGGCTAGATTAATACAACACACCAAACTATAAACCATAGTTTACAAACTACAGTGCCTGAGTTCAAGCAGCATAGTAACAAACTATACTGTTTATTATATTATTATATTTGTACCTTTGAGTCAGTGTTGACTCCTGGTGACTGTCTGGACAAGTCCCTGCAGTTGACAAGATTTAGGAAGTGGTTTGCCCTTGCCTCCTTCTTAGGGCTGAGAGGAAGTGACTGGCCCAAGGTCACCCAACTGGCTTTGTGTTAAGGCAGAACTAGAACTCCCAGTCTCCCAGTTTCTAGTCTGGTGCCTTAACCACTACACCAGACTGGCTCTATACTATTTATTTTTTGGTACATACAAACCCAGCCCTTTGAGTTAGGCCAAGTCAAGAAACAGACACAGCAGGGACCCCAGGACTGCTACTGTATTGTTGTAGGCTACATTAACAGAATTTTGAAAGCCTTCCAAAACCTTCACTGCCCCTTTTTATGGACAACAAGGTTAAGGCTAGGCTGTTCTGAGTCTCTTTCTCCCACTTTGTACCTTCCCATTGCCCTTCTCCCATTTCCTTCTGAAGGCCAGAGCTAAATTCCTCTATATCCTCATGCAGTCCATCTTGAACTCCTAAAGGAAAAACTAGACATGACCATAATGATGTAAATTTAATTAATAGATTAATTGAATTAAGTTAATAGAAGAGGCTTGCTTGGTGGGTATGAATCTGTTTAAATATTATATTTAATATAGAAATCTGTCTACCGGGGTTATGTGCTTCATTGCCATTCAGGTGTTTTGGATGTGCTAATGGTAAGGCATTGTAGGAATGTCTGTCAAAAAGAAATGGAAAACCCTGGGAGTTTTGCCCCTGCCTTGCTCGGCTAGGAAATAGGACCATGATTACCCTCATTTTCTGCTACATAGTAATCCTCGCTAAATGCAATGTGATGTCAAAGTAAATACACATACAACTTGTTTGAAAGGAAACTGAGTACAGGATGCACATTAATTTTTCTGTAGTATTCAGAAACACTGCTGGGCTTAATCATTAATTTTTGATCATTTTTATTTACTTTATGAAACTTCAAAAACATTTCAGTTAACTTTTCTTTAAAAATTAATTGTGATCTTGTATCCAAATTAAATAGCAATTTAACTATATAATATATTACTATTATATAAAATAACTATATTGGCTAGAAAAGCAACCTAACCATATGCCCTTGAATGAGTCTTAAATCTATCTATCTATTATCTATCTATTATCTATCTATCTATCTATCTATCTATCTATCTATCTATCTATCTATCTATCTATCTATCTGGTGAAGAGAAAAAAACAAATAACCCAAAATCCAGTGGCCTATTACAACAAAACTCTGTATGATAAATAATGATTTATAAATCACATTATACTGCAGTGCAATCAGTGAATCTAGGCTATAGTCATGCACATGGTGTATTTTAGACACAATAAAGCAGGGGTCTCCTCAGGGTTTGGTAAAAAAAGTCAAGGCCACAACAGTGTGATCAAAGTTCCACCTATTTTTTTTTTGTGAGGTGCACATAAAAACCTTTGATCACCCTGACATGGCCGCCATCGAGTTTTTTTACCCTATCCTGTGGACACTTCTGATAGAGAGGGTTTTAAAATGTACCATTTTAAAGAAAGAAAATATCTGTGGAGGAAGAGGGAAGAATGCATAAAATCAGGGGAGGCATAAGAAAGAAATAATGATAGAAAAGGCAGTATGATATACTGTTCTGCCTAATTTGCATCTTAAAATGTAAGTACTAGTACCATTTCCGGTACTATCGGGGTGACTTTATTATAAATGTTACCTATTCTACCTATTCCATAATAGCTCTAGAATTGAAAATAATGGGTTGTATAGATATGATGACCCATCATATATTCTAAGCCCTGGTACAAAGGGCCCCAAACTCTTTCTTCTACGGACAGGACAGCTCAAGCTAGATGGTTAGGTGTCACAAACATTTGCCAAATATATAGGATACATTCTGAAGCTTTTCTCAGAACACAAAGAATTAAAATGTTTTTAAAAGTCTTGCAAGATTCCAAATGCTATATGGTGTGTGTAGAGGGCAGAGTAGCATCAGATGAGTCATCAGGGCCAGGGCAAAATTAAATTTGATTTATTCCATTTCCATTGAATTAAAATTAAATATTGTTAATTTAATTATTCTCCAGACACGTATTCAGTGCTATTTCCCCTTCTGTCACATTAAAAATTACAACATGCTGGCAACTTCTGGAGGTCTCTGGGGTCCAAGGCTTTCAAGCATCTCTGTGGTCTCAGGTTTGGTACCTCTGAACAATGAACATAACCCCCTCCTGTACAGAAGAACAACCTGCTAGGGATTTTTCCTTCCACCCTTGCTCTAAATGATAAAGTAAAAAGAGATTGTTTTCTAGCACAAGTCTCTGGGCAGTGTCTTGATTGTTCCAACTCTAAAGGCTGTTAACTTTGATTCCAGAGGTCATTGTTTTCATCCCTGGTGGAGAACATAATGCTTTTAGAAGGCACTGGCCAGAATGTGATGCCTTATGCCTGCTTGCTACAGAAAAGATCCCATCAAAATGTCTCCTGGGGAATGGGATATGTGGGCTATTCCAAGCCACTTAATGAAATTTGCCCATTTTGCATAGCTTTTAATTGACCTGAAGCTGTCAGTTCACATATCCTTGGAAAACTGTCTGGACAAACATGTTAATTAGATCTAAAATGGTTGTTTCTGAGTTGCTCCTCGCTTGCAATCAACTGAAAGCCAGTCTGATTTTACAACATCATTTTAAATTTCCCTGCCTTGTCATATCACCCCAACCAAAGGCAGGAAGGGGAGATTTGCAATCCAATAAGCCTTTGCATAACTTCTCCATATTGGTGACAGATCATTGAGCTGTTCTAATTTATTCTAGCCAGCTAACTTTATGGCAAATTTTATATTTAAATTAAATCTTTCATACAGAAAGCTATATTTTACCTGTTCGGTTGACATACAAACAGAGCCCTTCATCATTTTATGGACTCCTGAGTAATGGGTTGATGAAAATAAAAAATGAGCAAGCTTGTCATACCATCAGCGCATTGCTTTTTAAAAAATAAATAAATAAAATGCATCTGATTTGAAAATAAATTACTTGCCTTCCATCGTGAGTGGTTCTGACATGTATACCAACAAGTTACCAGTTACATAGTCATAGTGTAGGATAAAGGAAAATGATGGGTGGAATTTCAGCCACATATTGGACCTGTGCAGTTAGAACTAAGTTAACTATGGAGCTGAAGGATGGAGCTGGATAAAACCTCAGTTTTATTCTACTTCCTGATGGCTAGATAAAACCTGTTATAAGCAATACCTCTCTAATAGCAGGGCAGAATGTTAGTTGTATAATTAGAACACCAAATCAAAAGTGTCTCAGAAAAGTGACCACTTTATCCTAAATTGGTTAAATTAGTCTTTTACCTTGTACTGCAAGGATATCAGGAAGGGGGATTCTGTAGAGATCTCTTCCTTCTTTCACACAGACTCATTTACTTTATTCATTCATTTGTTAAATCACTATGTGTCAGCCCTTAGAGCAGACTAAGTTGAGAAATAGACACTGCAGGGATTCCAGAAATGTTACATTATGGGGTATATTAACAGAATCTTGAAAGCCTGTCCAAAATCTTCACAGCCCCCTTTTAAGGACAACAAGGTCAAGGTGGGGCTGTTCTGAGTTTTGTTCTCCTGCTTTCTATTTTCCCAGGGCTGAGTAATTGTTTCCTCTTCCCCACCTCCTTCTGAAGGCCAGAGCTAAATTCTTCTGTTATCATGTCACTTTTCATCTAGGACTCAGTGTTCCTCAATGGCTGGCTGGGGAATTCTGGGAGTTGAAATCCACCCATCTTAAAGTTGCTGAGGCTGAGGAACACTGCTCTAAGTGACCCACAAGGAGATTGCTGTTCCTTTTATTCAAATCACCACCACCACCACCCTCTTTCAGGTAAACCTGGCTGACAGAGAAAAAGACTGGTCCAAGCTGAGCTTCCATGGGGGACCTGAATCTCAGTCTCCCCATCTTAACCACTATGCAGCATTGGAACATGGAGGAAAAGAAGAGGTATTTCATCTTGTCCTTGTTCCATTCTTATCTGGATAAGAGTTCCTGACATTTTCATGCCCCTCTTCCCTTAAATTCATATGTTCCTTGCTTACGGCCTGGAGAGCCGTGTCTCAGTGCACAAGGCCTCTGCCAATGTTATGGTGACTCTGCTTGACAAGGAAGAAAGCAGTTCTTCAAAAAAGAAGTCCAACTGTAGACCAGTTCTTAGGTTGTTTATAATAGATCATAGGCAAATATAATAGCTGTGTTGCTCAAAGGAGGCAGAATAGTTCCCATCTTTTGCTTTTTCTCCATTAACAAACAGTACACCTGCATTTCCCTAGTCATTGTTACAAAGTCAATAAAGGCTTAAATCCCACCTGGGACTGTCACATTGAACTTCTGTTCAGGCTTGCACTGTAAAGGAATCTGATAGGCTTTTATGTATATGCAGGTGCACACAGATATATATTTTACTTTTTTAAAAAATTCTTTTTGGGCTTGGATGCTCACAATGAGTGGTTTTCTTTTGATCCTGTATTATGAAATATCATCCTGTATTTTCACTCTGCAGTATAAAATTAGGTCTGGCACCCTATGATCATTTTTGATAGGTTTTCCATCTTTTGCACGCACACACACTCCACTTTAATGACTGCTCTAGGCCAAAGGCTGAGAATTCTTGTACTGTTCTTTGGTTTTCAGGGATTTTGCACTGAAAAGCCAGCTTGAACAGTGTTGGGTTAAAGGTAGCAGTACTAGCAAATTAAACTTTAAATAATACATGTTAGAATGTCAGATATTATGTTAAGCAGTCTGCCCTGGTTTCACTTAATAGCATTCAAATAATGGTTCATGGATATTAAATTTATAGCAGAGGAATTCTCTTACAGTGAAGTATTAATTTAAACCACCTTCCTATGTTGAAGAGACATTCTTGGCTGGCTTCTCTACCATTTATTCCAGTGAATTGTTTGAGTTGCTCTAGAGGAATTGTTTCACTATTTCTGACATTATGGAATCTCCTTCAAGGCCATGGAATAAGGAAGGAAAATATTCTCAACATAGGTAGAAGAAAAGGTGTTTTCTCTTTTGTATTTTGGCTATTTCCAACCACTATCAGTTCTGGCAAGTTTAGGACAGGTTCCAGAAAGCCTGTATTTCAAGGCCATCAATTGGTGGGCCTTCAAATACAGCCCCTTTGCATAAACAGTCTATCTCCATGAAACACAGAGGAACTTGAGTGGGGTTAACAGATTTGGGCTGCAAAAGTGCACATGGATCACTAGATGGCAGCTAGAATAGAGAAAATGCTGGCTCTTTGCTTTATCTAGTGGCCATCTGGAGTTTTGCAGTCCTGACCTGGTAGCCCTAAATCCAAACTCCTGCAAGAATTCTGAAAGGTTTCTTGGATGCTATGGAGGAGCGCTCAAGAGACCCTGCCACTTCATTGTTAGCAACTGGATGATGCTGTCAGGAAAAATGATCTTGAATAAGCCAGCAAGGGAAATAAGACTATATTCTGTAACATAGGGTTTGTCAACCTACAACTACTCATCTACTCTTACGGTATAGAGTGCCAAAGCACTGGAAATAATGTCAGTAATCCTTCTTTATTTAAATACATGGATGATGTGTTGCAGGTCTTGGAGGAGGAAGTGTGATAATCCTCGTTCTGCTAGATATCTCAGCAGTCTTCATTAGTGTCAACCATGGTATCCTTTTGGGCCTCCTGGGAAGGTTGGAGTGAGAGACACCATATTAAAAGAGCTCTGCTCTTTCCTGAGTGGGTCAACCCATTCACCCTGGGTGAATGAGGGATGCTGCAGGAGTCCTGACCCCAGTGTCTGGAGATTATCAGGGTGTGGATGGGGAGGAACAGGTTCGAACTCAATGCAATCCAGATGGTGTCCCCTGTGGATAGTAGGCTTGCACTCTGGGGCTTCTCTAGGACCCACAGCTCCTTCCAGAAGAGTAGGTAGAGGCCTATTCTACCTGGATAGTAGCAGACTGATAGTACAGCCTTTGCTTAGCTTCAGCTGGTAGGCCAGCTGCAGCCTTGCATATCATATCCCAGTTGGATTACTGTAATTCGCTTTACATGGGGCTGCCCTTGAAGACTACCCAGAAACTGCATCTGGTGCCAACTGCAGTGACTGGTGGTCCACTTACCAGGCAATCTCACTACTGCCACGAGGCACCTCTGCTGCAGAAGCTGCACTGGCCACCAGGTGTAATTCAAGCTACTATTACCTGTAAAGTCCTATAGGGTTTGGAGCCTGAGAATCCACAAGACCACTTATCCCAACAGATTCTGTCTGCCAAGTCTGAATGAACAAGGAATACCTGTTCAAGCCTCCCATCTACTGAGAGATAAGATGCAAGAGGGACAAAAAATGGGCGTTCTGTATGAGGGCTCTCTTCCTCTGGAACAGCTCGCCCTGAAGCAAGGATGGCCTCCACTGTCATGGCCTTATATCTAAGTGCAGCACAAAACTTTTTTTCCACCACCAACAGAACAACCCTGTGAGGTAGGCTGAGATGAGAGACAGTGACTAGCCTGAAGTCATCCAGTGAACTTTGTTGTCTGAGGATGTATTAGAACCTAAAACTCCCTGCTCCTAGTCCAATATCTTAACCGCTACACCCCACTGGCTCTCTTCTTTGTATGTACTGAATTGTGTGGCACTGGCTAGGTTGTTGTTGCTCTTATATACTGCTGAGGTTGAAGTAGTTTATACATTTTATAAATAAGTAACTATTTAAATGGGTCCTACAATGTAGAGTTCTTGTAATATATTTTCTATATACTGAAAAAGAATAATGTATATGTGAAGAAATCTTACATGTGGCACTGTTATTGTGTCTTGAATATAATCATGTATCTTTTGCTTGAAAACATCCACTTTTAGACCTTGGGCCCAAATGCCCTTTTAGCACAGTCTCTAGTACTGTACAGTGTTTCTCAACCTTGGTACCTTTAGGATGCATGGACTTCAACTCCCACAATTCCCCAGTCAGCATGTTGGCTGGGGAATTGTGGGAGTTGAAGTCCACACAGCTTAAAGTTGACAAGGTTGAGAAATATTGCTGTAGTAGATTGAAGAGGAAGTCAGTTTCAGCTAAACTAAAATTAAAGAAAAGATTACTTATCCTTGCTACCTTGCTACAGTGAGACACTGCTACAATTCCCTTAGTCTGTTCAGCTTTCAGCTTTTTGTTCTTTCATGACAGCATTTTCAATTCAGCTTTAATCTAGTATTTGTAATAACTAGATATGAATAAATGAAAAGGTATTCAGGTTTTACAGATACATTGTCTCCCTCAAACTTTGAGGAAAAGGTGGGGTGAAGATTGGACATGGATGTCCATAAAAGGGAAGGGAAGTGAGGTCATGTATGTAATTGCATAATTCATCGTTGCACCTTGTAATGGATACCTATGAGGATGGGATGTTTTTAATGCAAAGACATAATCATACTGTAGGTGGGAGTAGGGTGGGATGTCTTCTCAAGAAATGAATAAAAATTGGAAAGAGAAGGTGATATGGGTTAATCCCACAAATGAGATATCATAACTTCTAAGTAGACTTCCATAGAGAGCCAGTGTAGTGTAGTGGTTAAAGCATCAGGCTAGAAACTGGGAGACCATGAGTTCTAGTGCTACCTTAGGCACAAAACCAGCTGGGTGACTTTGGGCCAGTCACACCCTCTCAGCCCTAGGAAGGATGCAATGGAAAAGCACTTCCAAAGAACCTTGCCAAGAAAACTGCAGGGACTAATCCAGGCAGTCGCTAGGAGTCAACAATGACTCAAAGGCATGAAAGAAAGAAAGAAAGAAAGAAAGAAAGAAAGAAAGAAAGAAAGAAAGAAAGAAAGAAAGAAAGAAAGAAAGAAAGAAAGAAAGAGACTTCTAATACAATCGCCCTCCTGCATGCATGTCTGCAAACTTGAACACTGGAAAAGAACAAGAGAAAAAAGAGACACCTTCAAATAATGGATTTGGAGACAGAGTACCACAGACTTCAAGAAGAACTAAATAATCAGCCCTCAACCAAATCAAAGCTGGCTGTTCCCTTGAGGTTCTCACCAATATGCAAAAACTCACATACTGTACTTCAGGCATGTGATGTCCACAGATACTGGACTAGAAAAAATGTTTGTATTTGACAAACCTTAGGGAAGGAGAAGGAGAAGGAGAAGGAGACAGTGGATAAGATGGATGGAAAGGACTGAAGAAGTTAGTGGAACCCTTTTAGAAGAGATGTGAGTTATTGGTACCGACAAGTTAGGGTGGCAAGCGTTTATCCATACCGCCACCAAAAGTTGAACTTGAGTCAATGGCATCTGATTTCTTAATGAAAGCTGCCCTGTGGCCTGGGAGTCTGAGGTTACATCTAATTTCATGTAAAAGGGAGCTGATTCTTATTAAATACACTGTTATTTACTTCTGAATAAAATATTCACAGGATTGCACTGTAAGAGCTTTAATGAATTAATTTTCCCTGTCTCGCTTTTCAGCAATTATAAGCTTCAACAGCTGACTTATTAAATAATTCAATTTAACATTCAGTACATCTTTCAGTAAAAAACCTGGTGAATAATGTTGAAGTCTTACAAGGTTTTCCACAAGAATGCCAAAACCTCGCAAGATTTCAAGCAAGGAAGTGTGAGATCCCCAAATGTCATGATCATGTAAAATTTCATGTGATTTTTTAAATGGATCCCTAAGATCGCTGGGGTGGACATCCCATTACTTCTATATGCTGATGATGCAGCTATCCTTTAAGCAACACTTGCAAGATTTAGGCAAATACTCACATTTTTCACCTATTTGTGCCAAGAGCAATTACTGGTAATTAATTTCCAGAAAACTAAAGTGGTATTTTTTTTGCCAAGAAACCCAGAAGATTTAAATGGGCCATTGAAGGGAAAGAAAGTGAGCCAGTGAAAAGTTTAAAGTATTTCAGGGTAAGACTCTAGTCTACAGGTGCCTGGAAGATCATGCTTCCATGCTGGGTAGGGAATGCATACAAGCAACCCTGAACTTTTCACAACAAAACCTTTGACCCAAATACTGTATGGTTGAAACCATTCCCTCACTATAAATCACTTGAGGCCATACAAACAAAGGTTTTGCAAACCCTTTTCAAGTGCTTAGATGTGTATCTAACATGATGCTCAGAAGGGAAGCAGGGCAACAAAAAACGAAGGTGTCACCACTGCTGTCAATTTTCACCTATTGGCTCAAATGCCACTTTTTCTCATCAGGACTGATTCCATTAGTTCAATTTCAATCTTCATGGCAACAAGCAATTCTGGGGAAACTGGCACACTAGGACGTGTCCCTTGAAGAACTGCTAAACTCAGGCTAAAAGAAGCATCACAGAAAGGTTCTAGATATAGAATTCCAGAATGAGGTCACTCATTCTCCAGCTCAGATTAGAGCTCATATAACTTATTCCAGATGGAACTGGGTAGATACTTAACTACTTTAGTCTCTCCTGCCCAACAAAGAGCCTTCCACAGAGCCAGGGTTGATGTTTTACCCCCCTCAGTTCTTAATAGGAGTTTTAATAGAGTCCCCATGTGGTGAGAACTTGTCTATGCAGCACACATGCTATTGAGACCATCACACATGTGATTTTACACTGCCCCTATTACCAGTGTAGAAGAATGAGAAACTTTCATTCTTCCTTTATTGTCATGTTTTATAGACCATAATGAAAGCTTTCTTCTTGAATTTTTCCTCCCAGATAAAGAACCATTCATTACATATAATGTTGCTGGATTCTGCCTGGCAGCAATTAATATCTGTAGACAGATAATGATGGGTGCTGGGCGTGAGTAAACTGAGAGTCCCTCTTTTTTAATTAATTTTTTTTTATTTTATCTATCCTATCCTTTTTTTAAGAAAAGAACTTTATTAAATTTCAGTAAAGAATAAAATGTAGAAAAATCAAGGGGAAAAAAAGAAGATAGCACAAGAAAGAAAATACAGAAGAGAAAAAGTAACTTCTGACTAGATATAAAATACATTCACCTCTTACTCTAATATTTAAAAAGCTACAAAATAAATCTATATCAGCAAAAAATATAAACCAGATTAATACAGAGTATTTCTATGGTTGTATATCCTTATATCCTTTTTGTAGCCCATAGAGCCGCCCACCTTTTAGTTAATATTCTTAGCACTGTATTGTTTATAGAGATATTTTAGTGTTTTAATACACTAAAATATTGTGTCAGCATTCCTGATTTTTAGTTATTTTTTTACGTCTCATCAGCTTAGTGTTGTTGTTGGAATCACCGTAATTCTTCTTGATTGTATCTTATGCTGTTCTATGACCAAAGTAAGGATTTGAATTGCCTTTTTTCATGGAGGGGTGAAAGTACCTGTTCCACTATCCCTGATTATACAATTGGACCTGATAACTGAAAAAAAAAATCCTCATCCTAGATGAAAACAGATTGAAAATAAACTTTGAAATGGACTGTAAGTAAATGTTCACTGATACTACCATATATTTAAGAAATCCACAGCAAGTGCTGAGGTCTAAAAATTGATTAATTGCTTTCTGAGTTCAATTAGTTGACCCTTTCTATGGGAAAAAAGCTTTATTAGACAGTATTAATATGTCACATTCCTTGCTGTTCTGGACAGCATACACTATCATGAGTATTCTCTAGCCATCTAGAGTGTTAGAGTCATTAAAATGCAATCCAACAGAGCATATCCAATAAAAGAGTATCTCTAATATATAAAATAAGTTTTATAATGATTTCTACTTCAGCAACATGGGTAGCTATAAAACTGCATTGCTCGTGTAAGTCAGAACAGGTTAAACTTTAGATAATGACTGTGATATCTTATAAAGTAGATTCTGGATCATGAAAACTTACTTCAGTCTTTGGCCAGCCTGAAGAAGTAATGTGTCCTGAGAGAAAAATAACCCAGACTAAGAAATGTGTGATGGTATAAATCAGCATTTCCCAAGCTTGCACCCTCCAGATGTGATGGATTATAACTCTAAAAATTTCAAACCATCCGCCTGGAATGCTGGGAGGAGACCAGATGCACTTGATTGCATCAAGAAGAATGCCTGGGGCTGGAATACAGAATAGAGGGTTGAGGAAAGGGACTGGGTAGGAAGGGCAACTTCTCAAGTGAGAGGCAGGGAGTGGAAAAATAATGTTTCCTTGGATTGAGAATAAGGGGGATTCCCTCCATTAGTTAAGTCCTTGGTGGGAGTGTGTTCCTAGATCTATGTGAAGGACTGTTCTTGGTTTGGTTAGACTGGGATTGTAGGAACAATTGTGTTTGGAAATCGTGTTGGCATGTGTTAGGGTTAGGTGGGATATTACCTAAACATGGGAGGAAGAAGTCAATAAAGTGGGTGAGAGGGTATCTGTGAGTGGTGGAGTGGCTTTTGCTAGATTACTGGATTGCTAGGGTTTACCTGGGTAGGAGTTGGGGGAATTGGTGGGTTCTTACAGAAGGGTGACTGGTAGGTACAGAACTTGACAATTTTGTTGGGGGTACAGTTGGTGGCCTCATGGGGGAAGTGGAATGAGCAGATCCTGGTGATGATAGGTCAAAGAAAGTATGGCAGGAAGCATTGGGCAAGCCATTACAGGGGAAGGAGGATCAACCATCCGATCCTGGTTCTCTGTTCTGATGTGAATGCTTCATTCCTGGTCAAGGAGACTGGAGTGCTGGTGACCTCAAACTGCTGATGGTAAATGTCAAGCCCATTTGTATTAAGACCATGTTCATCTATAACTTGGCAGTGGATAGGCAAGGGGGATTACTGAAATCTGGCTGGGGAAAGTGGTGATGTCACCTTCTCAGAGACATGCCTACCTAGGTTTCAGGCTGTTTGGCAGCCTCAACTCCAAGGTTGGGGAATGGGGTGGCAATGATCTTCAGAGACAGCTTTGGACCAGGAGTCTCATTCCTGGGATGTTGAGATGTAAATGCTTGTGTGTTAATTTGGGCTGTCCAAAAGTTGTGGTCCTACCTGGAGCAGAAGGTCCTTGTCCTTATCATCATGACCTAGAATACTGCAATGCATATTACCAGTGGGAGTCTACTTATGGGCTGCTATTGGTGCAAAATGTAGTAGCCTACTTCTTGGTAAGTAAGAGCTGCTGTAGCAACCTAGTCCATATGCTGAGTCCCCAGCACTGATTTCTAGTATGTCTCTGAATGCCAATTTTAACCAATATAGCTTGATTCCAAGTACCTTTAGGACCACTTCTTCCAAGTGGAATTCATCTATCAATTACGTTATTAGTAGTTTTGGGGGGAGTGAAGGAGGCAAAAACAATGTTTTCAGTGATTACTACTGCCTCTCCCTGGAGGCCATGTTGGCACTGACTCTAGTAATATTCTGGAACTTGGTGAAGATGGAATTGTTCCATAGAGTTTTCAGGTAGTTGGCCCCCTGACTTGGTTAATTAGGCTGTTACTGCTTTTATCAGTTTTTTCTTTTTTAAAAGAATTGTTTTATTATGTTTTAAGTATGTTGTTAACTTTTGGAAGTTGTGAGATGACAGTAATAGACAAAAGTGATACATTAGATTAGATCAGATCAGATCAGATCAGATCAGATCAGATCAATGGAATAGTGCAGAGCTAGGTAAACTGGAATTTGAGAGCATGTTATGGGTTCTCTCAATGTCTGCCATAATAGGACTTTCCAATTTACCACATGATTGATATGATGAGTATGACCTGTTACAAAGAACTAATTCATCAGCAGCCAAACTGTCCGCCATCCCTTTGCTTTCCAGTGTGAGGGCTGGAGCTGGCAAGACTGGGAACAGTGCCCCTGGGACTGGACATGACTGCTTTGTAAACAAAGGCCAAGTATAACCAAGCCCAATTGTGCAAAATAGATTGCAAACAGTCCATTACAAGAGGGTGGCAGTTTTTCCTCTTCCAGCTTTGGGAGGAGAAACAAATAGAAACTCCAGGGAGAAATGAAATCTCAGTGATTTCAGACAAGAAGAGATGGACTTTCTTTTCCACTCTGATATTCTTGAGCAAGAAGCAGAGGAGTGGATGGGAAGGCTAATGAAGGGGGCACATGGTTGACCCCAGCCAATAAAGAGATGCAGATGGAGATGGCCAAAAACAAAAGAGGCCCAAGGGAAGAAGGAAGAGGAAGAAGAGATAGCAAGGTGGTAGGAAAGCTAGAGCTAGCAAGGTGGGAAACAAGGAGTTTGGGTCTAGGTACAACCATTTTGCAACCAGTTCAAATGCAAAGTGTAGGAGAAAGAAGCTGAAGATTTAAACTTTGGGGCATAGTTTAAAGCCAGATTCTTTGCTTTGTAAAAGGTGTTCCTCATCCTAACAAAGATTGCTTGTGTCTCCAGTAGAGTAACTTATCTTCTCATACTGAATTCTTGTAAAAAAAAAAAAAAAAGAATGATTGCAGAGGCCTGGCGGCAACCTCACACATACAAAAACTGCATGGACATCCTTTGAAAGCAAGCATTACGCTGTAGTTAGCTATCCCTTTTTATTTTTTAATAATACTTTCAGAGTCTATAGAAAGTCTAAAGGCAAAGTTGGAAATAAAGATGGTGCTAAATGCTGGTGTTTTACTTATTACTATGTCAGTCTCCAAATATGCTACCTATAAATTAGCAAACAAATAAAAAAAGTAGTATGGCAGGAAATCTGGCAGACATCAAGGGAGATGTCCATGATTATTTGGGGTATCTTGTTGCAAGGGGGTACTAGGATAAATTCATAATAGAATCATAAGATTGTGAAGTTAGAAGGGACCACAGGGATCAGCTAGTTTAATCCTTGATGTGTGGGAAAACCAATTAAACCATCCTCAAGAGGTAGCAGTCCAGCCTCTTCTTTAAAAACCTCCAGAGGTAGAGAATCCACATTATATTAAATATATAGCTCTGTGCTGGACAAAGTTTAAAGGTATTGTAATACCAAAGAATCCCTAACTCCAGTACTCTTTACTCACTTTCTTACCTGTGCTCTTCTTCATGGACACCAACTCCCAGCAAGACTTTAGTTCCTCCCATGCCTCTAAGGGAGCAATTAGGGGGGGTTGGATGAAACTGTAATGGTATATAGGAAAGACCTTGGGAGACGGCAGAAAGAGATGCTGCCCAGGGAGTGGTCAGATAAGAGACAGCATAACCCACAGCTGCAAAATGGGCAGGGCAAGAGGCTCAGAAGGGACCCTCCCTAGTTTCTCACGCTGTAAAGGAGACAGCAAGAGAATCATACTTTCAGACTTGCAAGATTGATCAGCCTTCCCAGGTAGACCAGACAGGAAACACGACCAAATAAGCTAATTCTACTTTATTGTAAAGCTACATTAACAGAATCTTGCAAGTCTGAAAGTATGATTCTCCTGCCGTCTCCTTTATAGCATCCTTAGGCAGCATCTCTTCCCCCCATCTCCCAAGGTCTTTCCCACATACCGTTACAGAAATGTAGTACTGCAAGCCTGCAACAAGCAGTTAATCATATGCTTAAACCCACACAATGCAGCCGTTCTCTTAACTGCAATAATTCATGAACTTTAAGGTGCCACAAGTGTTTTTGTAAGAATATAGATTTATATCTTTAAGCAGGGCTGTCATAAATTCTATTTTTCATCCTTTGAGAAGATGCATATTTCAAAGACATACTGTAATACCCTTAAACACTATCCATTTGTAATCCTGTAGAGAACAGAGTCCTCTATACTTTGCTCTATAGCAGTGTTTCTCAACCTTGGCAACTTTAAGATACATAGACCTCAACTTTCAGAATTCCCCAGCCAGCATGCTTTAGTTCTGGGAGCTGAAGTCCATGCATCTTAAAGTTGCCAAGGTTGAGAAACACTGCTGTATAGAGTCCAACAACTCAGGCTATTTCCTTCTGCTATTGTCAGGCCTAGCCCAAGGAACTCCAAGAGACCATGGAAATTCAGTCCAGCAATGTTTATTAGCTGCAACCTCTAGCAAGAATCTTCCCAGACTGAAACCCCAGCTCCCAAGTAATGCCAGCCACAACATTGTGAATTCCTCAGGGAGGTGCCAGTCTCATCCTCTTATCTCTCTCTCATACCTCAGGAGATGAAAGGAAACGTTTTTCTCCCTGAGTCTGGCCTTCATAATTCCATTCCATCACATCTATCCTGCCCTCTTCTTAGCTAGTACACCTGAGCTTGGTTTTTATTCTGCCACAAATTCTTCTTTGTGTATCTACCACAGAGTCCAAGAAGAAGACCACCGGGCTGAAAATGTATGCCTAAAAATATCATTGTGCAAAGTAGTGCAATTGAGGTAAAACTAAGGCTTGGATTTGAAAATTTTATTGCAGGAGGCTGGTTTAGATGGTGATAACCCAAATGTCATTTACTTGAAAATGTAGTAAGCAAGTCCTGGTCCACTGGTGCACCTGCCTAGGTACTCTGGCCTTCTGCCTGGATGGCATCGGTGTACTTGGGAATTAATTCTGCTGAATTTAGAGGGACTCTGAGTAGGCATTCATAGCAATACCCTGCCAGACCAAACCTCAGGGCTTCAGGACATGTTTTCAGTTATCAACCTGTTCCCCATGGCTTAAAATAGAGGTTATGCATCATTCATGTTTTTTGTTTTTCATAGGATTGGCATTATTTCTTAAATTTGTTTGAAAACTGATTAGCATAGGGAAAAAAAGTTGTAGAAATGTAGAAACACACACACAGACACACACAGACACACACTCAGACACACCTGCCTTCAGCATTTGTTAAAAGCATGTTGCCTGTGCTGGGAAGTCCAGTTGCAAAGGAATCATTTAGCTCTGACAGCATATACTTTATGCTGGAAAAGTGTTCTGGCATGCATCTTTATCTACCCAACTGGCCATTTTTAAAAATGTCTGGCTATGCTGGAATCTAATTTGGCAATGAAATAGCTTATTTCTGCAAGCTTTCCAAAAGTCTACAATAACAGAGAGTTTCAGTCGTGTTTTGAAAGAAGAGCGTCATAGACATTTTAATTGTGTATCCTGGCAAAAGTTCACACTTATTTCCTGATACGATCTCATAAACAGCTACTAAGCATGACCACCACCCACAAAACACAGACCAAATTAATTAAGGACATTCATTGCCCAGATCATCTCCTACAATGTGGCATTGGCTATATGGCGCTTATGGGCACTGATGTGCTCATAGCTACCTCTCTTGGCACCTGCCAGGCTTCCTAGCCCACCTAGACTTTTTTTAAAAATGTTTTAATTAAAAAGCAATAAATGAGAAGCTGGAATTCTGCAATTCAAAACATTTCTCTGTTGTATAATCTTTATATAGAAGAATGCTTCTGGGTCCGTAGACTCAATTTTAGTCAATACGTTGCTGCTTAGGAGATAGCAGCTGAGTGGTTTGTTCAAAAGTATGCCCATCTGCACCAAAAATGAAATAATAAAATAAAACAAAATGTAACATAGAGAGGCTGGCAGGAACCAGATTCATCAGTTGGTTTTTCTGGTGATAGGTACGTTGCGATTGGCTGCAGCCTTCCCCTTCAGTCATTTTGGGAATAGGTAAGCCATTCTCAAAGGCAACTGTTTTGTGAAACCATGCCAAGTACAGTCTCAAAAATTCAAATGTAGCCACAGGGCAAGTATGTTGCCTATCTTATCCTCAGGCACTGTGTTCATAGCAGAGACATAAAGAAGCAACACAGGGAAAGCTTGCACATTTTTACCTTGAATGAAATAAATTGCATCATATGAAATTATTCCTAAGAAGTGTGTTTAGCTTGTTGTTGTTCAGTCGTTAAGTCGTGTCCGACTCTTCGTGACCCCATGAACCATATTGCGCCAGGCCTTCCTGTCCTTCACTGCCTCCCTGAGTTTGCTCAGTTTCATGCTCATTGCTTCAGTGATGCTATCTAACCATCTCATCCTCTGCCGTCCTCTTCTCCTTTTGCCTTCCATCTTTCCCAGCATCAGGGTCTTTTCCAAAGACTCCTCTCTTCGCAGTGTGTTTAGCAGTGCAGCCCAAAATAGGGTCAGAATCCTGGGATATTGGACAAACCTCAACAAAGTCACTTACAAAACTTACATTATCCTTATGAAACATTTGTATCAGTGCCAGTTTCATGCCGTTACTTTTTAATATTCAGCCCATCAGACCTTGGGGCAATAGTTCTCTCTTGAGACTTACTCCAAGAATCCTCCTTCTAGGTTTATTAGGTTATTGCCATCATTGAGTGATTGATTAAGCATGCCTCTGATCTTGTATTGTTGTTCAATTACCTTGGGCTGCCTATATGTGTTGTAATTCTTGCAGATTCCCTGGAGTTAATTCTTTTGGAAAACGAGTAAAGCAAGCAGCATTAAAATTTTCTCCTGACTCTAGTGTCTTTATTTGATCAGGTTAGAGGAAAATTGCTCCACAGTTTCGAAACAAAGGGGACCACACCTTCATTTGAAATCAAATCTCACTTTATTGATTTCAGCAACGCTGGAGGCAAACAGCAACTCTGCCTACCTTGCAGAAGGTGAAACCTCCTTTATATGCATACAAAGTCAGGCTGTAAGCTAGTGCTAAAGAGTGGAAGTTTTACAAAGGCCTTTGTGTTCTACCAAGGCTAACCTACAGTAGCTCACCCTACGCCTGTATTGACTGTCCTTGCTTCTATTTATTTTACATCCCTGTTTTTTCTCCATCCCAGGATCTGCAGCTGGACCTGGAGATAGGAAGGGAAGTTGGGAGGGCAGTAGGGCTTTTCTCAAACTAACTACAGCCATCCCTTCTTCAATCAACAGAAAAGACCCAACAGGCAAAGTAATAATCCAATCACTTACTTCCCCAAGGTTGAAAGACTGAATTATTTCAACCATATGAGCCAAGTTATGGGTTCAGTTTAGTTCCACTGGAACTTTAGTACCGTTGAGATTTAGAGCTACTTTCAGTTGGGCTGTCTGCAGAAAGCCATTTGACAGAGTTTTCTCATCAATATGACAGCAGCTGCTCCAGAAAAGGCCAAGAGGTATCACCTTTTCTCACTGGTTCTCACATGCAATTTCATCTGGGCTCTTGGATGTGAACACAAATGGACTTTTAGATTGAGAGCATGGAGATTGTATGTGCAAATCACAGTCAACTGAGCACTGATTTCCTAGGTATAAAACAAGAATTTTAAAAAATGCATGGTCTACAAGTACTGTTAACATTTTAAACAATAGATTTATAGCAATATTGGTAAAAAGCATTTCATTTGGAATAACAGGCCCATACCAATAAATACAGTTCAAACACTTAAAAAGCCCTGAACCATGTCATGTATTGGGTTAATGTTATCATTAATAGATTAAGTATGCCTGTGGTCTTGTGTTGTTTCTCAGTTACATAAGGCTGCCTGTATATGTTGTAATTCTTGCAGATTTCACTGTAAATTCTTCTAGGAGTTTCGGTAAAGCCAGCAACAGAAAAATCTACTCCTGATTCTGGTGCCTTTTGACTGATCAGTAGAAAAGACACGACACCAGTCACAAAGCTTGATCCCAGTGTAAAGATTTCTGCCACAGAGATTAAGCATTTTCCCATCAGAGCTGAGATGAATTACAGGGAAAGTAGGAGAGACCCCGATACTGTGTCCAATCTATAAGGCAACCCAGAGTGACTGAAATATACAGCAACAGACTCAGCTTATGGATTTTATCAGAGCAGTGATGCTTATAATTGACAGATATTGTGTCATGTGGGAGCTGTGAGCACCATCCCTTCCAAGCTGAGAGCTCGAGGGTTAGAGGAACAAGTTGGATATCTTGACTAATAAAGATGAAGTCACTGGGTCATAGTTTTGTTTGGCAGCCAGGAGTAGATCAACAAATGGAACAGCTTGCAGTAAGTTGCTCAGATGTCAGGATGTTCAAAAGATGCCAAGAACAGCACCCCTTCACCCACGGGAAAGGCCGGTATTCTTATAGCAAAAAATTCATATCGACTTTGAAGGATCATTTATGTGTACAACCTTTTAAGTTGTGGTGGATGTATATTCAAAGCAGCCAGAGGCGTTATCTCAAGAATAGCCACAGATACCACTGACATATCAAGGGAATTCTTTGCAAAAGAAAAAAGGGAAAAAAAGTGTTCCAGGATATGAGTAACTGAATATAACTAAACAGTTTTAGACATTCCTGGGAAAGAATGGAATAAGACATATTAAAATCAACCCCATATCACCCAGCTACAAACATATTGGCTGAAAGGGTCAAGGGAGCTTTGCAAGGGACATCTGAATAAACTATCACACTGAATTAAAAGCTTGCCAATTTTCTATTTGCATAGTCCAGGCAATAGTAGCTATGAGTTTTTAGGTTGTAACTTTTGTTCAAGATTGAACCTTCTCACACCCTATTTGAAAAGATATATTTAGGACTAATGTTGAGTGACCTTCTTACATTGAAACATGACACAATGACCAGCTAAAAAAAACAGAGATACAGAAATAAGAAATTGATCTAACCTGACTGGAGACAACTGTAATTCTTGAGACACAACTAGTAGCACCTACCCCCAAAGTAGATACACAACATGTGGTAGCTCCACAATTGTACTATCAAATACATTGGGTGTTCTGGTTTGGGGTGACTGATATTACCCATTCATATACAGGTAGTCCTTGTTTAGTGACCACAATTGGGACCAGCAACTTGGTCATTAAGCGAAGTGGTTGCTAAGTGAAATTACGACTGTACTTATGATCTTACTTCAGCTTTCCTTTGCTTTACAGACCTGCAAAGGTCATAAATGTGAGGATTGGTCATAAAGTTACTTTTATATCACTGTCGTAACTGTGAGCAGTTGCTAAATGGGGCAGTCACTAAACAAGGACTACCTGTACAAAAGCCACAACAGCACCTAGGTTTATAAATATAATAGGGTCTATATCTTGGCAGGGAAGTATGTAGTGTATGGGGTTGTTATTGTTATTACTGACTAATTAAGCATACTTGTAGTGGTGTATTGCTATTTGACTACCTTGGGCTTCTGTATAAGTAATACTTTATAAGCCCCATTATATCCAACCAGTACCCCTATTTTGATGCCATATCTGGTTGTGGTGGGAACTGTGATCCAGCACAAAGGGAGAATATCGGCTTGGGGAGATAAAATACCACCTGAGCCATTTGCAACTAGTCATTCTCTTGGCTCCTGTATTCCTGGTTCAGGTATACAGTAGTTGAGCTCACTTTGAAGCTAGGTTGCTTTTTTAAAAAACATGCTGTGGCTTCCTCATTTAAAGACACTTTACTATATCCCTTCCTCCTGGCTCTTAAGCTGCAGATCCTGAAAGGGAAATGCCAGCTTAATGGCTTTGTAGCTTCATCTCAGCAGCCCAGATAAACTGAGCAGGCTTGAATTAAGAAGTATTTTTTAAGTTTTTTCTTCCTCTTCAGCACAGTAGGAGGGTGCAAAGTGCTATGCACCTGCTTTTTATCTTTCCCTTTCGTGTGGTGTGAGGGTGAGAGGATTTTCCTGTGACTGATGAAATTAAACATTAAGATCGGGCTTTGAAGGTCAAAATGTGACGCAGAGCATGAGTGGGTGCGCTGGTAGCACTTCTCTGGAACACCTTCATGCAGCATTGTCTTTTCCAAGGCTCGTGTGCCATCTCCTCTGAAACTAGCGTGCAATCCCAGGAACAGATGTGTCCGGAGACACTTTCTTTTCAACTGCAGCTACAGCATCTTGAAGTTAGATGTTGACAGTAAAGAGGAGAGGGGTCTTGTTTCCAAAATCTATTCCCAGTTTGCAAAAAGCTGGACTGATCAGAGTGCATTTAAGGCATGGAGCCGGTGAGTAGGGAGCAGAATGCCTCTGCTTGATTGACTGATGATTATCTGCCATCAAGTTTGTGTCAACTTGATGGTTTTCTCCATGATGATCTGTCCCTCACCTGGTCCTTCAAGTCTTCCAATGGTGTACCCATTGCCACTGTAACTGAGTCCATCCACCTTGCTGCTGGTCATCCTTTCTTTTCTTTCTTTCTTCCCACCTTTCCTGCATCATGCAAAACTATAAAATACTTACTTACTTA
Organism: Python bivittatus; assembly: GCF_059951505.1. Classification (NCBI taxonomy): domain Eukaryota; kingdom Metazoa; phylum Chordata; class Lepidosauria; order Squamata; family Pythonidae; genus Python; species Python bivittatus. Next base: position 76,843,395 of record NW_028277035.1, on the reverse strand, counting down.
CTTACTTGTTTATTTATATTTCAAATTTGGATACCACCCATCTCACAAAAAAGTGACTCTGGGCAGTTCACAATAAAACAATGATCCAAAATGATCCATGGCTGAAGCCTTGACTGCCCGGCTAGTGCATCAGCAGTATTTTTACTGGCTTGCTACTGTGGTCCGATGGTCATTTGAGGGATCTCCTGACCACAAAGCCCCAATTGTAGAAGTTACAGAGCCCTATGGCACTCATACTTCCTGTTAATCTTTAGACTCCTCGTATCATGTCCATTTTCTCTGTGCAGGAATTCCATACTATGATCTGTATTTTATACTCTAGCCCAGGGTTTCTCAGCCTTGGCAACTTGAAGATATGTGGACTTCAACTCCCAGAATTCCCCAGCCAGCATGGTTGGCTGGGGAATTCTGGAAATTGAAGTCCACACATCTTCAAGTCACCAAGGTTGAGAAACACTGCTCTAGACACTTTTACACTACTTTGGATTATTTTCTCAGTTTGACCCAACATCTGCCTATGAGACCACCTGCAATGTCTTCAAAGTGGACACCAAATATAAATTATGGAAGGGACATTTTTAGATCCAGTAAGTCCTGATCTTTGTCTTTCCCACTGCCATGTGAAATGTCACTACCTTAAAGAAACTACTATTCAGTTCTACTCATTGCAGGTAATAGTTCCAGCAGAGAGATTCAAGTTACTGGCTATGTTTGTACAATATGCTCATCCATAATTAATTGAACCACGTTCATTCAATTATCTATGTATTTGAGTTCATGCACCCTATGAAAGTACCGTATTTTTCCGACAATAAGACGGCCCCATGTACAAGACAACCCCCACTTTTCCAACCCAAAATTAAGAAATCAATATTTTAAAGATAGTGCAGAACACATTTTTATTTAGTAATTAGTTAACATTTACCTGATACACTCGGTGGGAGGAGGTCCAAACTGTCTCTCTGCAGCTCTATTTCCAGGCTCTTTTGCATAACTGATTACATTCAAGCACGAGTGAAACTGCCGATAGCTTGTCTCTGCAAACAGCCTTCCTCTAAGTGGTTTGTTCAGCATCAGCTGACGTCAGTTACATCAGGCTCGTGATTGGAGGAAGTCTGTTTGGGAGACAAGCTATTTCACTCGTGATTGGAGGCTAGCAATAGGAGGAAGCCTCTTTGCAGAAACAAAGTATGGGCAGTTTTGCAACCGCGCGGTTCTCTCCTCGGCTGACTTCCTTGAATAAGACGCCCTTCAATTTTTAGGGTAAGGATTTTAGAAAAAGTATCGTCTTATAGTTGGAAAAATACGGTAGATACTTAACTACACTGCTTGTTTTGCACGGCATACTTATTCATTGTTGATTCATTATCAGCACTTCATAGCTGCTTTCAAGTTCACTGAAAATCTGTGTGCCTTGTATTTAAAAGTAGGCCAGCAGTGTTGAGGAGTCAGAAAAGTCAAGATGGTGGTTACAGCAGTGTGACTGAAGCCCAGCATCTTTGTATGTGTATGTGAAGTTGACACATGCAGAAATGCTATTTTATGAATAAGGATGTTAAGGATGCTGCTAAACAGCCCCTTTTAGACATTTTTTAAAAAAGTTTCTTCCAGTACTAAGCAAAAAGGAGATGGAAAATATCATATCCTCTCTTAAAAATATCTCTTCTCCCCCTTTCATTTTGTAAACAACTGCCTTAAATAAGGCAGTTTTGAATAACTTGGAACTCATATTCTGCCTCCTAATATAGGTTTTATTTTAGTTACCCTGTGATTAATATTTTTTTTGATTGGTATTAAATACTAGCGTAACTTCTGAAAACAGCCTCTCAGACATTTCCATATATGGCTGTGTTATTATTTGCTACAAATGAATTTTGTGGAATATTCAATTAAGTTTCCAGGGGAAAACAAACAGCGTTTTATCTTTCAAGTTTTCTGGCCAAGTTTATCATTGGCAAAGATTTTTTGTCCTATAAAGGTATTCTTAAATATATTATTTCTCCCCAAACAATATCTCTGCTAAATTAAGCCATAGGTCAATTCTGTCTTGCCAGGTAACCTATATAAAAATGATACTTAAAGCCCAGCATCACTAGCAAAAGTTTATATAAATAAACTTTTACAACTGGTACTTTCCAAATACACAGGGCTCTGGTTCCCAACTAGCATGGCCTAATATAAATACTAAAAGTTCCCTATCTCAAAAAATAGCCCTAGATATATTTAATCCTTCCCTGCCTTCTGACTCCTCTACGCTAGCCTTTCCCATGTTCTAGCACCTTCTAGTCCCATCAGCTGCAATTTCACATGTGGGAAGAACCCAGAAGGCTGCCATGTTCCTTGAAACACAGGCACTCAGGCACTCCTACCCTGATTCAGTTTCCCACCATGTGATCTCATGCTGTTGTCTTTTAAAAGCTGGAGTAAAACTAGTGTCTCTTTTTCAAAATATAGCAAGTCCATTTCTCCATTTATGGGAACTCTTACTTGACCCCCTTCTTAACTTTTGGGCTTTGGCCTTCCTAAAACGGTCTTTCAAGGCAAAATCAGCAACTCCTACTTATAAGAAATGCTTGGATTTTTTGCAAACAGTTAAACAAACCAGGCACCACATGAAGAATGTGGACTGGGTGTGTGTGTGCGTGCCAACAATTTCTTTTCTTTCTTTTTTGCATGGAATGGAGGAATTTTGTTTCTCCAGGACCTGCAACAGTTTAAATGATTTTTTCCTCCTTCTCAAACTGTTCTCAAGGGACTGGAGGGTGGAAATAACGCCCTGTAGAAGGAATCTACTGCGAAAGATACCGAAGCAGAATTCTGCTGATCGCACACAGGAAGCCCAGAATGGATTAAAATAAGTAAATCGATGAAGTAATCAGGAAATATTTGAAATTCTTGTGGGTAATATCATTGCAGGGAGCCCTTACAAATGTATACTGTGAATATTGAATTGGGAAAGGGTTAATCGCATTTGACCCAATCAATGGATATATATTTGGGAACAAACGGTATCACTTCTCACCTTCCTCAGTAGAGGATATTGAAAGGGATTTTGCGAAAAGTTTGTGAGTATCTATGAGGCTCAGGTTATTTTACATGCCACTGTGCATTTGGGGGTAGGGGGTGGGAGGAAATCAGTTCTCTATAGCTGACACTGGCATGGGACATACGTGTGGACACTGTGCATCATGTGATTGGAAGAATTATTTGGCATTTTGCAATGCACTGAACACCTCGTGGATATTGTGCAGCCCTTGTGTAACATCTTTCTCCCTCAGCATTAGCAGTGTGACAATCTCTTACTCAGTGTAGGCAAAACTGGCTTAAATAAAATTGAATAAAGTGTACTGTAGGATGCCTCAGTGCAAATCGCATTACTGCCAACGATTGTTACGCTGTGTCTAAAAGTAATTAGGTACTTAATTTAATTACAATGGACAACATGAAGTGATTTTTCCCCAGCTTTCTCTCAGAGACGGGGCAAATTCTAGCCCTGCGCTGTCACCTGCTGGCAATAATGCCACATTGCATATTTTCTGTTTCCCCTTTGAAAATGTCAAACAACTGGCAGATTTTTCTCATGTTCCGCAAAATTCAGTGGTACAACTTTTTGAGCAACTTTTGGAAGACGCTTCCCACAGTACAGTAAAATGTACTTTTCCATACAGGGATGATTTATAATTTTAATTCTGAGGGAAGGCTGAAGTACATGCAGAAAAGGAATACTTGCCACTTATCTTTCAACATCTGGGCATTTTGCTTCTGATCATAGAGATTAAATTTGATCTACTACATCTGAGATAAATCTTGACTAAAACTGCCATAGTCTTTAACTTGTATTGCAATAGTGGTATTCACATCATAACTTGTGAATACCACTATTGCAATTTCTTTAATTTTTATTTTTATGTAATAGTTTTATAACTTTTATGTAATAACTATATATGTGTGTATGTATATGTATATGTCATAGTTATGCAATGAAGTACATTCTTTCTTCTTTTTGTGAATCTATTGCCAGTTAACTTAAGGCATCACTAGTTTTACTATGAAAAGGTGTAGGAATATCAAAACTCTCTTTGTCCTGATAATGTGTTTTCAGCCATCACATGCCATAAGTTTGCAGTCAGATTGTCTTTGTTATACCTGGGCCAAACAGGTTGGAAGTGTCTCACACTGCTACAAGTGCAGTAAGTGTTGTGTAAATGCCGCTGGTCAGAAAAACAATTCTTCCCAAGAATGTATGAATTTAAGTGGTTGAAAGAATGACACGCTGAGAGAGAGAAAGATAATCAATTTATACATTCCCAACATATGTTTTATACTTTATACATACAAGTTTACACATCTTGACTTTTTTGACTACAACTTACAGACTCCCCTGGACCTATTTGTCAGAAACTCCTACATATGGACTTCATTCCTAAGTAAAGTTGCTAGGGTTAACTAAAACACCATCCAATTTTAGGAGAAAAATGTATTTGTTAATTCATGGAAGATTCTGATTTCCTAATTGAGAGTTAGATTTAGGCTCCCAACTGAATGGGGAAGAGCTCCTAACAGGTCCAAGGAGAAGCTGAGTACATTCTGAATCACTAAATTGAGAGATCTTATAGTCTGCATACAGGTAGTCCTCACTTAACAATCATTTGAAGTTACAACAGTGCTGAACAAAGGGACTTACAACTGGTCCTCACACTTACAACTGTCGCAGCACCCCCACGGCCACATGATCATGATCCAGGTGCAGCTTGCACTTATGATGGTTGCAGCATCCTGAGGTCTGGTGATCGCCATTTGTGACGTTCCCAGCCAGCTTCTGGCAAGCAAAATCAATGGGGAACTGCATGATTCACTTAATGAGTGCTGGAGAAAAGGTCATAAAATTGGGCATGACTCACTTAAAAACCACCCTGCTTAACAATGAATGTTCAGGTCCTTATTATGTTTGTTAAGCGAGGACTACCTGTACAGTCCTAGGTGAAAAAAAGAAAAAAGACAAATTAGTTTTGAAGAATATATTTATATAGCACCAAGGAAAATTAGAAAAAGGACACAAATATTTGCTGTAATGAGAAACAACAAAAGCTTTTAATAAATGACATAATTTAAGTACAATAATTTGAAATGCTTGGGCGAACAAAAAAATTAAGCAGGAATGAGAACTAAATATTATCTCCTCTGGAAAATGTTAACACTTGAAATAATATCACAGAGCAGGCAAGCTTTCTTCTTATGTTCATAATATATTTACTTTATTGATGAGATGAGGAAGACCCTCCTCTGCAATCTGAGTGCATGATCAGTTCATGCAAAAGGTAAGATCTTTTCCATCATAGTGAGAAATGCTTTGCTAGCTAAATGTCATTCTACTTTGCAACACTGGGCCAGCGAAGTAACATCCTAGACCTCTCTTTTGGTTCAATATAGAGCACCCCTCGTATTTCCTACTAGAAGTTCCAAATTAAATAGCTGAATAAATGAGTGCAAGTAACATCAGAACGTTAGCATTCCTTGTGGGATTCTGATACGGTGGAAAATCTGGCAGTTCAGCTTAGAACAAACACACTCCCTTTGCTTTGCGTTGCTGTGCCCCGAGGATGTTTCCAAACAGCATGTGATCAGAACATACCACATGGTCTGTAATTCTTACATCTGATGTTGTGTTGTTTTTCCTCTATGAATCAGCAGTGTAGGGATATAGAGAAGTCCAAAGCCAGCAAAAAGGGAAGCTGGCATTTTGCTTATTTGCAGAGTGTATTATTTTTTTTTATGAGACATGCCTTACTCATGCCTTTCCTCTAGAGCCTGGTTTCAAAAATTGGCAAGTGAATGTCAAAACTAGGCGCATGTTAAAATGAAAAACACAATGCACTGGGAAGTTTATTTTAATTTTACGTTTGATATCTAGGATCTAGTGTACAGATTGTAGGTTGTTTTTAGAGCCAGTTAGAGTCACAAGTCTCAGTGTCATGAAGCCCCCTTTCATCAGCTTAGGCTGGTGTGCCAGCGATGACTCTGCGTGGATAGAAATAGTCTCACAACAGTAACCCGTCTTTATAATTTCCTGTCTAGATTACCGGATTGCATTATGCATGGAGCTGCCCTTGAAGATCATGCCAACGCTTCAGTTATGCTGCAGCAAAAGTCCTGACTGGAACTGAGCTATGTAGACACATCACACCAATTCTTCATGATCTTCACTAGTATCCAGTTCATATCTGGCCCCAATTCAAGGTGCTGGATTTAACCTAGGAAATCCTTTATGGCTTGGTACCACCGTAAATGAAGGCGCTCTTGCTTTGGATCCGCTCCATGAAGAGGTGAGGTACGTAGCCAACTGGGAGTGGGCCCTCTCTGTGATAGCCACCTAACTTTGCAAAGTCCTTCAAAGTAAGGTAGCATGACACCATCTTCATTATTTTTTTAGTGCCAGGAAAAGACATGGGTATTTCCCAGGCCTAACAACAACAACAACATTTTTTTTTACATTTTTAATTACAGCGTTTACCCTGTTACTGTTGTTTGATTGCTTGTTTTAAACTTTCTACAGTGTTGTAATGTACATGCATATTCATTGTTTTAATTCTTGATCTTTTTAATTGTAAAGAATGTCAAGATCTTAAACAGGAAGTGGTATGCAATATTTTATAAATAAATGAATGAATAATATTGCTAGACTCCCCATTCCCCAGATCTCCCAAAACATAATCTCCCACTCCCAAAACCTCAGTGCTCATGATGCTGATCTAAAAGGCCTTATTAAGTATATTTGTTTGAAAACTCTGAAGGAATGAAAACGTTGTGGGGCAAATACTGTTAAGATTCAAAAGAAACAATATACTCAGAATAATTTAATTCAGGGCAATGCCAATGAAGGTTGTCCTGGAAAATCTAGATTTTCCATGCAGATCATCAGGATATTCCAGAAAGCAATCTATTAAGAACTGGCTTTAAATTCTTGAAGCTAGATTGCCTCAGAAGGTGGTAAGTTCTCATTTTTTAAAAAACACAAGGAGCGGATGGCTCTTCTCCAGGAAGCTGATCTAATTTAAACACTGTCTCAGCAAGAGTTTAAATTAGAAGTCTTTTGATGTTCTTTCAAAGTTCTTCAATTCTAAACTCAGATCCCAGTGTGATATATTTGTCACAGAAGGTGAGGCTTCGTTATCTGGCTGCAGACATGTCACAATCTTGTGGTCTTTTGGCCCCTTAAAGACTAACAAATCTCTTATCTCCTAAACTTTCATAGATGACAATTTCAGTCTTTCAGATATAACCAGGGTCTCTTTTTTGTTGTTCTCCAGGACTATCAGTCCCCAACTTGACCTTTCAGGTCTTCCAATAGTGTACCCATCACTGCTTATCTCTTAAACTAGGGATAGAAAATTAGAGTAACAATAGTTATATTTAGCCAGGACTCTAGACTACACACACAAAGGTAGACTTCACTACAAGCAGGAAGCTTTACTTTGCTAGTAAAGAGAATAGGGAATGTGTTCTAAGTATCTTGGATGTTGATATCTCTACTGTGCAGAATTTCAGTATGCTCCTTTTGCCTTTGTCTGATCTTCTTTAAAACAGTTACTGTCTCTCCATTAGCACCCTTTAGCACACCAATGTGAGGTTGGAACCGTCTTCTGAGTTCAGAGATCTTTTGGAAATGTTGGGGGGAGGGAGGTTTACTGCAAAGAACAGACATACCCATCACTTTGAAAACACAAGAGCCCAATGCCCATGGAACTCAAGCAACACAGATGCAAACACTTATATAGTTGGTACCCACTGTCTGGTATCCTTTTTTTTCTCACTCTCCAATTTCCATGATATTAATCTACCACTGACTGATAACATTTAAAAGTTGTTATCACCACATTCACATTATTAGTTTTATTTTTTTCCCTTCTTGCATTTAAATTATTTTTTTTTTTTACAAAAACAGAAAGAAGAAAAGAAAGAAATAGGGAAAAAAACCCAAGACACAAAAAATACAATTTTACATTTAAAAATCAGCTGAATTCTTAAATAAATCATGACACTTTGATAGATCACTACACTACTTGGAAGAAAAAAGAGGATCCTTTGTGAAACTCCAGCAATAAATCTAATCACTCCTTTTCAGAAAAAGTCCTGGAGCTTTGCTCCCATCCAATTTATCATTGGACCAAAGCATCAGAGTAGAAAAACAAACAAGATACAGAAATATGTATTTGGATCTGTGATGCTATATGGTGCCACAAATATCCCAAGATACTGATTCCTGTTCTGTAAATGTTAGTTCTATTTAGCTGATTTCCAAATGAAATGTTGTTAATAATTTTGTAATAGGTAGTTCTTGCTCTTGCAGCATTCTTTTTGGACTAACCTAAATATATTTTCCTTCTTTACTGCATTGTTGAATATGTGCAAGAAATTATACTGTGTATAAATAGTTGAAACAGAATAAAATCCATTTACTTCACACCTAAACCAAATCAAGGGCACTTTTGGAAAGATTTCCACCTCACCTAAGAAATGGAATTTTCAAGTACAAATTTAGATACAAGTGTTGTTGATGTTAGAATGACAAAGGCTTTTAAATTTTTTAATGAAAGCTATGATTAGATTGTTTGAAAATGGAACTCTGCAGAGTGATCAGAATACATTTTATTTTAGTAGCTAATGTTGACGGTGCTATTTTGCATTGCAGAATACAGTCAGAACAGAAAAATGAATTAGCTCTGAATCTGAACTGATACCTTTATCAGGATAACTTGTGTTGTGAATTTTCTTGAGTGCACAGACAAAAGTCATTTTTTTAAGGAAAGAAAATTAGATTTCTTTTCAGAAACATAAATAATTTGAGAGAATGGAATCTGGCAAGGAAACATCTGATCGTGCAATTTGTTTATTTACTTTGCTAACCTTGATATCCAACCCAGCCCTTGAAATGTGGGTGTGCTAACTTCCAAATAAAACTCATTAAATGACAATCATAATGTAAATATCATAATAATATAAAAATAATGAAAAAGCAAATGTATATTGCAATTTGAGACAATCCATGTTATGAATCTTAATATCCAAATGCTCCCTTAAAGAGCCAGGCCTTTGTTGCTGCACAAAAATATAGACGCCATAGGAGGCAGCGTAATCTCCAGGGATGGGCCAAATGATTAATTTTTTGCCACCCCATACTGGTAGGTTTCCAGCATATTCTCTTGAAAAAAGGCTATTTATGGGTCCATTTCTCCTGATTTGTTGAGGCGGGAAATCAATTCATGGATTGCTCAAACAGGATGGATAGATTTCCTCTGGAGCAGAGTGTCCTTTAAGTACCTGAGTGTAAATCATGTAGGACTTTATAGCTGATGATCAGCATCAAAGTTTTTGAGTAGTTTTCAGTCAAACAGTCAAAGTTTTTGAGTAGTTTTCAAGAACAGCCCTAAGTACAGATGTTGTAGTTATCCCACTTAGAAGTAATAAAGGTATGAGTGTTTAGTGATCAAGGCTCCTACTCCAAGGAGGGGTACAGCTGGCATATCAGCTGCAGTTAGACAAAGACTTCCTTTGTTATGGCCTCCTCCTGCTCTTCTAGCAGGAGTTATGAGTCACCAATCTTCTCCTTCAGGACGAGTACAACCCCATTTAGAGGTAGCACAGAGGAACCAGAAAACCAGCTGGTGTCTGCACAAAACAAGAAACCTGGCTAGGTCTGGCTAGGTTGTAATTTAAGTCTGTTTTGTTCTTTCTAGGACGTGTTGTTGTACATAGAACATTATAGCCTCTAGATATTGAATTAGAATATCCACAGAATCCTACCCAGCCTAGGATGGAGCTTTATAACTAGATATAATCTGCGTATTGATCATGTCTCATGCCAAACCGATGGACGGCCTTTCCCAGCAGTTTAATTCTCTAACTCTCTCTCCCTCTCTCTGTCACACACACACACACACACACAAACACACACACATCCTCTCTCACCCCTATGGGTGGTATGTGTCTTCTTCAATCTCGGGTCCTCTTCCAGAGGCCTGGGAGTTTGAGGGTTTGTGCAGTATCTTAGCTGTTCCTAGCACTGCACTCTTCTGGACAGAGAGCTGGGACCACTTTGGCCTTTACTTTTCACATCCTCTCTAGTTCCTCCTTCAGGCCCTGGTATTCTCCAGCTTCTCATGCTCCTTTTTCCTGATGTTGCTGTCACTTGGCACTGCTACATCTATCACCACTGCTGCCTTCTGGTCCCTGTCTACTACCACAGTGTCGGGTTGATTGGCCAGTACCTTCCTGTCCGTTTGGATCTGGAAGTCCCACAGGATCTTAGCCCTTTTATTAAGATAGATAGATAGATAGATAGATAGATAGATAGATAGATAGATAGATAGATAGATAGATAGATAGATAGACAGACAGACAGACAGACAGACAGACAGACAGACATCTCAACAACATTTGGAGACAATGATTAATCTTTTGCCACCCCATACTGGTAGGTTTCCCACCCCAAACATACGTACAAGGGCTCAAATAGTTCTTCCCTCATTAACACTAAAGAGGAATCCTTATAAAATATATAAAGGCCCCAATTTCTGATCTTACAGGCAGTCTAGAAGAACACCATGGTCGATGGTATCAAACACCACTGAGATATCCAAAAGGACTAGGAAAGCCACACTCCTAGTCCAGGTCCCATCAGATGTCATTTACAAGAGTGGCCATCCTGATATGGCCTAATGGCTAATCAACAATAATAAACTAACCTACAAAAGTGGCCAATGACATTTCCATTCTGTAGCCAGGTCTGAACCCTGAGTGCAGCAGATCCAGCTTATCTATTTCCTTCAGAACTCTGCAGTTGTAGCCCATCCATCTTCTCTCAGAAGGGAAGGTTGGAGACTGGGTGGAAGTTACCTATTATATGGGGGAGTATTCCTGCCTTTTTCAAAAAACCAAATGCTACCTCTTTCAAAAAAGCGTTGATCACCATACAGCAACTCATCCCACTCTCTGGCTGCCTGGAGGAGCCATAGATCTGGGTTATAGATCTGGCCTGCAGGTGGCTGAGTTCATGCTACAGAGAACACAATCACTTCAACAGAGTTCATGAGTTCAGAGATATCCCAAATCACTTCACAAGGCAATGCCTCAGTTACTTCAGTTTGTTCTGCCAGTGCGGAGTCAAGGTCTGATTGAATACTAGCAATTTGTATTAGTAAAGTGTTAGCCAATCTGTCACAACAGTGTGAAGAAATATCTTCTTTTAATGAGTCAAATTGGGAAAAACAATATATTAAATTTAACTGTCATTTGTTCTAGCATGTTAGATGTAATCTGCAGATAAATGCAATGGAAACCCTGTGAGATAAGAAGTTATGTATATAACATCTATGCATTTGAACAGAAGTCATCCTGAAAGATTGTGTCTGTGATGGATGATGAATCTGTGACTGACAAGTAATCATGAATAGGACTGTGCATGGCAGGACTGACTCTTGCGACTGGCAGGAGTGACATTGTTTTATGTATGGCAGGATTATATATCTAGCCCCATTAATCTAATTACTATTTATATATGCTATAGAATTCCTAATCTCATAATGATCCAAAGGAATGGACAGATCGATTCACATCTGGATCATGACATTTTTCATGTACAAGTAGACCTCACTTAACAACTGCTCTGTTTAACAACCTTTTGAAGTTACTGAAAAAGTAACTTTATGACCAGTCCTTGCATTTATGACTGTCGCAGTATCCCCACAGTCACGTGATTGTCGTTTGGGTGCTTTGCAACTGGCTTCTGACAAGCAGAGTCAATGGAGAAGCTGGCAGTAAAATCGCAAGTCGTGGTTATGTGATGCCTTGCTTAACGACCCATGGTGACTCACTTAATGACTGAATGGGAAGTGACGTTGTAATTCTGCTGTGGTCACGTGATGTTTCACTTAGCAAGCACATCACTTGGCAATGGAGTTGCCAGTCCTAATTGCAGTCACTAAGTGAGGACTACCTGTATTCGTTCATAAATCTATTCCATCCCATTTCTGCATTAACGTTCTGCATTTCTGCATCCATCCCTTTTCTGCATTAACCAACAATGAAAGCCCACATACCATACAAAAACGTAACCTACGTTTAGTGTTTTTCTTCACAAAATACATAGTTAGATTACATTTTATCATAACATATGTATTTATGCAAAGCCACAGATATATTTCTAAGTCAAAAGCTATATTAAAAAATTCAGTGAAGCTTGAAAAATTACCAGATAACTGCAAGGTTTTGATCCAGGTAGTTAGGAACTGTAAATCATCTGAGCTCACTGATAAGAGTAAATTGAACAACCTCAAACATCACTACAAATGTGGTATTCAGGTAGAATGCAGATGAAAGGTGTGTTCCGGGTCAAAAACATAACCAAGAATGTTAAAATAAACAGAAAATTTTTTCTTGGCTTCAATCCAACAGTGTCTTTTTGGTACAATATGATACAGTTCCTAAACACAAGAGTAAAGAAATATACATGAAATTCCTTATAGTTTAATGCAAACATATACATTTAGCACTTATATCAAAGGAGCTATCTTATATTTGGTAAATTAAGGAACGTTATTCACGTTTTGAATACATTATCTAGGATCAATTTACCTGGAATTTCCTACCACTTTTCCTAATTGTGTTCATAGCTCTCTCTCTCAACAATGCAGTTTGCTTAATTTCATTCTTCCCATATATCCAAGGGAGCAATACATCCTATAGCTGATACATGGACGATTTGAACAACTGTTTAAATAAGAGATTTGCCAGAGAATTTCCAAATCTTCAAATAATCTAAAGGATTATTATAGTTCTTGCACTCAGATCCTGTACGGATATAGAGAGTAAGGAAGACGACCTTGACAGAGATAGGCCAGATCCATTATTAAAGCAACAAGAGGAAAAACATGGCTAGGTCCCTGAGGTCCCGGGGCCAGGGGGAGGGAAGTAAAGCAGAGTCAGCGGTGCAAGATTCTATTACCAAAGCCAGTATTAATAAAATAGTTTTAGCCTTCTGGTGAAGTGGATTTCTTAGTTTGATCTACATCAAACAGTTCCCCAGCAGCCAGCCATTCCCTCCCATCCCAGGACCTCTCTGAAGAATCACCTTCCAAAAATAATTAAGTAGAATTGTACCTATTTATGTTCCTGTGGGCTTCTTACAGTTTTCTACACCTATCAAACTCAGGAGGACAGTAAATTTAAGGAGCTAGCAAAGTCAACATTTTGCTATCTCAGTGACAAAGACTCTAGATCCCCTTATCCAATAACAGATGTTAAAGTGCGTTAGATTGAGTATGTATTATGCTATACTTTTTTGATCGCTCAATAGCACGGGCAGAGCGATTTTTACCTAATTAAAAATGTAAAAATACAGCATAATAGAATAAAATAGATGAAATAAGTAAACTTCACAAGGCTTTAAAATCATAGATTTTAAAGTAATTTTTATTTCCCATTATTAGTATATAAACATATCACTTTTAAAATGTTAACAGTGCTTGTAGATTGTGTACTTTATAATTCTTGTTCTCCAGCTAGGAACACTATGCTTGGTTGTCCTTGAAAAGTCCATTTTTCACATCCAGGAACCCAGATGAAATTGCATGGGAGAACTAATGGTGGTGCTTCTCAGCCTTTTCTTGGAGCAGTTGCTATCACACTGACAAGAAAGCTCTGTTAAATGGCTTATTGTGGACAGCCCAATTGAAAGTAGCTCTAAATCCGAATGGAACTAAAGTTCCAGTGGAATTAAACTAAACTTGTATCTTGGTTCATATGATTAAAATAATTCACTCTTTCAACTTGGGGGGAGTAAACGAGTGGATTATGCGTTGGTTGTGTTGTCCCTTTTCTATTGCTCAAAGCAAGACACTAGATTTATAGGTTTTTCCCACTGCTTACTTTACTGGTTATTTAGACCGGCTAACTCTAGTCAATTGGTTACAAGAAATGTAACATGTACAGGCGGCACAAGGTAATCAAGCAACAACACAAGATCACAGGCATGCTTAATCAACCAGTGTTAATAATAACGCAAAAAGACACCTGCTCTACGAAAGGAAAGATTTAAGGTGACTCGGCAACTTTTTTTTTTAAATAACCCTGATTATCCAGGTGTGTCTCTCCCAGGCAGGCAATGAAAAACTACAGCTAATTTGAAGGTGTGAGGTTGTGTGCTGAGAACAGAATTTAAGATATCAGGTTCCAGCTAAGGAGAACAAAAGAAAGAAGCATCATTTTGCTGCGTCACAACGCCATGCCTACCAATGGCATTGCACCCAATTTCCATTATGCAAAATTGAAAACTGTCCAGATTTTGTTTTTAATTGCTTTTCCTACTGTTTTTAGGAGGGCTTATGCTTTCATACAAAATACTCCTGGTGGCAAATTTGGTAGGGTTACCAGATCTCATTTGCAAAAATCCAGATGACAACTAGATGGCAGGAAAGAGAGTTTTCTATATCTCTTTGCTGTCTTCTAGTGCTTGCCTGGATGCTTGGAGTTGAGATCTGGTAGAGGTAAAACCTGGATTTCTTGAATATGATCTTCAAATTTCAGACCATTGTTCCATTTAATGCACTGCATTCTATTTCACTGATAAAAACTCACAAGATTGGTCAGGATTTCTTTTTTTTCAGTCCTAGTACATAAAAACTTTTTAGTTGGGGAAACTTAAGGTCAGTCCTACTTGAAAGAAGCAGCAGCCTTGAGGAATGGGCTGTTTCTGTGGTGTGACTCTGGGCAGCTCACAATGATTAAAACAACAACAGAAACAGTAAAAAATGAACACAACAGCATAAAACCATGATGAAAAACTCAATAAAAATATAATCACAGTCAGCTGGTGAATATAAATCATACATCCATTTAGTACGGCTATTGCCAAGGCTCACCACTCCTGCTGGACTACCAGCCATGATGGCACAGCCAAGTCTTGAGGTCCTTTCTAGAGGCTAGTAGGGGAGGTGCCAGTCTAAGTTCCGGGGGAATGATATTCCAAAGAACAGGTGCCATGGCAGAAAAGCTCTTTCCTGGCTCTGGTCAGATGATGTTCCTTAGTAGATAGGACCTATAACATGTCTCTCCTGCCAGATCTGATGGGATGGGTAGATGTAACTGGGGAGAGGCACTCCCTTAAATATATACGCAGGAAGCCACTATGGACTCTCCACAATTATGTCCTCTATGGGGCTATAGAGTGGCCAGCTGGGAAACACTATAAGTTGAATAGTGGTGCTCCTGCTCCAGAAAGGAGGTATGAGGGAAGCCAAAGAATGAGCAGGTCCTGAAGTGGCAGGTCTTCCTGTATCTTACGCATGGGACTTTTTTGAGCTGCTTCTGGGAATTCCATGGCAAAATATGGCCATGTTACCAAGTTATGGCTCCAGCCTAGTAGACTTATCAACTTTTTCATTTTAATTCCTTTGCAGTTCAGAAGGGATATCCTACACTTATGGATACAACTCATACATTATCTTTTCAGGATAAGGAACATTATACAGAGCACAGAAAAGGATAAGAAATAGTAGGCCAAAGAAATTAAAGGCATGAGAGAAGGAAAATAAAAAGTAATATATCTAAAGCTAGCTCATGCCAACTTCATTCACTACAACTTCCAATTCCTTTCTGTTCTTGTAAACCATCCTTTCCATATGCCACTTCATGCACCATCTTTTATTCTTTATACATTTTACCTCTCTCTTTTTGAGGATCACATCAACTCATCCAACCACATATTTCCCCTTCTTAGACAATTACACAGCATTATAAGTACACAGAGGACATGTATGTTCACATCCCCAACCAACCCCTCTAATGTCACCATAAACATTCCTTATACTTTTATCCAAAAATGCATTAAACAACCAAGGAACCATTATCATCTTTGTCTTCCTCTCTAATCAATGATGAACAATTTGCTAAGCATTCCATTTATCGCTACATTTGCTTTGCTTCCATCATATAACACTCTTTGCACATTCAGCAGCTAATTATCAACTCCATATTTGTGCAAAATTTTCCATAATTCAAACCTTTTCACTCTATCACATGCTTTCTGTAAGTCAACAAACATGCAGAATACATTGCTTAATGACCTGCTGGAGAGCAAAAATCTGATCTGCTTAATCTCTGCCAAGTGTAAAGCTAGAACGCACATTTTAAATTTTGCTCACTGTTACCTCTCATACTCTTCTGGCATAATTGCACCACTTTCCCAGGTACACTTACAAATTCTCTTATAATTTCTGCATTCACTCTTGCTATTTTATTCTTTGAATAATGGAACAATATCAGCATTCTTCCCATTATCCAGCATAGATTCAGTCTTCATATGAATGTTAAGTAAGTTGCACATCCCTTCCATAAGCAAATCACACCCATATTTTGTTATTTCTCCAATTATACTATCTACTGCTGCAACTTACCACTCTTCCAGGATTCTCACAGCTTTTATGAATTCCTTTTCATTGTTTTCTTTGCACACTACTATTATAGCATTTCTTTCAGTTCCACTCTTCAACATATTTCTATCATCCCAATACAAACCTCTAAAATACTCTTTCTAGCATTCCCTCACTTTTATTTCACCCAAATCATGCCATCACTTTTATCTTTAATTCCATTCACTTTGCTCAAGGCTCCTTGTTTAGCCCTTTTTGCCCACTACCAAAACAATATTTTATTTCTGTAAAGATGCCTACTCAGAAGATCAAAAATGGAAATAAAATCATCAAAACATCATACTCTACTTCAGCTATATGCAAAAGAAAAATAGGTTGCCCATCTGTTTATAAGTGCAGAAAGTTTTAAAGTTAACTCATTCTAAATGCAAGTGGTGCAATTGCCCATGGACTGCTTTCAACAAACAACAAATAAATGTTTCATTTATTTATTACCTTTGTATCCCACTTTTCTTTAGGAACATGGTTCTCCATCTACCATGTTAATTAAACTACTAAGTGCACTAAGAGAGAAGATATAACCACCCAATGAATTTCATGACTGAGATTTGACTATAAATGAAGACCTCCTCATTCTAATCCTACACACGAACAATTTTAACTCATAGACTCATTAATTATATTAGTGTTTCTTTAAGGAAGGGTCAATGTTTATTTTATGAGAAGGCTTCAGGTGGCAACTGCATTATCAAAAGATTTATTACACAAAGCAAATGTCTTTGCCTAAGCTAGCTGATCTGGGTCAGAATAGTCAATACTTCCTAGATAAGCTGAGGTCAGTTCTTGCATACATATATTGTGATCCTTTGGTACTCAGTGGATGACTCACAGGCTGTTGTGTAAACTATCTCTACAGAAAGTTTTTTCTATTTGTAGCAATATGTCATTTGTCATGGTGGTAGTTTGATCTGTGATAGCTCTTTTGTATAGGTGTATTGTGGGAATTCAAACAATTGTCCAGTGTACAGTCCCAGTGTATGATTGGCCATGTCCCAATATTGCATGCCCCAGAGTCTGCCTGAAAAATCAAGCTCCTTCTCGGCCTGACTGTGTAGAGTTCCTACCTCCTGTATTGATTTTATTTAAAACATTGTAATGCCATTTCTCACTAAGAAATACATTAATCTTTAAGCATTTTACACTTGAATATATATTTGGCACTATGGCTATAGATTTTGCTTCTGGAACTGAGGCAAGGGTTCCTAGCATTATCAATCAAAGGTCATTCTGCAGCTATGCCATCTTTTCCTCTTGAGTGGGTTTTCCCGAATTATGCAGGAAGAGGGGGGGAAAAGAGGGAAGGTATACATAGATGAAGACTGCAGCTAGACTTTTAGTAAAAGTCTTTGCCCAGGTCTTTGGAGAGGGTGATTAAAGGCTTCTTTAGGTTGTGTGGGTTTGTTTTTGTTCCTTTCTGATTTACCATCTTTTATTTTTTGTTCTTGTTTGTTATTACATTGTTTTATTCCTTTTAAAGTTGTTTACTTGTGAACTACTCAGAGTTGTTGGGAATCAAGAGGTATACATGTTTAATAAATAATAAAAATACTAATGCACCATCCTTGTTACTAAGGCAGAATAGAGCTCAGCCATTCTTGCAGCAAATTTTATGTGAACATACTTTTCTGCTAACTGAAGAACTGGAGGATAGCACATTAATGTGGGCAGGGAAGTGCTTTTATTGCCTCTTTATGATTTTCTTTGGAGCAATAACAAACAACTATTTTAACAGGTAGAGTAGCTAACTAACTATATCAGCAAGCTATACATACTTTTTCATTCATTCAAAGAGTGGAATTGAGAAGTGCTTATTGGGGCCATTATATGATTTGCGCATATATATATATATATATATATACATACGCAAATCATATACTGGCCCCAATAAGCACTTCTCAATTCCACTCTTTGAATGAATGAAAAAGTATGTATAGCTTGCTGATAGATAGATAGATAGATAGATAGATAGATAGATAGATAGATAGATAGATAGATGGATGGATGGATGGATGGATGGATGGATGGATGGATGGATAGAACAATATCTGCATCCTGTGGGGTACATAGACCAGAAGTAAAAAAACTGAAGACACAGGTCTATGTATGACTCTGAAAACTTTGTGTATGTATCCCAGAAATTCTCAAAAGGTGGCACTAGATTGTAGGGTCCCCCTTGTAAAATGGGAGAAATAATTAAATAATATAGTGATTAAAGTACTGGATGTAGACTGGGGTGAATCAGATTCTGATCCCCCTTTAGCAACAGAAGTTCAGTTGGTGACTTTTAGTTGGTCACTCTCTTTTAGCCCAACCTATCTTACAAGTTTGTTAATGTAGGGATAAATTTAGTGAAGACTGTCAGGTATGCTGCCTTGGGCTCTTAGAAAAATGGTGGGATGGAAATGCAATAACTAAACATTATTAATGGTATTTAATTTAATGTAATTTACATGTAAATTAAATTATATCAAATTTAGTTTTTGTCCTGGCACAGCCTCTTTATTTGTCCTGACTTGGCCTACTTCATCTCCTGACATGCTACTCAAAAGCCAGCAGTGGCCTTTGGTCTGAAAAAAATGTTGTGTACCCCTTTCAAAGATACATAACTGCTGGGCAATAGGAATATTAGATATTCACCTATCTAAATATGCAGTGGCCTATCTTGCAGAATATGAAGCTAGAGCTGTGTAGCTAATACGTAAATGTGTAAAGCTTATATTCTCACTCTTTAAATTACTTTTGCTCAAGTTCAGCTCAGTTGGGAGCCTGTATTTTGCCACTTTCCATAAGGAGGTATCTGTGCATGATCACCCATCACATCAGCAAAAATCAGTATGGGTCTAAGAATAGCACTGGATTGTTTATATTAAACCAGGAGAAGCACATGTGAGGCTACAAGTTTGGTTAAGAATGGAGATCCTGAATTCATTTTACAGACAACCTATGTGGGAGATAAATGGACCAAAAATATATGACTTACAAACTGATCCTTTACACTGAATACTAATGTGCACTGATTTCCATGATTTGAGGAAAGTATGGATGAATCACACATCACTGTAAGCCGTAGTGGGCTTAACCATGGTTAATGGAATGAACAATTGGCTAGATTCACTATAATATATGACACCATTAATTAACGTTACAAATCCCCAATTGCTATGTTGCCCAAAATATGCTAAGCCAGCAACAAATGAACTCCTTTATGGTTTAACGTGGTATATTAGTTCAGACTATGACAGCACTACTCTATCTATGAAAGCTTTCATTACAAGCTGGTCATTACAAGAAATTAAAGCATTGGCGGGATTTATATATTACATTATGTAAAATTTGTCTCAGCGTGGTTTGTTGAACAAGCCACAGTGTGAATATGTCACAGCAGCAAATTCACAGGTATGCTAAGCTGAAATAAATCAATTGCATTATAGTTGAAAGCAATGAGTAAAACTAGTATGCAGAAGTAGTGCATGAATTCGTTTCCTTTTCTCTGCCCACTTCTTTTCTTTTACTCTTTGGCCTTCTTTTGACTGTAAACCCTTTGTGTTTCAGAGTATCTTGGTTCCACTGATTGTGAACCACCTTTGTAATGGAAGAGTAGAATATAAATGCTTTAATGCTTTAATTGAATAAAAGATAATAAATAATCTTGCAGCCCAGTATCTCTCACTTTGTGACCATATAGTGAAGAAAGCAACATGCCATTGTTGGTGGATCCCTGACATGTATGTGACTAGGGCAATGTTTCTCAACCTTGGCAGCTTTAAGATGAGTGGACTTCAACTCCCAGAATTCCCCAGCCAGCAAGTTGAAGTCCACCCATCTTAAAGCTGCCAAGGTTGAGAAACTCTGGCCTAGGGGCTTCCAGTGAATTTGTTTTTCACTGGTCACTCTCCTGGGTTTTCCCATTGGTGCTTCCAGCAGTATCAGAATCTCTCTTTCATCCAGCAGTCCACCAGTGAGCAACATCTACTCTTTCGAAGTAGACTTCTTCCTTTTGGAGAATATTATATCATTTATCAAATTTTCAGAAAGTTTTTCTACTTCTTCCCATGTGACAAGTTCCTGGGGGAGGGGAGATTTCCCATGTTACACAGAAGAAGAAAACAAATGAATTATGACTGACTCGTGCTTCTTCCTTTCCCATCTCTATCACATGCTATCAGTTTGTCCACATTAAGAGAAAGCACGGCAGAGAAAGATGAACCGATGAGTCATTTGCCTTGGTGCTCTTTGTACTTATTGCTTCTGGCTTTCTTAACCTCTGAGGAAGTGGACAGAAAAAGGAGATTGATTGATTGATTGATTGATTGATTTCAATTCCTATAGCTGCCTATCTCAGACAAGTGACTCTGGGCGGTGAACAGTCATAAAAACAGTTAAAATCAATACAAGCATAATACAAATATATATTAGCAGCAGGATAGTGTAGTCATTAGACCCAACCTTTGATGCGGGAGCACCAACCTTTGATGCGGGAGACCAGGGTTTGAATCTTGGCTGGTACCTACCTCACCAATAGGGTCCTTGGGCAAAGACCCCCTAATGCTTTCCTTGCCTACCTCAGATATGAGAATGACATGAATCAAGAGTCATACCGGCTCAGATGTCACCCAGATTAACAAGGTCTGTGCCAGATGTTGAGGAACCAGGACAATCTGATGATAAGTGGGCTACTGGAACAAACCATACACGGATGAGACAAGAGAATCTGGAATTGAAGGAATGCTACTACAACAGTAGACCTAATGAGAGGGAATATATGAAACATGAGGGAAATATGGATGGAGAGAAGACCTACATCCACACTAACTGAGAAACAGCTAGTTATCCAATGCTTCAACATAGTGAAGATGAAGCTGCTCTCACAATTTGAGATAGACCAACTACACATTACATGCCAGACTCAAGAAGACCCAGAAGAACAACCGGATGTGCAGCAAACACCTGAAGCTGGAATGTCACTGCCATCCCCTCCATTACAGAGCACAGCAGCTGATATGAGGCTTAAGGTCATGGATAAACTAGCTACAGTCAACCCTTGAGACCGATTACCAAGGCTTGGTGGAGAAGTACCATCAGATAGTATGCTAGAATATTTATTTATTTACTTATTTATTTAATAGACTTGTCCTCGCCCATCTCCCCACAATATGCCAATAGAGCCCTCGCAACAATCCCCACTACCACCCTAACTCAAACCAACGAACTGGTATACGCTACAGCCACTGTAATACTTGAGATATTTGGCTACATGATCAAGAAGAACTACAGTATGTACCGTCCACCCCACCCCACCCCCGGAAAATGAGGTTGGAGGCTCAGATCAAGGCAACTTGGAGAGAAGTTAGTCACTGGTGGAACTACAGAAGGGTGTGGAGATTAAGGATAAGACTTGGCTACTGAAAACATACAAGGACCTGACTCCATCTGAAGCCCGAGAGACTGCTAACCAAAGGCTTACAGCACTGGCTGCCAGACTAAGGAGATACTAAGCATAGACCAAGAAGAAAAATGGCCTGTTCTCCAAAGAACCATCCAAGGTGTGCTCCCAACTGCAGTGCAACAACACAGAAACAGCAGAGCCACCAACAGCAGAAACTGAACAGTACTGGAAGAACATATGGAAGAAAGAGAAGACACATAACATTAGTGCAAAGTGGCTGCAGGACCTGAAAGCAGATCACAGCAATCTCCCAGAACAGGAATCAGTCACCATCACAGTAGCAGACATCCAACAGCAGGTCAAAAACATGAGCAGCTGGACAGCACCTGGCCCGGACATGATCCACACTTAACTGGCTAAAGAAACTAACAGCAGTGCATGAATGCCAAGCAGCACAGGTGAACCAGCTGCTAGCAGCAGGCTCCCACCCAGAGTGGCTAACACAAGGAAGGATAGTGCTGGTCATGAAAGACCCCCACAAGAGAACAGCACTTTCCAACTATCGGCCAATATCCTGCCTCCCCACAACATGGAAAGTCCTATCAGGTATCATAGCTGCCAAGCTATAGGACCATATGAGCCAGTACATGAGCATAGCTCTTAAGGGCATTGGGAATAACACCAGAGGCTCAGAACACCAGTTGCTCATAGATAGAGCAGTCACCTGAGACTCAAGGTCTAGACAGACCAATTTGAGCACAGCCTGGATTGACTACAGGAAAGCCTATGACTCAATGCTGCACACATGGATCTGTGAATGCTTGGCGCTATAGAGAGTCAACAGGACACTAAGGATTTTCCTCAAGAACTCAGTGGTACTGTGGAAGACTACACTGGAAGTCAACTCAAGACAGCTTGCACGAGTGGCCATGAAGTGCGGCATATACCAAGGTGATGCACTGTGCCTGCTGCTGTTCTGCATAGGCTTGAACCCCCTCAACCAGATAAGCACAAGGACTGGATATAGATACAAGTTGAAGAGTGGAATCACCATCAGCCACCTCCTCTACATGGATGACATCAAGCTGTGTGCTAAGATTGAACGAGACATCAACTTACTGATCCACCTGACACAGACCTACAATGAGGACATTGGGATGTCATTTGGACTGGAGAGATGTGGCCAGATGGTAGTAAAGAGAGGGAAGATAGTTAAGACTGATGGGATGGAATTACCAGTGGGCCACATAGCAGACATACAGAGCAGCTACAAGTACCTGGGTATCCCACAGTCACATGGGAACCATGATAAGGAGGCAAGGAAGACAGCAACATCCAAATATCACCAAAAGAAAAGACAGGTCCTGAAGGGCCAGCTCAATGGGAAGAACAGGATCCATGCCATCAACACTTACGCCCTGCCACTTATCAGATACCCTGCCAGTATAGTGAGCTGTCCAAAGGAGGACATAGAGGCTGCTGATGTGAAGACCCAGAAGCTCCTCATAATGTATGAAGGTTTCCACCCCATGTTCAACATCCAGAGACTATACACCAGCTGGAAAGAAGGTGGGCGGGGTCTGGTGAGTGTCAAAGCCACTGTCCTGGACAAAACCCAGAGCATCCAGGAGAACATCAGTAAGATGGCACCCAAAGATGAGCTGCTGAGAGAATGCCTGAGGCAGTAGCAGACATGGGAGGAAGTTCAAGCAGAGGAAGTGCCAAGCCCTTCCATGGAATGTACCATTGACAGATAGCTGAGGTGGCTGGAAAGGTGCTCAAAGACAGCACTGAGGCACTGATCATAGCAGCACAAGAACAGGCACTAAGCACCAGATTCATAGAAACAGGGATCTACCACACTAGACAGAATCCAAGGTGCAGACTATACAGAGAAGCCTCAGAAGATGTCCCATACATAGTGGCAGGGAAACCTGATAGCTCATGAACAGGCCGGGTAGAGGGTAGAGGCACCATTGAACAATTTGTGATCTTACAGCATCTAATCGAAAAATATTCGTCAAATAAAGTAACAGAACTGTATGCTGCCTTCATAGATTTGAAGGCAGCCTTTGACTCAATATCCAGAGATAGACTCTGGGAGAAGCTGGAAGCAACATCAATCAATTGCAGGTTTCTCCATATGATTCGTGCCCTATATACCAACACAACCCTCAGGATCAGATGCAATAGACAAGGGGCTCTCTCAAAGCCGATAAGAGTTCAAAAGGGGGTGAAACGGGTGTATTTTGGCTCCCCTACTCTTCAATTTCTATATCAATAATCTGGTGAACTATCTAGATAAGCCAGAATTTCATCCCCCCAAAGTAGGAGAACGTAGAATTGCTATGCTACTCTACACTGATGACGCAGTTGTTCTATCTAGAACCCCGATAGGACTTAAAAGAGCTTTGACATCCTTGGTTCGCTATTGTGATAGCAAAAAGCTCGAAATAAATTATCAGAAAACCAAGATAATGGTTTGCTCAAAAAGACCAAAAAGTATTCCGTGGAACATCCGGGAGCACAAAATAGAGCAAGTGGCTGTTTTAAGTACTTAGGCATAGTTGCTCATGCTACAGACTCGAGGACAACACACTGCAAATACGCTGCAGCCACCAGACAACAATCAGCTAACACCATTCTAAAATTCTCCAGATCTAAGGGAGGATCCTACGTCCCAGCAGCACTAAAATTATTCCGGGCCAAGTCATTAGCGCAACTCCTTTATGGGACCTTAGTGGGCCCCTCCTCTTCCTGTTTCATGCCACTGGAAAAAGTGCAAGCCAAATTTCTTAGAGCACTTCTTCAGATGCCTAGATGCATGTCAAATGCTCATCTTCGACTTGAAACTGGTATGATTAGGGTTGCAGCTAGAGTGTGCTTAGCATCTCTAACCCTTTGGTTAAAGTTTAAATTGCATCCCCAGGGTCTTATACCTTTTATCTTTCAAGATAACTTTCAGTTGTCATGGATTAAGGCCATTAACGCAAATCTACTAAAATTAGGATACTCTCCAGCTACTCTCCTGGAGATGGATCTTAATCGAGCAAAGCAAGAATTAAAACAAAGAATAAAGGACATTGAGAGACAAGAAGATATAGGAAAGACACCACTCTTCCTGTCCCCTGCATCCAAAAAATACACAGTTTTGGTCGCCAGCTATCTTGACCACCTTGAAATCACTTGCCATCAGAGAGCTTTCTCCTTAGAACGCTGCCATGCCCTCCCCTCTGCTGTCTTGGAGGGAAGGTATAAAAAAATTCCACTGGCTGCTAGATTATGTCCATGTGGCTCAAGGGAGGTTGAAACTATAGAACATGTCCTCCTGCACTGTGCCTTTTACGAAGACCCCCATGTCAAATTTATTACGCCATGGATCGTCAAACATCCCGGACGTACAGACCATGAGCACATGCAACTGTTGCTCATAGATGAATATCCTACAGTTACAGAGCAGGTAGCAAGATTCTGCGCAGCAGCAATGAAGATTCGCCTCACCAAGAAACCAAAAGCTGAGAAAGACTATCCTCTGTAATGGCTTGTATACTTAGAAAACTTTTTATAATTTTGCCTATACTTATTTTTACATATAGCATAGTCACAATGTAGACTTTTAAGTTTTATACTTTACAGTTAATATACTTTTAATCCATACATAGTTAGTACATAGTTAGTATACAGGTAATAAGTGTATTCTAATATATATGCCTCCCACTACAAGTTGTTAACATTCCAAGTTTGACTATGCTTGTTTTATAAACTTATGTTTTGTACTGATCTATGACTGTAATAAAGATTGATTGATTGATTGATTGATTGATTGTTTGATAGTGGCAGGGTATAAGATGCAGGCAGGAACAGCATACACTGAACGGCACAACCAAGTAGCTGACATTATGTACAGGAATATCTGCACAGTGTATGGGCTAGACTCTCGCAAGTCCAGATGGGAGATTCCACAGGTTGTGGAGATTAAATAGACTAAGACCCTGTGCGACTTCCAGATCCAAATGGACAGGCAGGTACTGGCCAATCAACCAGATATCGTGGTAGTAGACAAAGACCAGAAGACAGCAGTAGTGATAGATGTATCAGTGCCAAGTGACAGCAACATCGGGAAGAAGGAGCATGAGAAGCTCGAGAAGTACCAGGGCCTGAAGGAAGAACTAGAGAGGTTGTGGAAAGTAAAGGCCAAAGTGGTCCCAGTGGTGGTAGGAGCACTTGGGGCTATGACCCCTAAGCTGGGAGAGTGGCTCTAGGAACAACATCAGAGCTCTCTGTCCAGAAGAGGGCAGTGCCAGGGGCAGCTAAGGTACTGCGCAGAACCCTCAAACTCCCAGGCCTCTGGTAGAGAACCCAAGATTGAAGAAGACACATACCACTCATAGGGGTGAGAGGGGATCTTTTATATAGATATATACATACACACACACACACACACACACACACACACGACACACACATACATATAAATTAGCCAAGAAAATTATAATCTTAGGTATCAGTATAGGTAGGAAACAGGGCCCTTAACACACTTGGGGCCCCAGGCCCCAGCACATAAACAGATCTGCAAGGCCTGACGAAAGGCCAATAGGGTCAGGGACATACTAGTCTTTTGGGTGAGAATGTTCCAGAGGGCAGGAATGCTCCCCTTCTATTGGCTCTCTCTTGTAACAAAAAGTACCTGCATTCCATCAGAGTAAGTCTGACACATGTGGACAGTGTAAATATGAAATATTATTTTAAAATTTCTTTTAACAGATTAATTGGTGGAGGGGGTGTCTATTCATCCTGAATGTCTGTAAAATGGCAAATGGAATTTTATGCACCCAGAATACCATTTTGGATGTGCATAAAATGGTGTTATGCTGGCATAAAACGACAAACAGCTTTTCTCTATTGCATCTAAAATGTGCTAAATCAAGGTCTGATGAACAGAGAATTTATTGTACTTATAAGGATTAACTGTATTTTTTTAAGCTGGAACAAAGCCTTTAACTTTATTTGATTTCTATGTTTTCCTCCAGGAGCACAAGGACAATAACTGGCATCTCAGTTTATGTTATCCCCATAACAACCCTGTAAGTTCGATAGAGAGAGTGATTGTCCCAAAATAACACAATGAGTTTCCATGGTTGATGGTAGATTGGAATCTGAGTCACCTTGGCTTTAATCCATCTCTTTAACCACTACTTACATAGTATTTGCGTGACTGTCAGATTCATTTTATTTTATTTTATTTTATTTTATTTTATTTTATTTTATTTTATTTTATTTTATTTTATTTTATTTTATTTTATTGCCACAACCTGTTTCACGTTGTGGTGCTTCTTCCAGCTACTCATCTGTGGATTGTTTACAATTTCTCTGCCAAGCTAAGTAACTGTTTTCTTTGGAGAAGTCAGGATTTCATAATCAAGGGGTGGACACCCAGAGAAAAAACTTGGGAAATACCTCTGGTTAACAAAGTCATTGAAACACTGATTCCAGACTTACTCATAATAGCCTTTTGGACTGTCAGCTATTAATTATTACATTGTCATCTTCATTAGATTACCATGTCACAAAAGTGGGAGGCAGCTTGGTTACATCATTACGTTGTAATCCTGTAGCAGATGTCAATGTACCATTATAATATCTGGTGTAGGTATCTTTCTTTGATATGATTTATTGGATTCCTGAGGATGAATACAAATTTTATTTATTTATTTATTTATTTATTTATTTATTTATTTATCCAGTTATTTTCTCAATTTCTATGGCTGCCTATCTCAGACAAGTGACTCTGGGCAGCAAACAATCATATAGTCATTTATATATTATATATCCTTAACTTCCCACGTCATAAGACAGAGAGAAGAAATGTTTGGGGTATACTTACATACAGGAAGCCCAAATTTCTAGGAAAAGCTAAAACATGCAGTGTCTCCTCATGGCTGAGTTGAAGAGCTACCCCCCAATCCTTCAGTGAGCAGCAGATTATCCCATTATGAAATTTATTGTCCTATTGTCAATCGCTATCCGGCCTTTGTATCAAATCACAGAAACTACTTGACTTTCCTCCCAGACAATGGGTGAAAAAGCCTAACACATGTTCCATGCCTTGAGAAGGAGGGAATACAGTATTTTAACATAGGTACAGCTAAGGATGAACTTAATCCTGCCTTACATTGGGCTGGGGCTGAGATGAATGGCAGAGAAGGGCTTTTGCAAGACAATATGTGGGTTATGGTTAAGTACAAATGGGGAAAGGTGTTTGGAATGAGGTTAGCAAAGGATGCTAAGAACAAGAAAAATGACATTTTATTATGTTTGAAATAGAAAAGAAATAACATGCTCTATGGCAAAATTATAATGGATAACAAGAAAGAGAAGTACTAAACTCTTAATTTGCTCACTCTTTTCTGAGAAGAGGCTATAAAAGAGGTTGCCTTCTTGTTGCTGTTAAATTCCGAGGATAGCTTACAACCATCCCCTGGTAGTTTCACTCCAAGAATTAATGAGGTCCAGTCCTGCCTAGCTTCTTGAAATTAGCCCAAATCAGCCAGGTGCTCTAGAAGATAGAAGCAACATATTAAGTGGATATGATGGGTTGGAGAAGTGGGCAGAAAACGCAATTTTATAAAAACAAATGTTATGTTTTTCATTTAAGAAATAGAATTTAAATGCACAAGTATAAGATGCCAAAAACCTTGCCTAAGTGAAAAAGGATCTTGGAATTATAATTGTTTACAAGCTGAATATGAAACAGCAGTGTGATGTGATTGCTAAATTGGTAAATACAATTTTAGCGAATATCGACAGAGGTAGAGTCTTTAAACTACAGGATTGTTCCACTGTATTCTGCACCAATGAGTCCCCTTGAATACTGTGTCCAGTTCTGGAGAACATATTTTAAGGAAAATTCAGAAAAACTGAAACAGGGTGGAGAAAGGCACAGAATGTTGAGGAGACTAGAAATGATACACTGTCTTAAAAGGAGAGTCAGGGAACAGAAAAGGCAACTGAGAAGAGATACCATAAAATTTGCAAGGAAGAGTAGGGCTGTCACCCAAAAAGTCAGGACTTGTTCTCTGTTACCCCCAGATGGCACAAGAAGAAAAATGAGCATCAATTATAGGAAGGCAGATTGTGTGTGAGTGTTAGGAAACACCTCCTAAAAGTAAGAACAATTCAACAGTGGGACAAATTACTCAGAGAGGTGGTGGGCTTTCCTTCTTGAGTTGTACGCAAGCAAAGGGTGGACAGCCATCTGTCATGGAGCAGGTGGTTGGATGTGACAGTTCTATGCCTCCTTCCAGCTCTGTAATTCTATGAGGTAATGCTTCAAATGTGAGAGTTACTACGGATATAATATAATCAATATGCATGGCAGTTTCCAGAGCACCATAAACCAAAGAGACAAATCTTGCAGCCAGGAACTTCCAGTCAGCATTTTGACATCTATGCCATTTTCAAGACCTCAGCAGTCAAATGAGGAATTCTGTGTAAATCAAACATTTCCAGATGTCCTATTTGAAGAGTTGAAATGGCAGACATTCTATCACCTACTGTGCATTCAAAACATGATTAGTTGTTTTATAGAGATACTGGACTAATCACAAAGAAAAATATCCTTGACATAATCGTGGAGAGTTAAAAAGGGAGGAGTGGACAGTAAGCCTTCTCAAATTAAAGAGATCCTTCTCAAGTGAATCATTACCAGCCAGAGATGCTTAGCTCTCTGACACATAGCCCTCTAGAAGTCTATTTCATAAAAAAGGTGTCAAGCCTTAAGATTGCATGGAAGTCACTTCCTGTGATCTATCTGCCTTGTCCTCTAATTCCACATGTCTGTAAGATGAATATCAATATGTGAGGATACCCTTTGGTGAGTCTAAGCCCACAGTTAGACAAGATGGTATCCTCCAGATGATTTGAATTACAACTCCACAAACTCTCACCTATTCCTGTCTGCGCATCTGCTCTAACAGTTTTCCCTACTGCCTTCCATGATACTAATGATGGCTAATATCAAATTTCAGCAAGGTTTTGAGCTGTATTCCAATGATAAACAAGGTCAGAGACAGTGTATGAAAATTAAAGCTGGCATTGCTAATAGTATTTTTCTTTATTGGCTTCAAAATACTTGGTTCTGTTGATGACATTAATAGGTTAATGAGGGAAGCATTTTAAAATCTGCACTATGAAAGATTATTCAGAAGAATAGATGGTCAAGATGGCAATTCACTGGGCCTAACAAAAACTATTAGATCAGAGCAAATCACATTGTGACAGCTAAATTAGTAACACCATTTCCAATGAGAAAAAGAGAAGATGCTGATAGTGAAATTCTAGGACCAAAATATAACAGATGTTCTGTTGAGAGCAACATGCTTCCTGATTTACTTCTGGTATTTCCCATGCAGAGGCAGGAAGAGGTAACTGAACATGGCCTCCGATGTTAATAGGATGGGAAGGCAGACATCCTCATAATCGAATGTACCGGAATCCTAGGACCAGTGGAAACCAAGGTTGCTGATAAGTTTTACAGACCTCCAAACAGATGGGAATAAATATGTTAATTCAATTCCCAAGGCCACAGAAAAAAACTCCAAAAGGCAGTATCAAAATTTATCCCTGCTGGTATGTGTTGTGAATAGAGTATTAGACAAAACTGAGCGATGAAGATGGTGAGGGCCTTGGAGGTTAAATTCTATGAAGAATGGTTAAAGGAATTGGATATGTTTAGCCTAAGGAAGAGAAAGAGAGGGGACGCATGATAGCAGTCTTCCAAAACTTGAAGGGTTGTTATAGGAAAGAGGGTGTGGATTTATTCTCCATAGTGTGAAGACAGCCCAAGAACCAATGTTTTACAGAGAAAGATCCAGACTTGAAATAAGGAGGGATTTCAATGATCATGAGAGCTATAATGCAGTGGAACAGCCTGCCTCTTGGAGTTGTGGGGCCTCTGTCACTGTAGGTTTTCATGCAAAGGTTGGACAGCCATTTGTCAGAGATGGTAGAAGGAAATGTGCTGTGGTCAGGGGGTGAACTAGAAGAACTCCCAGTTCTCTTCCCACCCTATGATTTAAAAAAAACAAAACACCACTACAATCCACATAACGACAGTTAAAACACACTTTTGATGAGTTCTTTCTGAGACTAACTGACCTCAAAAATTTGTGAAGAAAGGAGGGCGCAGAAGAGAATTGTGTACCCTGTTCCTTGCTGGAAAGCTGGATATAGGAATAAATAAAATAAATCCGAATCAGGCAAGAAAGGTATGTTGCTAGAAATAATAATAATAATAATAATAATAATAATAATAATAATAATAATAATATCAGCCCTCCAATATTTCAAAATAGAAAAGGTCCTTTTATCCTGCATATGTGTGCATGTATTTGTGAAAGAATGCGAAAAAGAGAAAGCAGGAGAAGAATCTGTAATTCTTCTGCCCTTGGGCTGGATATTTTTATTTTTCATTGGATTTATATCTTTCTTTCGCATGAAATTGGGCACTGAAAATAGCTAAAGGCAAACATGGAAAATAAAATTATACTAATTGTAGTACAGTGATTTTTTTTTTTAAAGCACTAGTATTATTAAAAGAGTTACACTGAAGAGATGTGTCTTGGTATCTGTTTCCCAAAACAGACAGAAAAGCAATCAGAGGGAATTCTAGGTGTTCCACCCTTTGCAAGTCCCAGAGGAAAATGACAGGGCCTTTCATAAGTGGGGGCTTATGGAGACAGTATCCTTAATACCTGGAAAGGTTCTGAACAATTTTTAGGGCACTAAAGTTTAAAATGTACACCTTCACTGAATTAAATCTGAACATTTACAGTAAGAGTAAAAAGTAAGGGCAACCAGTACAGATCTTTTAATATGGGTGGCATGCAATCATGTGCCACCCTGTTTAGATGCCTTGTAAAAAAAAAAACCTGCAAAGAAGAAGCCCTAATTAGTGTGCATGAAGGAGTATTATCTGATCAGGTTTTGTAACGCGACTATGTTTGTGCGTGTGGTTTTCTCCTGCAAGATAACTTCAAATGTTTCAAAATACAACATGTGTGGTCACTTTACTTCACTACTACGCAAGTCCATACCCTGAAAGAATAGTCTCTGAGATCCTGGAGCATTCAGTATAAGAAAGCTGAGGGCGTTTTCCAAAGTAAATACCAGTACCTAAGACAGGACTTCAGGACAAAGGCGAGGGCACCCCTGCTCAGGTGCAGAGCGCAAGCACCCCAGGGAAAGATGCAAAGCCTGATTCCTTGGAAGGCTTGGGCTTCGGTGCTTTTCGTTCTAGGAAAGAAGCGCAGCCTCGCCCCCGAGATACCCTTGACCACCGCTTTTGCTGACATTGACAGGACGCCTGCCGGTGTCTCTCTCGGCTCCGCCCTCGACTTACGTCACGCCCTCTTGGCCTTCTGGGAGTTGTAGTGTACGTTCTGCGCGGAGATCCCGAGGTTGTGTCCCTCAAGGACTACAGTTCCCAGGCAGCACCGGGAGGAAGGTGTGTGCGAAGGGGCGGGGGCCGCGGAGTCGGTAGTGGGCAAAGCAGGCGAAGCGCAGCCGAGTCGGCAAATAAGGCGAGGCGAGGCTGGAGAAAGTGCGAGCGGACGGCGTTCCGGGACCGCCGGGCAGGCTGTGCTGGTGGGAGGACGGGGCGCTGCTTCCCCCCTCCCGGTGGGGGCGCGGGGCGAGGCAAGAGGTCATGCAGGCGGAATCGGGGATCGTGCCGGACTTCGAGGTCGGCGAGGAGTTCCACGAGGAGCCCAAGATCTACTATGAGCTGAAGAGTCAGCCCCTGAAGAACAGGTGCGCGCCCCCTTCCTGCCGCCCCCCCAAATCCACGTCTTCCTCTCTGCCCTTCCTTCCTCTCCTCCCAAGGCGCTTGCTTTACCGATCGCCCTGTCCGGCAGGCGGGACCGGGGCATCTATTGCACCCATAATAACGCCACCCAAGGTCACGCACACGCTGCTGCGGAGGGGCTGGAAATGCTGCTCTCCGAGCCCCTCCGAAGGGCAAAAGGCGGGTAAATCTGGGCGGGGGGATCTCCGTGGGCGCCGCTTCACCAGCTCTGCGCTTCCGCTCCCCGCGCGCTTTTTCCTCCTTTCCTCGCCCGTCCCGCTGCCCTTTCCCCCACCGAAGGCTGCTTCCCCGACGGGTCGCCTGCCCGCTCAGCACCTCCCGTCTCCTCTCGCCCTCTTTCACTTTTGCTCAGGAGTTCCTCCTCCCCTCCGCCCCAGCGCGCGCAGTCGTGGAGCTGTCATCTCTCGGGGGCTCGCGGCTCCCTTTTCTCTCCTATCCCCGTCGGAAAGGAAGGGGCAACTTGTCCGGGGTGGGTGTTGCGGGCGAGAAAAACGCAGGGCAGGTGGCTCGCCTTTGGCTCCTTTTGCTGACCGCCGCTGCTACTGTAGCAAAAGCCCCAACGCGAGTGCTGTTCGGTCATCCCTCAAGTTTACATAGACTTTCCCCCTTTGTTTCGCTTTGCAAGGTGCGCGCAAAGTGCGTGTGGGTTGGCATGCCGGGCAGAAGAGGCCCTGCCAGTTTGCTCTGGGGGTGAGAAGTGGGCACGGCAGAACCGAGGGCCCCCCTCAGCTCTTGAGCGGGCGCACGCTTTCCCGTTCCCCACCCCCAGCAATGTGGGCTTGTTCTGCTGCTCCTTCAAACCAAGTCTCCCTCTGACAGCCGGTGGGTGGGTGAGTGGAAAGGGGAGTAGGAGAGAAAACAGGGAGGGCTGCAGAAGAATCCTGGATGTGTCTGCTGGTGGCTTCAGGCTGTTTGGTTTTTTGTTTTTTTTTACAAACACAACTTTTTTAAAAAGACAAAAATAATACAAATATTGAAAGGAAACAGCCCCGGCTATAAAAGCAGCCATTTAGTGAGTGGTTCCTGTCATAATAGCAGTTTTGTTTAGTGTGTGTTTGGGCGAGGAAGGAGGGGCCAAGAGCTGTGGCTGGTATTATGTAAAGGGTATTGTTGGACCTCTCACCAGAGGCATTATCTGGCCTCCGCTGGGAGTTACAGATTTCCACTGATAGTTTCATGTGTACGAAGCAATGTAGAGCAATGTAGAGCAGAGAGAGAAGACTCTCATCTTCTTAGGTTTGTGACTGCCTTGGATGGGCTGGTCACGTTTTGAGTCACAAGGGTTTCTACACCATCGAATTGTCAGCCCTCTCCTCTATTCAGGAACATGATTGGCAGGGTACTGGGGACCCACTTGCCTTGCACTGGCACAGCGCTGTAGAGTTCACTGACAAAATAGTTTTCTTGACCCCATGTATACATTACACTAATCAGAAATATTCATAGGCAACACAAGGTTGACAATGCAAGGCACAGCAAAGGAGACCGAGGCCGGATTCACATATTATGCTAAGTCATGTTTTTCATTTATTATTTCAATTTTTATCTTGCCCTTCTACCCATAGGGCACTTGGGGTGGCTAATAATACAACATAAAATATAAACATTAACAATTTAAAATGGGTAAACATGGCTAAAGTTGTTTCTAATATAAATGAAAAGATCTGGCTGAAGCCACGTCTCTTTCTGCGTAAGCCACAATTGGCTGGGTTTGCACAGCACACTAGTTACTCAGTTTATAGCTTGCTTTTCTATTTAAGTGAATACTCAAGACTCTAAAAAGTTAAATGCATACATTAAAATTCATACTAAAATCAATTTACTACTCAAATCCTAGTGGAGGAAATGCATCTTTACAAATGCAGAAAGCGGGGGCCAAATATAATTCTTGAAGTATGTGCCATAGTTTGGAAGGAACTGAGTGAAAACCCTCTCCCATGTGCCAGATGTAGCAGACTTCTGACAGTGGCAGTGAGTAAATACAGATCCTCAAAAAGGCTTTTCTTGAAGGCCTTAATAGTTGGACAGGCTCACCATAATGAGATCATCCTTCCCTAAGCTATTTAGATCATTAAAGATTATTTAGTTAATTTCATAGTAACCTACCCATTGTATTTTGTACCAACTAAGACTTCCAAATCATTTTCAAAGGTAGCCTCATTTAGTTACAGTAACCCAGACACATGTCAATCAGCGCACAAATCATTGTTGGTAACATAATCTGGTCCAGATAAGGCTGCACCTGGTGTACCGCTCTCAGCTGGTCAAAGGCCCACCTGGCCAGGGTTTCTACTTACCATCCCTGTAGGAGTTGTGAGTCCAAGAGGCCCCCCAAGTTGTGGACCAGTTTCTTTATGAGAAGAACAAGACCTATAGAGCTAACACGGGAACCATCTTGGAGCCACCACGTTTCTAAATAAATAGTAACTCCATCTTGCTGAGATTAAGTCTGAACTTCCTTCTAGTCATCCATATCTTATAGTTTCTGGTTTCACAGCATCTCTGGTTTTGTAATGGTCTGTGGGAATGACCTTGAGAGACAGGAGGAAGAGCCACTGCTATGTTTCCATCCCATGCCCAGGACTGTCAAATACCGAACAGCAGCATATGACCAAGAAGCAAGATGCATACCGTCTCATTAACCAGACTGAATGCCAGGAAATCTGGAAACACTCCTCCTATATTAGTGATTGTATTAAGATGAGATCTCTATGAGTAGGTTGAGTTGCTTTTACCTAGCTTCCTTAACTGATGGGCTGAAGCCTTGCTTAAGAAATAAGGGTGATCTGCCCCTCATTTGGCATGTTTTGAACAACTTTTCTTTTCCATTTTTCAAGAATACCCTTACAGAAACCCTGCCCTAAAAAGGGTACAGATAATCTGCTTCATCTGAAGCTGAACCTTAATCCTAACACTTTGATTTGTGTCAGGGAACTTGTATAGGTTTTACAGTATAGTACAGGTAAATAATCTCTGCTCTTTGCACTGGTTAGTAGACTTCCTATGGCATGTTGCTTCCATCACAGCTTCTGAAAGCTTTTCAGGGATAGACCCCTGCTGAACAAGTGTAAGCCATCAAGGTGGAATGCGCAGAAGGTGTGGATACTTTTACTAACTCCAGTGGTTTCAGGAAGAGGTACTGTTACAGCACTAGGCGTGATTCTACACTAAGGCACTCCTTATCTCCAGAGGTTTATTAAGCTTTCTCCCTCATGGTTTTTAGGAGAAGTTTAAAGGATTTTATTTCCCTAGGCTTTTAACCCTGGCTAATTTTTATTGACCTCCATCTTGGGGGAAAGGTGATTTTTTTATTATTGATTTATTGTTATTGTTATTTTTATAATTTTGATGTATTTTATTCCTGCATTTTTAGTTTTAACTTGCTGCAATCTACCCAGAGTTTTTGAGTTCAACAGGCGATAAAGATGTTAAATGAAACATTTTATATAAAGGAAGCAAATATACTGCCTGCTGCCATTTCGGAGTCACTCTGTAGTGAGATGGGCAGTGACAAACTTGAAATATAAATAAATAAAAATAAACAAAGTTTGGAGACAGCTGAGGATCAAACAACACTTACAGACTGTAGACCTGATGTTTCAAGGGGAGGGCAGCCCCATCCAAAACAAGCTGAATCTCAGTCCCCGAGTCAAGTTTCCTATTTCTTATTTACAATAGGAAATTATCTTCTATGGATTCGATTTCAGCTCATCCAACACATTTTTTAAAAAAAAATTTGGACATGTTCTAACTCAAAGGAAGTGGAGTTATTCTACAGCTTCAGATGATCTCCCCCAGCAGTTTTATGTATGTGTTGAACAGCATGGGACCAAAACTACCGTAAAATAGTATGTCAGCGCCCAATCCTGCAGATGATCCAGAAAGATACCATGACTAAAGATACAGAAAACTCCACTGAGAGCTCTATGGAAATAATCAAATGTATCCAGAACTTTGAGCCTACCATCTTCTCACTTTTCCCAAAAATTGTATGTTTGAGACTATAATCGGCCATCAACTATGGTTTACAAATCACAGTGGCTAGGATCATGTTGCCCACTAGGCTAATAGCAACCAAAACATAACATGGCTCATTACATGAGTCAGGCATTATCTGGGTTTACACATCATGCTAAGCCATAATGTTGGCTTAGTCCAATGAGTGAGCCTAGATATTTTGTTTGCCTGCTGTCATTATATATATGAAAATCTACACTGTTGAGTCAGTTTGAGCAAGCACCTACTGAACATTATTTAAAGGTGAAGATTTTTTTCTCCAGAATAATCTCCAATTGCTATTTATATTAGAAGAACCTATGATGGGAACCACGGAGGGCAAATATGCCTGCTGAATTCGGTTACATACAGACTCTTTTGGAGTTATTGAACATGATACAGTGTGCAGAAAAGGAGGAAGACATAAGCCAAAGAAAGTAAAGGGATGAAATAAAAAAAGGAAAGTACCTCTCCGTAACCTTCTGTTCTTGCAAACCATCCTTTCTTTCGCCATATCCAGATGCCACTTCAGACATTGCTTTTTGTTCTTCATCTTCTCACCTCTCTGTTTCTGAGGATCTCATCAACTCCATCCACAACTTTCTCGATCTTCCTTTTCTTCTCCATACATTCACTCTTTGTATTTATTTTACAATTCACTCCTTATTAATTTTCTCCATATAACCAAACCAGTTCAGCATTCTTCTTTCATATTAGCCTTTCATTTTTGTATCTGACCCAAATTCCTTCAGCAGCACCACATTTATTTTTGGCCCTCTCCCTTCTTATTTTACCACACACTTGGTTCTTAGGTACCTCATTACCACTGCATTCAATTTACTTTTATGTTTCTCCTGAAATACCCACCTCTCACTTCCATATAGCACAAATGGGTATTTTATCTTCCTTCAATAAATAAATATTCATTCCTCGCAACAGGCCACATGCTACCACCAACTGCATATCTTAAATTTTCTCTATCCATTTCTCCGTCCTTAATAAACATTCTACCAAGATATACTAATTCACCTACTTACTTTAGTTTTTGTTTTCCATTTATGTATAACTTGCAATAGTTCAATCCTATTTCCCTGTCAGACACAATTACTTTGGTCTTTGATTCCATTATAAAGGCGTACAGTTACCAGCAGAGGAAGATCCACACCATTATCATTGCTTATAGATTGTATTGTTTTTATTGTTTTTATTATTATTATTATTATTATTATTATTATTATTTATTGTGCTTGACTTTGTGAACTGTCTAGAACTGCTGGAGTGAAGTGGTTTATAAGTCTTATATACAGTACACAATCCGTGTGGGTGTCGGTGTGCGTCTGTCTGTCTGTCTGTCTGTCTGTCTGTCTGTCTGTCTATCTATCTATCTATCTATCTATCTATCTATCTATCTATCTATCTATCTATCTATCTATCTCAATATACCATTATTCAGGTCTACGTGCCTTCATATAAATGCTATCTAAATCGATATATGTACTGTAACCTTTCTTTCTCACATTAATACATTTCTCAGTGTTATCTTGTGCACATCCTCTGCCTGACATAAGGCTGGACTGAACTTCCCAAATGTTGCTCACTATCATTTCTTGCACCCTTCCAATAAAAATTCTGTGAAAAACCTACTCAGGTATATTTAACAACCTAATCTTCCTGTAGTTTTTGCATTCCCTCTTCTATTTTTCCCTTTGTATAGGGGAATAATGATGTTAAACTAATCACAAAGCCCCTCTATAAGCATGAACGTGTATCTAGATTTAAACATTTTCCCAGTTGTATTAGCTACACCTGCACCCTTGACATTTTTCAACATTCTCACTATAGTATAGGTTTCCTTTTTATCATTTTTATCCCCATGGGCACTAACGTTACAAACACATCTCCTCCAACAGCCCATGTTCAGATAAGCAGGATCAGCAAGGACCAGACAAACAATCAGGCAGAAAACAATAGTCTAATCAAGAAACCAGCAAGGAGGAAACTACACCCCTACCAAAGCTGGCAGGGCAAGCTACTGTATATAAACAGGGAGAAAACCCCACACTCACTCACACTGATAATGTTATCTAGTTGGGTAATGAAATGTCTGCAACGAAACAACCAAGCTCAGAGGGCACCAAGGACTCCACAGTTCAATCCTGAGCTACAGATACTCTTTTCTGCTTGGACTAACAATTACAACATTTGTTTCAGTTCTATTCTTCTATATGCTATTGATATTCCATACAAATCTCTGAAATACTCCTTCCAGCATTCCCTCATTGCTATTTCATCCTAGATCATTTCATCACTTTTATTTTTAATTCCATTCACTCTCCTCTAGGCTCCTTTTTACCCCTCTTCACCCACTTCCAAAACAATGTTTTGTTTTAATCAAAATTGCTCTGCAGTTTCTATGCCTCATTTAATCTTTATCATTCCTTGCTTTGTTTAACTACAATCATGGCAACTGTCTTTTTTTCCTATATACCCATAGGATATATTTCTCTCATTCTCAGTTTTTGCAGTAATCATTCTGTTACATGATTTTTTTTCATCCACAGCTATTTACCTCATTATTCTACCAAGAGTCCTTTTTCATATTTCTTATTAGCATAAATCCATACACTTCTGCAGCACTGAAATTTAATTCTTTTCGTTCTGTTCCAAAGAGCCTCCACAACTCACTCAGTCACTCTTTCTTTCTTTTCTTTCTTTCTTATAATTTTTATTAAGAATTTTGATTATAATGGTAAAATCTAATATGAACTAAACTTAAAGAAAGAAAAGAAAATAGAGGAGTAAAAAGTGCAAGGAAAAAGAAAGAAAAGAAAAAAGAAAAAGAGAAGAAAGAAAAGTAAGAATATAATAAAGAAAAAGAAAAAATGTATAAAGTGACTTTTGACCTTCATCACAACAAGTATAAATAAATTTAATGACTCTTCACTCCCTTTAAGGTTACAAACATTTATTTCTTCATCCCATATCCCATCTCTTATCTATAAGCAAATCAATTAAAACATCATCTTTCTAGTCCTGGTGTCAGCAGAAAGTCTGTAAAGGGTTGCCAGAAGTAATAACATATCTTGTTTTAACCTTGATCAAATAAACTATCTTTATATTCCTTCCTTTTACTTCTAACAGTGTTAATCTTTAATTCATTCAAATATTGTTGTAGTATTTGATTTCTCTTCATTTCTTCTTTGTTGTATCACACAGAGTTTTTCAAAGCTTTAACAAGCCTCTTTTGTAAATCCAGTAGGAAAAAATTATCCAGGTCACTCTCTTGGTTTGTCATTTGTATTTCCTTTTTAAATTATAAAACTTCAGCCAATTTCTTTTGTAGATCCATTGAAACATCCTTTTCTAAATCATTCTCTTGTAAATCCTAAGGCCTGTCAGTTGTAAATCCACTTTTGATACCACCTCTGTCTTGTCAGATAAAATTTGTTCTACATCTGACATTTCTTCAATAACTTCTTTTGGACATAGTCTGTCCATAGAAGCAGACATTATTACTGATATTGTTGATATAATGGCTACTAGTTTCTGATTCATTCTTCAAAAGTCTCCTTCAATATTTTTATTGTTAGAACATTTTGCACCATCTTGCAGGCCTGCATATCTTTCCTCTACTTAAAATCTTTAGTCCCCTCTAGTGTCCAGTTTTTGAAATCATGAAATTCTTTATCTATGTTATGTCTTATAAAAACCAAAACAGGATCTATTTGCCATGAGAAGCTGTTTCTACTTTATAATTAATTCCAAAATCTTATTGTAACAGTTTTAGTATTCCAATTTTATCTGGACCCTTAGTCCATTTATAATTTCCTATGATCAAAATCTTACTTAGCTTTTTGCTGTTTATTTCAGATTCTTTAAATTCTTAAGCTTATGATTAAAATTTTGTTTCGTTCAGGATTAAAGGCAGACTCACCTGGCATTTTCAAACTTGTCATTCTGAAGGTCTCTAATTGCTTAGAAATAGTTAATGAGCAATTTCCAAAAGTGATTAGAAAATGAGGTTTACAAACTTAGTGTCCTTTAAAAGTCTCTGCTGTGGTTGCAAACAAGATGGCTAACCCCATTGTCTCCCAGCACACAAATCCCCAGAAAATTGCTGTCCTGTGGTCTCCTCATGATCATGTGGGGAATCTCCTGTCCTCTCCTTATCTGGAGTGGTTCCAAGGGACTGGTCTACTCATCGGTCCCTT
This sequence comes from Python bivittatus, assembly GCF_059951505.1. Taxonomy (NCBI): domain Eukaryota; kingdom Metazoa; phylum Chordata; class Lepidosauria; order Squamata; family Pythonidae; genus Python; species Python bivittatus. The sequence goes on along the minus strand of NW_028277035.1, from coordinate 76,802,454 downwards.
GGTCTTCGCCATGGTTTTCAGCTCCACTTTCACAGAGCTGCCTTCAGTTTGCCATACCTCCCCTGGAAGCTCTTGTTCCATCCTCTTTCCATCCATTCTTTGGGAAGATTATTCTATTTTCTAATTCTTTTTCATACAGGACTCATACTTTCTCTTTCTGCAGTCATTCTACTTTCACCATTTTTCTTTTACTTCTTTCTTTTTCTTCCATTTTTTTTTGATGTTGCAAAAATGCATTCTTGACACTATCAAAAACAAATCTGTCCCACATTCACAACCTCTTTTCACCTTGTATTCTTCAGTAATTCTCTCAAAAGAGGATAATAAGCAATCTAATCATACTTTTAAGATTTATATACATTCCTTTGTCTCTCTCTCTCTCTCTCTCTCTCTCACACACACACACACACACACACACTCTGTCTGTCTGTCTGTCTGTCTGTCTATCTATGAATAGACATGCTTAAAATATTCAGATATGCAGCAAACAGTTATAATCTCATTCATACTTTGGGCTTTGAATGGATCAATCATATTTGTTCTACTTTCTCCTTTCATCTCCATCCATTCATGTTACCTGACCTAATGGTAAGAGTCAGTTTTGGCACATTTTGGCTATTATTATATGGTTGGTCGCAGAGTCAGCCAGATGTTTAGACCGGATTTCGGATTTTTGTCCACTTATTGAGTCCTTTCCAAGGACCTGGGTTAGGCAGATGTTGTGTTAAAGTTATCATCACAGGATGTAACCTGTTCCAAGTAAAGCTGCCTTTTGCAATTGATTGATAGTGATTTTGTCAGTACTGATGGTGTTCAGGTGGTGCTCCAGATATTTGGAATTGAACCCAAGGTGCCTATAACTATCTTTGCTTTCTTTTGCCACAATTGTTCTACTTCTATTTGCAGGTCTTTATATTTTGTGATTTTCTCCAGTTCTTTCTCTTCTATTCTGCTGTCTCCAGGTATTGCAATGTCCACTATCCAGACTTTTTTGTCTTTCTTATCGAAATTGTTAAGTCTGGGGTGTTGTGTGGTAGGTGCTTGTCTGTTTGAATGCTAAAGTCCCAGAGCACTTTAGCTTCTTCATTTTCTATTACTTTGTCTGTTTTGTGGTCCTACCAGTTCCTGCTTGCAGGCAAGTGATATTTCTTGCACATATTAAAATATCTTATCTGACCTAATAGTAAGAGTCAGTTTTGGCACATTTTGATGACAACGACCACTACTACTACTATTATTTCCTGCCTTTTAATATATAACTCAAGGAGGCAAACATACTTAATGTTTGCCTCCTTGAGTTATATATACTCTTGCCTCCTATTTTCCCTACAATAACTCTGTGAAGTGGGTTGGGCTGAGAGAGATATATGTTACAGTATGCTACAAGCACAACTGACATTTAAATTTGCCTCTTTATGCAGACTAGGATCTGTAATCTGGAGACCACCTTGCAAGACAATAGTGTTGCCTGCATCCCTCGAATCAGGAGGTATATGCAGTGTTCTGACCCAGGGTCAGGATGAATTCCCTCAGGAATGATTGGTTTGGTCCATGGCTTCAAAAGGCCTCCTTTGACAGATACATGAGTCAGAAGCAGAATTGGCAACTGGAGCCAGACTGGAGTTACCTCACATTAGTGTGAGGATGTTAGTTGATTGAGTTGCTCCATCTTATCCCCAAAGTTTAGATAGCGATATTTGAACACTTGTTCAAATAGGATTTTAATACTATTTGCTGAAGAACCTTGTGTAATCAATAAAAAGTAGCCCCTTTATGTTCCTGTATCTTCTTTCTTATCTGCTTTTTCCTTATCAGCATGCAGCTTGCTGTATTAGTTCTCAAATAGGTTCAAGTTTGAACTGAATGCAGTTTGGGAAGCTGATCAAATAAAGTACATTTTCCATCGTAGTCAAAAGGCACTAGTCTCAGCGGAGTCCCAGATCAACAATCTGATGCTCGGTTGAATGAGTTCACCAGCTGAATTGTCAGAAATTAGAGGGAAGAGGGCCGAATCTCTCTCTTTCCATAAATAAGGGGGTTCTTCAGTTTAGGAATGAAAACCAGATTGAGTGTCACTCTACTGTTTTTTTTCTTTACTCCGTGGTTTAAGTGGCAATCATAGCCTGACAAATTGGTTACTATGAAAACTACCTGAGACAGCTATTGCCTCTTTTTAAAAAAAATGTACAATGTTAGGGAAGTCCTCAAATGTGATAGCAATAATAATGGAAGAATAAACTCAAAGCAGAGATGTGTTCAGCATTTGTTTGATGCCACTGCATCCATTGGGAAGCTAAGCTAAGAAGCTTTTAATGTTGTTCTCATGTATTGTCAGGTTCTTCTTGCTATCTGCAAGGAAAGTCATCCTGGGTTTGGGCTAATGACAGTCCCCGGTGTTAGCCTGGCTGGCTGGGGCTGATGGGAACTGAAGTCTATACCACTGCTTTGCTTTTAGTTTTTATTTATTTATTTATTTATTTATTTATTTATTTAGATCATGGTCCTGTCTTTGCTATAGAAAAGCCTACTTTATATTGGTTGAGTTCATGGATTTGCAGAGCTGTAATGGGCTCCATTTAGTTTTGGGTTAGCCTATTATTGTATGTGAAGGCAGGTTTTGTAGTTTGTAAAGGAAAATGATAACTTAGAGTGGCTTATAAGTCCAACTTATTGTGGCTTATTCAAACAACCATGATTAAGTAAACAATGGCATAGTGTGACGAAGGAAGCAGATCACTGATCCCTGTAGCTTATTCTAGCATTTCAAATGGTTCCAGGGAAAAGGTCCTTGCCTGAAGACATCAAAAACTGACTCTGGGATCTTGGGCTGAATGGAAAGCTTGCACTTCAGCATTACTTCATTGATCTAAAAAAAAAAATTCTGTTTTTCTGCTCAAACGTTGCCCAAGCCGTCAAAAATGTGGCAATATTTCTTGTTATTAAGAGTGGTTGATTTGTTATATGTCAGACTTAGTTTATGAATTGGAATGCCTTTCCTCTAGAGATGCTGTGAAACATCTCTACACATTACTTGTTTGAAAAAAATCAGTTATTTACTATATATCTTGTAAGTATGCTCTCTCCACTTTAATTTTATTTTTATTTATTTTTTACTTATTATTGAATGTATACAATTTATAAAGTTTATTTATATAAAATTATTTATTATTTATTATATACATTTAATAATAAATACATAAAATAAATTTATAGCCTAAAACCTGTCAGACCCATACAGTACTATGCTATTTTTCCCTGCTTTTTTGTACTATTGTTGCTTATGTCCATGTACAGTATTGCTAATGGGCTGCTGAATCTTGAATTCTTCAGACTCAAGAGTTTCACCCACTGCAAAATTCACGAAAGGACCTACTGTGGATTTTTTTTTCATAATTTTCAAACATAGCAACCTGGCTCACAGCCCAGAATATATAGTCTACTAATTGCTTAATCATATTTTGAATAAGCTACATGGTCTCACAAGCACACTAAGTCAAAGATGGACAGCGTAGTGCCAGCATACTCCCGGACTCCTTCCTTATTAGCCGAACTAGGCAACCTGCCATCTGAATTTTAAAAAATATTTATTATTTTATTTCAGCAACAACAACAACAACAACAACAATAATACTGGCATGCCACAAAGCAGAGCATTAGGCTTTAATACCATGTTTATCTGCCATGTTTATCTACCATGTTTATCTGCCTTTGGGCCCACAAAAATCCTACTGGGAGGGTAGAGCACTTCTTAGAAGGCTAGTTCTCTTTCTGGTCAATGGGCATTTGCCATTGGGTGCATCCATCATGGTGGCTAGCACAGAATATCAGGCATACCCCTGGCTACCCCAAACAAGCCCCATGTTGGCATGTGGTGGTGTGTGAGCCCCATCAAAGTGAATTCAGTGATTCCTTATTATTTCTGCAATATACTTATTTTGAAGTGGAACAACTTTCACACTGGAATTTATGCTGCTGTATTGGTGAGATGGGGCAATGTGATGTAAGTACTGAGGAAAGTAGCTGTATATTGCCAAAGAACATTTGAACTGTAAGAGAGTTGCCAAAATTTCATGGAAATGTTGGGTTATTTAATATGTTTTGGTGGAATGATTTGATTGATGAATGTGGGGAGATCCGATTTCAAGTCTCATTTGGCTGTTAAAAGTCATTAGATAACTTTGGCCAGTTATGACCTCTCAATAAACTTGTTTCACAGACTTGCTGTAAAGATAAAATTGGAAGGTGTGTGTGTGTGTGTGTGTAGGGGCGGGGGGAATCATGTACATACTTACGAGAATATAATGTCTCAGGCATCTCCATATTTGGAATTATAAAGCATATTATTGGCACTCTCACAAAATGGCAGCTATGATAAGTGTATCCAAAGAGATACAAAGCATGGGTTGAAGTTTCGTATTTTCATTTTATTTTCTAAGGATATCTCTGGGGTCTGTATGAGACATAGAGATGCTGATGGAAACTCTGGTTAAACTTGAGGGTGGGGCTTTACTTTGAAGCACGATAGCTCCCCCCCCCTTTTTTTAATTAAAAGAACTTAAAAAATAAAACTAGGCAGGGCAAATAGTTTGGCTATGTTAAAAGTGGTGTAGATGGGCATACTGTATCTCCCAGTTACCCATGATATACAGTACATGAATAAACTTCCATTTCCTCAGTATTCACATCCTTAAGCTAAGTAGAGAGGTGCAATTTCTGTGCTACATAAGTCACAAATAAGATGGTAGTTAATTACTGTGTACATGAAAAAAAGTACAGTAGAACTCAATAATCATAATAATAAATGTGGAGTTTTGTTGACTGCTGAGTGTGAGCCAACTGAGTGTGAATGAAGCTATGGAATATTAGTTGGTCTTTTGATGTCTGCCATTCTAGAAATTAAATTCATAATTAGATATGGGGTATTTTTGAGGCAGGAACCTGAGAGTGCTTATTGCACTTGTATTGTCTGCAGAGTAACATTCACACTGCTGGTACTCTACAAATCATTTTAAAATTGCACATGTAAATCAGTACAAATGTTGAGTGACTTAATTTAATAGTTGTTAACAGGAGCTGGGTATGAAATGAGCAATTTCCCAGATTGGTATCTAAATTCAGCAAGCCAGTAATATCTATAAAAAGACTTATTTCATTTTCCTTTGATGAACTGGCCACCAGAGCGTTCCCATGAGATGAAGGGAAGTACTGTAGGAGGCTTCACTGATGAGAGTTTTCTCAGTTATAGTGGTCAGAATGTAGAACACCTTTTGTAAGGAGGGTTGTTTGGCACCCACATTCCTCTACAGATTCTTCAGTGTACAGTTCTAACAATTTAAGAAAGCATTATATTGATAGCAGTAGAAGGCATTATAAAATATTATTTCCCCCCCAGGAGGGTTTGGTAGGCACTGTGAAGAAGAGGATGATTGGCACTTGATTTGATCCATCATAGGTCTTTTATATTCTTTCAACTCCTATATAGTTCATAAAATCATAGGGTGGGAAAAGACCTGGGAGGTCTTCTAGTCCAACCCCCTACCCAGAACAGGAATTCTCACACTGTCCCAGACAAAATGGCTGTCCAACCTTTGCCAGAAAATCTCCAGTGATGGAACATTCATGACTCCAGGAGGCAAGCTTTTCCACTGCTTAATAGTTTGCATGGTCAGGAAATTCCTTCTTATTTCAAAGTTGTATCTCCCTCTATAAAGTTTCCATCTGTAAATCCTTGTCCTACCTTTAGGATCTATGGAAAATAAATCTACACACTCTTCCCTTCAAGTATTTGAAGACTGCTATCGTGTCTCCCCTGAGCTGTCTCTTCTTTAACTAAACATACCTGGTGCTTTTGACCGCTCTTTGTAAGATTTAGCCTCCAAGGCTTTCTCATCATTTTTATTACTCTTCTCTGTACTCTTTCCTGTATCTCAGCATCCTTCTTGTACTATGAAGGTGCATTAGACCAGTGCAGTATAGAGTAGAATTATCACTTTGTTATCTCAACAGTACCCTTATGTTCAATCCAAGATTACATTGGCTTTTCTGGCAGCTGCAGCACACTGCTGTTCATGCTTCATCTGTGGTTTACTAGATCACCCAGATCCTTCTCACAAGTACTACTGCCAAGCCCAGTTACTATGTATCCTCTACCTGTGCATCTGTTTCTTCCTACCTAAATGCAGAAACCTGCATTTTCACAATTAAATTGCATTTTGTTGTTGGATAGGGCCCAAAGTTCAAGTCTATCAAGGCCCATTTGAACCTTGACCTGTCTTCTGATGTTGCAGCAATCCTCAGCAGCTTTATTTTATCTGCAAATTTGATAGACAAATTTGATATGCAGCCCTTCTATCTCATTTATGAAAATACCCCCCCCCAAAAAAGGTCCAGGATATCTGGATCTCTCTCTCCATTTTGACACAGAAACATTAAGGAGCAGGCATTGCCTATGATTGTTCAATCACCTGCATATCCATCTGGTGGCGCAACCACCCATCCCACAGTGTTCCATCTTATCAAGAAGGAGGTTATGGTCAACTGTATCAAAACCTTACTGAAATCTAGGTATACTACATCGCTTTGTCTACTACTCCAGTCACTTTGTCCATTTTTTTTTAAACTTGTCCTGTTTGTTTCTCAGTTTATCAGACAACTCTTTAAGTGACCGTGCTAGTTTCATCGGGTGTCTCCCATTTTTATTCTCTCCCTTTGGTAGTCTGCCCCATGCCAGTTAGTGTATAATGCTTGGGAAAAAAAAAAGCGATATATACACCATATTCAGCAGCCCATTAATTGTTCTTCAGCATCCTTACTGACAAGCTTGAAGATATTCTTACAGAGTGAAATTCATAGCAGTTATTGAGATGACACTGGATCATTCTAAGGAAAAGAAAGGAACTTGGTTTTATCCATGGTCAGGCTAACAGAAGCAGAGGCTAATTGTTTCAGAGACGAAACAGCATAGCACTTCGTCAACTGAGATCAGGGCAATGATGCAGACTGGGTGGGGCCATGATTGTTGTCCTCCTATGCAAGGCAGAATACTTAGTTTATCTCCTGGGGTTGTGGAAAGAGAGGGTTGGGACAGACCTTTCCTTTCCAAACCGTTTAAGCCTATTTCAGAATGCTTTCATGTATTTCCTGTCCCTAAATGGCAGAAAACTGTGCTGCTGATTTTTAGTAAAGGTACAGTAATCACAGGAGGCTTATGAAGGCAATGTCAAATATCCTTGGTGGCCACATGCAGCCCTGTGGCTTCAATGCAAGACTTCAGAGCAGGACTAGTCTCAGCATTATGTACATGCAACAGCTAATGCAGCCTATTCTTTTCTTCAACCATCACATGTATCCATAATGAGCTCTAGAATGTAGTGCAAGAAGGAAGAGAAAAAATTAGGTCTGTCAGTGAATAGGGATCTGTGCACAGAATGACAACATTGGATTTGCTGTGGTATACTGTATATTGTCCTGTAATGATACTACTTAAAGATTGATCATTTTTATTCTCTTTAAATTTTATTGTTTATATGTTTCTTCAATCATTTGAAATGTATGCCTTGAAATAGATCACATTTACATTTCCCATTAGTATTTGTGGGAAACATTTCTCACTGATACATTCTTATATCAACAATATTGTCAGTAATTATTTATTTATCTATCATATGGCCAGGGTGTGTGTGTGTGTGTCTGTATAATTGTCTCAGTATTAATTTTCAAAATATTGTTTTCAGAAACATGTTTGTGTAAGAATCCAGCTCTTTCTTCCTGCAGTCAAACGTTCTTCATTTCTCCTACAATGTCTTTTCTTCGAAAGAGTCTGATATCCACTGAAGAGACGTGATTCAAATTTCTCTTGAAACAAACTAACCACAGTTCGGAAATTCAGTTCGAGCAGGAGGAAAAATCCCAGTTTTTTAGAACACAAATACTGTTTAAAATTGTTTCATTGTGCTAACAAGTCAGTCTAACTGGATGTCATAAAATTTGCTTAATTATGTTACTGTTCTCTATAGTATACGGGTACGTTGCTCAGATTTAAAATAACTTTTGGGACGGTATTCACTGAGTACTACATACTCTGCACTGCAGCTTGTTCTGGCTACTGTTTATATCTGTTCCAGTTGTGCAAGAAGTGGAAAATATTCTTTTTTTAGAACAGGTCACATGGACTTATATTGAGGAACAGGGCTTCAGGATAACAAAATGTGTCTTGTGAAGGAACAGAAGCAAAATTGTAGGGGGAAAAAATCATTAATAGAGCAACATTTACCTTTATTATAACAAAAGCTCAGTTGGTTCTATCCAACTGGTATCTAACTTGCCCGGAATCCTTTTTGATCCAATACTGGCTTTTGCTGGAAGAACAGAAATGATTTTCAATCTTTTCTCTCTCCCCCTTCAGCCCATAGTGCCATTTTTCACAGTTTGGAGGCGTTGCCTTACTGGGTTGCAGAGCAAGAGGTATGGAGAGTTGCCAAAAATCACTTCTCTTTGTGATGAGTTAACAGAAACCTCCCCTGAATCCAAGTGCATTCTGGCAATGGAGTGCATCAAATCAGTGTTAGGATTCAGTTCAATAGTTGGACAGAAATGTGGGTTAAAGAGAGACAGTATCCATTTGTCTTCAGTTAAGCTGGTTAGTGGACAGCAGGAAGCTACTCAGTTCCTATTTTGTCTTCAGAAGAGGGTAGTATAAATTCTCTCAGGCAAATGTTCCATGCTATCTTGCAACAGTCAGACCCCACTGCAAGTACTGTGTTGTGTTCTGGGTACCACACTTTAAAAGGATTCAGACAACTGGCACAGATTCAGAGAAGGGCAATGAGGATGATTCGGGGACTATAAACTATGTCCTACGAAACAAAGGAACTGGGAATGCTTAGCTTTGAGACTGAGATTGCAAATGAAAGCTCTCGTTAGATGCCTGAAAGGATGCATAGAGAAGAAGGCCATCGGTCTTCCCACCTGAGCCAATCTGTGTTCCTTAGTGTAGCTGACCTCAAAATGCTGAGAAGACAACGTAAGCTGATACAGCTCACTGAGAGGAAGTGCAGAAAGCCAACATCCAGCCTATCTTCTCGATCCATGCCAAAATGGTGACAATACATGCATGTCATTTGTCACTTTTTTAAAAGGCCAAGTGCTGTGAAAACCAGATGCCTAGGCCAGCCAAGTGCTCTTCTTTTGCTCAGTTTAGGGGCAAGAGTTGTGTTAATAGAACTGGAAAGCTACCAATCTGGAGATGGGGAAATCTCAGGAAATGGGTTGAAGCAAGAGTTCCAACAATGGGAAGACAGTTTCTTTCCTGCCCCCACCCCCCGGCTTCCCAGAGCCTGTGGCATTTCTACTTAAAAGCTGGCTTCAGAATGGTTCTTCTTGGGCTCCATGCACTCTGCCATTCAATGGAAAGTGTGGCATCACAGGAGCCAGGAGCTAATAAAAAAAGAACAACAAACAATCCCCTCTGTTGCTTGATTCCAAGGAGGTATCCAGTTTAATCTTTTCTCAAAAAGAAAAAAGGAACAGAAAGAAAAATCCACAATACCATAAAGATTAACATTAACTATGGCATAAATATTTGTGGACTACTTGTTAATTAGTGCAAAGGAAGAGTCCTAAAGAAAGTGGTATTTTTCTAATCACAGTATTAGATTCTTTCTGTCCTCCGAGAAAGAAACACAAATGCTTATGAATTTCAGTGTTCTAAAGTCACAGTGCTCTTATGAATAGATCATCATATAAGTAATTACAGGTAGTTCCTGTTTAGCTACTGCCTCATTTAGTGATTGTTTGCAGTTATGACGGTGATGAAAAATTAACTTTGTGACCAATCCTCGCACTTACAACCTTCAGATGCCTGTAAAGCAGAGGAAAGCTGAAGTAGGATCATAAGCACAGTTGTGGTTTCACTTAGTAACCATTTCGCTTAATGACCAAGTTGCCAGTCCCAATTGTGGTTGCTAAATGAGGACCACATGTAACTTCAGTACCAGTTTGGGACTACTTCTGTTTTTTTCCTATCACGTTCCCTTCCTTTTCCTCCTAGTAATGAGACTTTCCAGGGACAATGTTTGCTTGGGTTTGGTTTCTTTGGAAAAGGTGGTTATTATGACTTGTGATAGTCTGTAACATCTCATTCCATCACCTGCTACCTCTACATCAGATCTTCAGAGACAGCAATACCTGCACCTCAAGTTATTTCTGGTGTGTTTATTTCTGCTCTCTCCTACTACCTCTGCTAGACTTCCATGTGAACAGCTTTTGATAATATCTCCATCAGGGCTAGGACAACATGCTTGACATGTGTTTCTCTTTGAATGTAAGAGGATCATAGCTTTTGTGCACACTTGCATGCAAGAGAGCTGTGGATAATTTCAAGACAAACAGGGGCTTGATTCTTCAGGGTGAAAGGATAACACCATCGTACCTTCTAACAGTGTCTTTTGTATGTGAAATAGTTCCCCTTCTCAAAGTCAGTTTCAATTCTTGCTACATATTTTACCACAGTGGTTAAGTATGGATTGCCATAACAAAAAGATTTTTTTAAAATAAATTGATGCTGACTTCTGAAAGACACTCTTTTGGTTTATGGCAAAAAGAATCCATAGTTGATACTGTAGCTGGGTGTTTCTTAGGGCCAAACAAAAATGTAAAAAGATGTGTAAAGTTTGGAATTCTCTAAAACTGGATGATTACTTTTTTGGAGGGGGGTAGTATACTTTGTGGAACCATACAATGATGATGAGGATGTTGATGAGGATGCAGCTGATTTGCATACAAAAATATTTTGAAATTCAATCCTCAGCATCATCATGTAAAGGTGAAAAAAAATCTGAGGTCCCTCTGAATTTCTGCCAGGCAACAATGAAGTTCAGTGGATAATAATCACTAAGATGGACCAAAGGTCTGATTCAATAGAAAGCTGTTCCAGTGAACAGAAAGAGATACAGTGCATGTCTATAGTAAATTAGTTTGGTAGTTATGTCACTGAGCATGTGGAATGTTGCCCTGATTATTTTTGCCACAGTCTCAACATGCATTTTATTCCGGTGGTGTAATGAAAATTGCTAGCTATGTATGGCAAGACCCTTTAGAATAATACAAGATAAATATCTGAGCATCATTCCAGAGTGCTAATACAGTACAACTGTATAGTTTTCTTTAGACTAGATTGACAGCTCTTTTCAGCATACAGAATTATTGTTTGATTACACATCTGACATTTAATAAAAATGGTATTTTTTTCCCTTAAATGTTTTGTAGAACGTTTATACCCTCTATTAGTGCAACTACAGATTCCATTCATTCTACATAATATTTGTGATGCAGGAACAGAAAAGATTAATGAATTAAACATTGTTCTTCAATAACATGTATCTATATACCAACTATTGGTGAATATAACTTTATCTAAGAGGAGTTATTGGTTATGAATGATAAATAATTACTTGGGAAACAAAAGAAAACAATCCCACAGTTTATTTTTATCCAGCCTTGGGAATCAAAATAACAACCATGGCTTTACTGCTGTTTAATAGTTGAAATATCTATGAAAATCCATGATATTTTGTCCTCCCAATCATTACTTCAGTTGTCATTAAATATAATAAGAGTGTTTGCCTTGCTACCATTGAAATAAATCATATTGCAATGTGATGTTTCATTGGTTCCATTGTAAATATTCATTTATAGCACCAAATCTCTGTGGTGCTATAAAAATACTTCTCTTAGCACTTCTTAAATTTAATCTGTTTAGAAAATCAACTCCCCCTCCACTTCCTTCATTGAGATCCAAGGCCACTGACAACATAAAGAGAGAAGAGTATATACAATGAGGTAGCCAGAAACATTACAAAGAGAAAGAAAATAGTAATAATTAAAACTTAATTTAACAAGAATTGTTTTTCTAACGAGATGGGCAGTGACAAATTTGAGAAATAAATAAATAAAAATAAATAAACAATATCCTTTTAAAAAGTGTTCAGGAAGAACAATAACCTTTTCCATGAATTCATTTCTGTGCATCTTGACAATACCTGGATTATATTTAACAAAAACATGTAGCTTTTTTTTCCCTGTAAGTATTGGCCTAAAAGCTAAGGCCAGTAGCCCATTAGGAAAAAAGTGTTTGTGTCCATAGCAGTTTTTTTTTGAGCCAGCAAATGTTCCAGGAGCTCAGTCATCAGCCATCATTAAAATTTAATAACTCTTAATCAGTGTAATGGGTTCAAGTACACCTCATCCTGAGGGGTTCCTGTTTGTATTTCCTTTGATTTCTATTCACTCCTGTGATTTCTGTTCAGTTTTCAATTTTGAACCAGCCTCTTGGATCCAGGTTACTGTTTTTTTTTTCCCTTGTGGTCTTTTTCCATTGAAATCTGTCCTCATACAAGTCTCTAGTAACTCTTCTCTGTACTTGACAGATAGCTCGAAGGAAAGAACAGTATTGCTGCCACGTGTTAATTACCATTTCCGGCGTGACTCAACAAAAATGTTCGTTGCTGAGACTTCTTCACGTAATGCTCATAATGGAATTGGCCTCGTTGCACGTGCTGCCTTGAAGCGTATGCATGTGATGGCACATATGCGCAATATGTATACGCATAGAATAAAGAATAGAAATCAAGAGTTTTCTTATTTTAGCCTGCTCTTATAATGTTGAGGTTTTCGGTTCATTATGCTCTTAATACTTATATTTTAATTGTTTTATTCTTAAAAAGAGAAACCCTTGGGGATATATGACTGAGAAGCAGCATATAAATAAATGGATTCTTTTGAAAGCTTCTGTAATTCTCTGGAAAGCGATAATGGGGGGAAAAAACTCGATTAAGAGAGTGAATGTGGGAGAAGAGGTAAAGAAAATACAGCATATTCTAGAAATGGCATGCAAAATGAAGATGATCAGTATGTCAAAATTGCTGCAATATTGTTGACTAGTGTTATAAATTATACAGGTAAAGCATTATAAAGAGCTGTTTCTTTAATATTATGTGGAAGATTCACCGCTACTCTTTGTCACTTCAGTAAGGGAAACAGCTGTAAATCTGACCTTCTTAGGCTATTAAGCTGCGTTTATGGCCATACTCGATCATTGTAAGAGAAAAGTAGTCTCAGAGACTAAATATAGCTCTCCAGAAAGCATTTCTACAAAAGGTACGGAATAAGGACACCAGAGCGTGTGCCTTGTTCACGCACATAGACACACTTACTGATGGCGAGCTGGCTTCGAAGGAGACCCCTGAACAATGCTGGTCTGGTTTGTATAGCTTCACATCGGCACTGCTTGTAAGATATTGCAATGTTGATTATATTTACAAGAGCAGTTTTGGATCTGTGCAGTTCCTCCATATTTCTTGCCCTCCATTATTATTGCAAAGAAGAGTTTGGAAGATTTTCCTTCCTTCCGTTTGGAATATCGGCAGCTCAGCTTCTTTTGCTCAACTTTGGTAATCTGGGGTTGACCTTAACAATGATTTGAGACAAGCCCATTTTAAGTAAGAGTTTATGAAGGAGGTTGATTTTGACAAGCCACACTTCAGATTAATCAGTTTGGGCGTTGGGTGACATAGCTAATCCCTAACCTTACAGCTGTATTCAGGGGGAAAAAGTTGGGGAAACGAGTATCCTCGGGGTTAGGGTCAAAAAAGTCAAGATGGTGGCCACAACCATGTAGTCAAACTCCATTTTTCCCATGCATCATGACAAGCATAGAAAAGGGGAGGGAGACAATCACAGAGTTGTGATCACTTTTTTGACCTTTTTTAACCTCACATCTGTACACACCTCTATGGGGAAATGTATAAACCTTGGCTCATACCTTAGTTTCATAACTCTGAGCTATTGTTGGCATAGTTTGGCATAAGAGGGAGATTTAATATGCAAAACATGGTGTTTTATGATAAACTGGTTGCATATGCAACTCTGCATGAATTCTTCCCTTGGAGGTTTGGTGAATCTGGACTGATTCCAACATTTGACAGGCCCCTTCTGCATGTGGAGCAGAGACTACGCTTTTGCTAAAATGACTTCACATGTTATAATTAGGGCACAAGTGTCAAGCTGCTCTTTTGGTTTGTCACTAAGCCTTCCAAAGCTAATATTTGCTACCCGTCAGTTCTTACTAAGATTTAAAGACCTTTTCCTGTTTTTTCCCCCCCTGCAAGGAATTGCAATTCCTAACCTAGGAGAATAGTAAGATTCTCTTCAATCTGTGGCCATTTTGTTATCTAACTCCATTTTCTGTATAGGTGGCTCTGAGATCTAGACATCGGTGGTGGTTGTGGTGGTGATGGTGGTGGGGAGTTCTTCCTTCTGTCCATCATAGCATCAGCTCAAGAAACTGGAAGAATCTCAGGATAGAAGTTCCATTTAAACTCATGCAGAGCTTACTGTCCGATTAAGTCCAGACCTAGGAACTGCAGAACAATTTTCCCATGGTAAAAATAGACTAAGGATTGACTATTTATTTATTTATTTATTTATGCATGCTTATATTTATTTATTTAAACAATTTACAGTATATGGTTGCCTATCTTACAGTAGTGACTCTGAGCAGGGGTTACACTCCAGAGTAATTTCTGGTTCAGGCAAGTCATTTTCAGAGCTACAACAGCAATACGGTTTATTAGATGTACTGTAGGTGCAAGACAGTGTGTGCAACTAAATCATGTTTTTATGTCAATATCTAGCCTAATAACAGGTAGTACAACCAATAACAACCTTTCTGAGCCGGGGTTACTTTTAGAATTTGGACAGTGTGTTGTAGCTATGCTTCCAAAATGGCTGGCATGGCATGTGGTGGATGTGGTGGTGGGAGATTGGCTATTTACAGAATAATTTCCAAAGTGATCCTGGGTAGTCATAAACTGTTGTTTCTGAGAAAACAAAGTGGTGTGGCTAAAATAAAAGCAACTGCCTTAGAACTTAAGGACAAGGCAGGAAATGGAATCAGTCTTAAATGTAAATTATATATTTGTACAAAGTACAACAGGCCAACTATTTTTTAGAAATCAAAATACATATCCCTGACACAAAATCTCTCTCTCACACGCATACTCCATATACGCCATACAAATAGGTAAACATATGTGCTCACATATACAGAGGCACACGCATCTGCCCCTGGTAAAATTACTATGGAGATTACTGGTCTTTCTATTTGACACTTTTTCATTAGTTTGTTACTGTGGGGAGACGTCTCTGAATGGACTCATTGAGATATACATAGGTATTCGGAATATAAATCAATGCTTTTATTGTGTTGCTGTCTTTCACAAGTGGTAATTATTATGATCCTATTTGGAAGTTGTTACACCTGTGTGGCAAGGTGGATGGACTCAGTTACAGCAGTGATGGAAGACCTGAAGGACCAAGTTGGGGGCTGATCCTCCTGGAGACAATCTATGTGTTTGCCAAGAGTCAACACTGACTTGACCGCACATAACCATCACCATGCCTGTGTACAGTCTCAGTAGGCTGAAATCGCAAGATCAGATTTCTCTAGCTTGCTTGTTATGAATAAAAACTGACTTGGGATTCTGCTGCATTCAGAGGCAGAGGTGATCAACTAGTCTATTTTACATCAGCATGGTGTTGCAAACAGACATGATAAAATCAAATTTAGAAAGATGATTACATAGCTAGAGCCATAAGAGTTGCGTAGTTCATCAGTGACATGGTCATTCCTTGATTTGGTCTTGTATCCACAAATATTACTTCCTTTTAATCTTAAACCCTAGCCAGAAGAAGTTAATGTACGTTACATGTCCATTCATCTCTGAATTGGCTTAGGTAAAAAAGGATTATGTTAATTTGTCAGTTATCTAAATATCTACAGTGGCTGCTTTAGTTTGCTGACTCAAAGAAAACCAAATATACTGTGATCTTGTGGAGCAATATGTTTAATATGAAGCTGAGTTCTTATAGGCAACAGGTTATATTAGGCAAGTGAGATTGACTCTGATTCTTACATGTGCGAAAGTGGGAAAATGACAAAGCTTTGTACAATTGTCCAAGACCATTTTTCACACTACACATATACTTACCTGTCCCTATACATTCACACGCATACACATTACACATGGATGTATACATACATATGGTAGGTGCGGTAGAAAGAGTAAAAGGGTCTGATTTTATATTGATTTATATTTATATTTCCTTGGAGAGCCATCAGAAAAGCTAATTGGAGAGCAACATGCTTTATTATGTCAAATCTGATATTGAAAGTAAATAAGTAGATGAAACATGGACATGATTTCCTGGAGTAATATGTTGGGGTTCTTCATACAGATGGCATCTTGCACAAATGATAGAAGGGGATGTGGGTGGTAGGGAAGGTGTTGCGAGCCCACATATTTTTGAGGATAAAAATAGCTGCATAATTGATGTGTGAAACTTTGGAGCATGTGGCTGTAAAGAGCATTAGTCATCTTGCAGAACTGCTTTGTAATTCAATAATGATTTCCCTCCTTGGCTTATTCACTGTTGTGGAATTTATGATAACGATTGTATTTTAATTTCATTCTGCTGCTCAAATTGAACAATTGAGCTATTACTATTAGAATGGAATTAATGCTGTGTTCCAAGGGCCAACCATTACTTCATGAGCTAAAGCAAAACTTCTGGATCAGAGTTATACACACGAGATAGCATCAAAGACTTCACTAACCTGTTCATACATTTTAAACAGAGTGTTTTTCCCTTTCCCCAAACGCTTCTTCCTATAAGGAGCTGGCTATTTACTGATAATGCAGGGGCTCTAATTTTTCTTTTCCAGAGTTGATGCTTACTAATGTTTATTTATTAATTTATTTAGTACGTCCCACTATTTATAACTCCACCAAGAAGATCAGGGTGGTGGAAACACTTTGTCATCCGTGCCCCACCGAATTTATCCTTGTGATAGCCCATTTTGGTATGTTTGAATTGAATTATCACGTTAGTACCAAACTGAGAATTGTCATATATAAATCCTGCTTCTGAGTCCATAGGCCTGAGGGAAATCTTTTAAATACTACTGAATGCATGTCTTGTCCTCTTAAAAAGAAGAGAAACATAATTCTACAGCATTATTGCTTTAGTAAACCAGGATGTATTATTTGTTTCAGGATAAAATATATACCTAATTTAATATTTAATAGCCCTTTGTATAGTATTTCCTGACATTAATTTTAAGGAAACAAGTTACACTGTATAAGCATTGGTGGAATATTTTTCATTAATGCGAGAATATAGGAAATACTCTTTTTTAGCACTGTCTTATCTGCCATAATATATAAAAGTTTGTATGTTATTTAGATATATCATACAGCTAGCCAGAATGGTGTAGTGCTTAAGGTATTGGACAAGAGCTGGATAGACCCCGGGTTCAAGTCCCTCCTCAGTCAGGATATTGCTGGGTGGGTTTGAGCCAGTCATTTTTTCTCAGCCCAATCTATTTCACAGATTTGTTGTTCTGAGGGAGAACCTAGTATAAGTCCTACCACTATTGTATACAAATAGGAATATATGATGGAGCCTTTAAATCATATAATATAGTTGTTGAAGAGGGTGGAGATTAGGCCTTAGGCCTCTCTCGGATCCATCAGCTGACATCCAGTGTAGTACAACTAATCACCATTCTGTCCATTCACAAATCAAGAAGTGGTTTCCCATGTCTTGTGAGAGTAGAATATTGCTTTCCAGCAGGATCCTTCTTTTGATGGAGGTTTGTAAAACTTATTCCTGAGCTTGTAGTCAGCTGCAGGCAAAGTGATACAAAGTCTGTAGTATCTAAGGTGAGAATAAGAATTGGGATTAGCAATTGCTAAGTACACCTTTAATTCTTCTATGCTTTGAACTGGTTGTTCAGCACTCACTGTGGCAGCCTCCAGGTTATTACTGAATGGTCAGATTGTCTTGATTGCTCTGCTGTTCTTCTGAGAACAAAAATAAAGCAGACTCAGTGCTGGCACTTTGATTTTGCATTTTTAGGACGTTCTATGCCTTACAAGTTGCTTGCTTGGCATTTTCATGGAATGAGAAGAACCACCTGGATATTTAATTGAGGGGCCTCTTGTTTTGTTTCATTTTCTCTAATAGGCTGACATTGGAGAAACTGAAAATTAAAGAGATTTAATAGATCAGCCTGGTGCATGAAGGTGAGGAGATGTTATGAACAGAGCTCTACTTCTCCAACATGGAGTGGTTATCTCCACCCATCCCTGTTATCCTCTTAGCACTGTTAGATTTGTACTTAAAAAAAACAAACCCAACAACCTTCCATCTGTAAGGTTTGCCCCGTTCGACAGAGAAACTCCCGTGACACGTGTGGTTCACAAAAGAGGTTTACTCATGCGTAACGTAGCAGTCACAAGCAAAGCCAGGACTGGCTTGGCACATTTACATTGCTCCTTTATAGTTGTCTCAATCCCCCCGCGGGCCCCGTTGCTAGGTTACATATTACAAATTAGATTGCAGATTGCCCCCTGTAATCCCCCGCTTCTACTGGAATGGCAGGTTCAGCCCAGTTCTCTCGTTTCTTTGATTGTTGTTGCCTGTGGCGTGGTCGTTGCCTTCCTTGGGGCTTCTGTTGCGCGCACAGCCGGGGCATCCCCTCGCGCGCTGATCTCTTCCTCAATTCCGCTCTCTCCTTCGTCTATAGCGCCCGCGGCCCTCCGGCGTTAACACAAGCATCCGCTCCAGATTAGTGAAGTGGCGCCAGGTGGCCCATTCATTAGCTTGCGGTTTCGCATTTCCTCTTTCTGCGCTGGCGCTCGAGCGGTGAAATTGACTAAAGCGCGGCTGGGCAAGTTCCTAGGCGTGCAGTGCCGGCTGAACCTGACACCATCCCAGTGTGAAAAATGAAGAAAGCTACCTTCTACAGTCAGACTGTTGGACTATTAACCAGTATTGTTTCATCTGACAGATGGATGTAGAGCTAATCACAGGAAGAACTGAACATTGGCTAATGGAAGATACAGTGGGGCTTAAAAGTTTGTGAACCCTTTTGAATTTTCAATATTTTTGCTTAAGTATGACCTAAAACATTATCTGTTCTCCACACAAATCCTAAAACTAGATAAAGATAACCCAGTTAAACAAATGAGTCAAAAACATTATACTTGTTCAGTGATTTATTAAGGATAATGATCCAAAGCTACATACATCTACAGGATGATAATCAGGTGTCAGTGTGGTAGGTCCTGCCTTATTTAAAAAACAGAATTCTGGGTATTCACTATTAAAGTCTGATCTTCACAACAGAGGTATCTTTGGAAGTGTGTCATGGCTTGAACAAAGGAGATTTCTGAGGACCTCTGAAAAACAGTTGTTGATGCTCACCAGTCTGGAAAAGGTTACAAAACTCTTTCCAAAAAGTTTGGACTCCACCAGCCCACTGTTAGGCAGATCATGTACAAATGGAGGCAATTCAACACCATTGTTACCCTCCCAGGATTGGTCAACTAACCAAGATCACACAAAGAGCAAGGCGTATAATAGTAGAACCCCAGAGTAATGTCTAAAGAACTGAAGGTCTTTCTTGCATTGGCAAATGTCAGTGTTCATGAGACCACCATCAGAAGAACACTGAACAACAGGAGAAAGCTACTGCTTTCCAAAAAGGAAATTGCCGCCCATCTACAGATTGCAAAAGACCACATGGATAAGCCAGAAGGCTACTGGAAGAATGGATGGATGAGACCAAAATAAAACTTTTGGCTTGAATGAAAAGTGTTATGATTGATGTAAGGCAAACACTGTATTCCAGCATAAGAAGCTTATCCCATCTGTGAAACATGGTGGTGGCATTATCATAGTTTGGGCCTGCTTTGCTGCCTCTGGACTAGGACAGCTTGCCATAATTGATGGAACTATGAATTCTGAATTGTACCAGCAAATTCTACAGGAAAATGTCAGGACATCGGTCCATGAACTGAAGCTCAAGAGAACATGGGTCATACAGCAAGACAGCTACCTAAAATGCACAAGTCATGGCCCAAATAATGGTTAACCCAGAAGAAAGTTAATGTTTTGGAATGGCCAAGTCAAAATGCTGACTTGAATCCTATAGAAATGTTGTGGAAGGGCACAATTCATGTGAGGAAGCCCACCAACATCCCTGAGTTGAAGCTGATCTGTAAGGAGGAATGGGCTAAAATTCCTCTAAGACAATGTGCAGGACTGAGCAACAGTTATCAGAAACATTTAGTTGCAGTTATTGCTGCCCAAGGAGAGCACATCATTTACTGAAAGCAAAGGTTCACATACGTTTGCAACTCACGAATATGTAGCTCTGGATCATTTTTACTCAATAAATCAATGAACAGTTATTGAATTAATGTGAGACAAGTTGTGGTTATGAGTGTTTGTACTCTCCCCAAGATACCTCTGCTGAATAGAGAAGACCCAGCTTTGGAGACCTTTTTTGAGACCCAGATCCCCCCTTGAGATCCTACTTTATTTATATGTCTGATGCTTGCAGCTGTAATATAGAGTAGAGGCTCCTGCAGGCTGTTAATGGCTGAAACCCAAAGGCCTGCTAGTTGTAAGCGCTAAAAGAAACTGCTATTTGTGCAAATGCTTCCTTTGACCAGGTTCCTTTGTGGTGTTACACTAGTAATATTACATCAGCATAAAACTACAGTGCAAGTACAACCCATTCATCTAGTGCACTGAAATTTTAGTAACGATCCTAGCCCCCACTCACCAGTTGCAACCTGATGGTAGATTCTCATAATTAGACCTCCAGGGTATATTTAGAAGAACAAATGTGTGCTTCTAGAATACTGTTCTGATGCTTTTAAAATTAATCTTTTAAAAACATTGACTTACTGGCTTAGGTGAGAATAATAATGCAGAAGTGTTAATGAAAATACTTGAGTTCTTTAGTGAGCTAACATTAACTTGTTTGTGCTAATATATTTCTAAATTAAGTACACGCCTTTATTTGCCTGTAAGTCATAATAGCATTTTTATAGTGTTGCCAAATTTACTTGAAAGTAATTTAATTGTAATCTTTGGCTGTTGGCAATTTGTATACGACATTTTAAGTCTCTCTTTGTAGGCATTTTAGTAGACAATCATCACATAGTTGTTTCATAGGGCTTTTCATTAATCATGATTTTTAAGAATGGAATATGTCACTTAATACGGATGCTAGGTTAGGGAAGAATGATGTTTCACTTGTTTCATTGTTTTAAGGATTTTATGTTTTTTGTAAATCACCAGTAGTCCTTGGGGAGTTGGCAGAATTGAAGTAATGCAATGAACAAATAAAAATAAGAGGTACATTGACTGCTTCTTTGTAAACGGGAGGTCCATTTTCATAAATATTGTTTCAATGCCTTTGTTTTGCTGGCTACCAAATTAAGGAGTGAAGACAGAAGCTTGAAAGGTGTAAAGAGCTTTTGTGCTGTAGCTTCCTAGTATAAGAAGCCTGATGGTTTGCTTTAATCAACATCACCATCTTGGATGATTGGTACAGGTAGTCCTAGGCTTACATCCATTCGTTCAGTGACCATTCAAAGTTATGGCAGTGCTGGAAAAAATGTACTTACAACTGGTTCTCAAAGTCCTGGCTATTGCAGCATCCCTGTGGTCAAGTGATCATGGTCCAGGTGCTCGGGTGCCTGGCTCATGTTTATGACATTGCAGGAAGCCGCATCACATGATCACTATTTGTGACCTTCCCTGCCTGCTTCCCACAAGCAAAGTCAATGGGGAAGCCGGCAGGGAAAGTCCCTAGTTGCCCCAGTTAAGTCACTCCCACTGCTTTTTCTCCCAAGGGGCCCACTCTTGTACTCTGTAGCATCCCCCACCTGCACTCCTAGCATGCGCCTGCCTGGAGCACCCATCTGAGCTCCCTAACACCTGGTACCTCCTCCCCCCGCAGCACCCCCCCCCATCTTCCCCATGCTCCTTACCTGGAACTCCTGCCTCTTCCCACTTAACCCATGCATCCTGAGGTTATGATGGCAACCAGGACTGCTGGGATTGCTACACTAAGTGGTGCGGTCATGTGACATCACACTTTACAATCGCATTGGTTAGCGACGGCAATACTGGTCCCAATTGCTGTTGTAACCTGGAGACTATCTGTATATGAACAAGAGCTCATGTTGGAGCCATGCCTAAGTTTTCAGAGCTTTTCCTACCCAGTCCTAATAGATAAAGCCCAAAAACAGAGGATAGCCTTTAAAAATGCTTTAAAATTAATCATCATCATCATCATGTATGGTTTTTTGGCTTTTTTTGGTGATATAGCTTTCTTAATAGCAGTGAAACATTTAGTAAACTCCATTCCATGTTAAATCTTCCCAATGTACAATCCTTTAAACAGACTGCAAAGACTTATTTCTTCAACACTATATTTGCATAAGTTTTGCCCAGCTTTTTTGCTTGATGCTGTTATTTGATTTGGTTCTAATTATGTGCTTAACATTTTAATATTTTATTGTTAGTGATTCTTTGCTGGGATTATTGTGTATTATTCATTAATATGATGATTTTTCTGTTGGTTAGTAATTTGGAGAAGCTTTGACCCATAAAGATGACCCATAAATATTTTAGATTCATGCTTCAGTAATTAATATTTTGTCTAGGTCTGTCATAGTCTTTTTCCATCAGAGCAAAGATCTTTTTGTTTTATGGCTACAGCCACCATCCCTGTTTATTTCAGAGCTCATAAAAGTGTATTTACACTTTAGCTTCTTATGTGCCTTTTTGCATTGGGTTGGCATTGCTTGTTATAATAGTCTTATTTTTTAGACCACTTTTGGACTCTCTTCTTTCACCTTCAACAAGAAATTCCTTAAATAAAACTTGCTTCCAGCCATCAAAGTGCTATCATCAGCATATCTAAGATGGTTGATGTTTCATCCAAAAATGACTATTTCAGTTTCTTATATTCCAATACTTCTCTTGATACATTCTGGATTTACGTTAAATCCTTTCCTGTTAGATGTTCCATATCCTATTCTAAATGTTGCTTCCTTCATACCGATTCTTAAACAGTCAGATGAGATGGTCCAGGTCACCCACATTTTAAAGAGATCAATAAGTTGTTGTGGTCTGCATGGTAAAAAAACCCTGTATAATCCATAAAGTCCCTTTTTGGAACTCATTTGCCTTTCCCATTATCCACTAGTTGTTAGCAACTTCATCTTGGGTGCCTCTGCTGAATCCAGCTTGTACTTCTGGCAGGTCTTCTTCCATGTACTTTGGAAGTCCGAATTGTAAAAACGTTATGAGTGTTATGTTATTAGTGTGTGAGATAAGAGCAATTTTTTGGTAGTTGCTTGATTCTGGAGTATAAATGGATCTTTTCCAGTACTTTGGCCCCTGCTATGTGTTCTCTACCTGCTGACAGATTACAAGTAGCGCTTTAACTGCCTCATCTAGTATTTCAGTTATTCCTGCAGCTTTATTGTTAGCAATATTTCCTACAGCCCATTTCATTTTCTTGATACCTTGGTCTGATTCACGTCTCAAACTTTTACACACAATTTTGTTTTGGGCTATTCTTTGTATAGTTCTTATGCATATTCACACCATCTCTTCTTTATTATCTTCTTTAACCAGATCTTTGCTTATTTCATCGTGTCCACTTTACGTAAAAAGGTTCTCTTGATTTCTCTATTTTTTTTTTAAATAAATCTTTTGTCTTTCCTTATTTATTTATTTCATTTAGATACTGTCTGGCTGCACCTGAGTCGGGGCGGCTCGCAACAATAAATAACATTAAAAAAAAGCAGAACTCATAGAAGTAAATCAAAAGAAGTACAAAAATAGCTACAAAATAATCACAAGATGGCAAGCCAACAACAGAGCAACCATAAAACATCACAAACAGAGGAGTCCCATTCACCCTACCCCAAGTCCTAGGTATATAGCCAGGTCTTTAAAGCTTTTTGGAACATCATCAGGGTGGGAGCTGCATGGAACTTGGAGAGGACCTCATTCCAGAGGGCAGGTGCTGCTACAGATTGTCATTTTTAGTTTCTTTGCATTTCATCAGAAGTTCTTTCTTTTCTTCCACTTCTCTGGAATTCAGCACTTAGTTGGGCAAATTTTCCTTATTTTGGGTTGTGCCTTTCTTCACAAATTTTCAACATATCCACAGACAGCCATTATACCTTTTTTTTACTTTTTGTATTTTGAGATATTTGCTTCATTTTAAATGATGTCACAATTTTCAGTCCAGAGTTCTTCAGGCCTTCTATTGATCAAATCTAATTAATTAAATCTATTCTTTCCCTTACCCCAGAATTATACGGGCTATTGCTGAGATTATATCATGCTGACCTGATGATTTTATTATTATTTTTTAGTTCAAGTTGTAATTTGAGTCATAGTCAACACTAGGTTTTGTTTTTGCTGACTGAACATCTCCATCATTGTTTGTAGAGTATATAGTCAATTTAATTTTACTGTAGTACCTCTGGTAATGTCCATATCAGAGTTGTCCTTTAAGCTTTGGAAAAAGGTAATTGCCATAAAGTTTGATATTTTTTTGACAGAAATCTACAAGGGGGCAGTTGTAGGCAGTTACAGACAAATTACTTGCTTGCCAGCAATGTTCAAGCTGCTAACTGGTATATTAGCAATTGGGATTTCAAGTTAAATATTAAAAAAATGCTTTGTATCCAACTGAACAAAAAGGTAGGTACTAACATTCAGAAGGAACAAAAGAACAACAATATTGCTGATTGATAACTTGATACTAAAAAACTCCAAGTGAAGAAAAGGCAAGTTACAAATGGCTTGGATTTATTATAAAAGGCATTCAATTCTCTTCAATAAAGTTGGATACAGAAATGTTTGAAAATATTTGGCATTAGGGCAAACATCCAGAATTTTGTAAAAGAAGCTATGAAAAAAGGCAAAACAACTTTGATGGTAAAAGGTGAAGGATTTGGAAATGTAAACATCAGGAAAGTAATTTTTCAACAGTATTTAAGGTCTTCATTGCTTTTTACCATCTCAGTGATATTGCTCACTCATATACTGAATAAAAGAAAACTTGGACATCAACTGTCAGAAGACAAGAGAAAAATACCTTATCTGTAATACATGGATGAGTAAAACTATATGGAAATAAAAAACTGAAATTGAATCCTTACTTGACACAGTAAGCATATGTAGTGATAATATGAAAATGGAATATGCGTTTGACAAATCTGCAGATTACAATATTTGAAACAAGCACAAAAAGTTCTAAATTCTAAGTTAAATAGTGGAGATACAATCAAAGCCAAAAACACATGGGTTATTCCAATAATCAGATATACTGCTGGTATAATAAACTGGACACAGCTTGAGTTGGATAATTTAGAAAAGAAAATCTAAAAACTGATGATAGTGGATCATGCATTGCATCCATGAAGTGATACTGATCACTGTATATGATACAATTGTGGTTTACTACAGGTAAAACAGATGGTTGAAGAAGAAAAATGTAGAGAGTAAAGAGGGTGACCTTGACACAGAGAAGGAAGAGACATTATCAAGGCAATGAGCAAATAAACATTGAGGAGCCCAGATGAGGGGGGAGGGGTACGAAAATGTCTCAGACACCCCTGAATTCACATGAAGATAAAAAAGAGAGGAGGAGAAGCACACTCAGACTTGAAGATTCTGATATTCTCACCAATCTTAATAAAAGGAGTTTTAGGTGCACACGGCATCTGTTTCTTGGTTTGCTTTGTAGGGCTGACAAAAAACATGGATTAAATGATTACATCAAGGCAAGGAGAGAGAAAATGCTCATCGTGGTTTTCAAAGAAAACATCCTGGAAGTAGCAGAAGCAAGAGATTACTATAAAAGTGAATTGTTGGAAAAGTTTTGAAAATTGACGAAGTAAACCGTTTCATCACCGATATGTAAAAGAAACTGAAAATAGAGTGGACAAGATTAGGAACTGATGTTAGCCTAGCAAGATAGTCCAGATAGGAAGCACAACCAGATGGACTAATTCTACTTTATTGTAAGGTTACATTAACAGAATCTTGCAAGTCTGAAAGTACATTTCTTCCCTGTCACTTCTACAGTCCAAGAAACTAGGGAGGGTCCCTTCTGAGACATTTGCTGTGCCCACATGCCTGCTGCCTCTTATCCGACCACTGCCCTGGCTGGGGCTCTTCCCCCTGTCTCCCAAGGTCATTCCCACATACCATTACATTTGGCAATGGTTACAAAATGGCACCATCAAAAAAGAAGCAGAAGGATTAAGTCTTGCAGTTCAGGAACAAGCATTAGAAACAAATGTGATGAAATCAAGGATTCAAACAGTAACAAATGCAGATCGTGTAAAGAAAAATATATAACCTGGATCATGTAATTAGTGGATGCAACAAAATTGCTCAGATTGATTGTAAAGAATGTAATGACAGAGTAGCCACTATGATCCATTGGCATATGTTCAAAAGTTGTAATTTTCAAGTTTTTGTGGCATAATCATAAAATTGAAAAAGTTGTTACTGATGTTAAAATTGTATGGGATTTTTGCAAACAAATGTTATTGGCACGTTATATGGAATAACAAACAAATTAAGCAAAAGAAAAACAAGTTTTTACAAGGACTAAATGTTTCACCTATCTTGACTGTGGATTTACCAAAAAAAAAAAAAAAAAAGCAAGCACCTTACTGGGTACATGTCATATCTTAAGAAGTTTCTTGGATAATTCCTAGTTTCCTGGCTGGAACTCAAATTTTCAAAGAACACCAGTCAAAGGTGTGATTCTTTTGTTTCTTATTTATATTGTGTTATTCCTTAATTAATAAAACCATCATAATAATAATTCCAGTCCATTTCAGTTTCCTGATTCCCAGAATGTCATTGTTGAGTCTTGATTTTTCTGCTCTGATAGTATTAAACTTGCCTTGCTTCGTGGTTCAGATATTCCACATACCAATGGTGTGTGTGTGTGTGTGTGTGTGAATCAGAATCACTATCAACCTTTCCTTTTGTTAAGATATCTCCTCCATTTAGAATATTTGAAAAGCATCATGATGGCATTCTTCTGTCTTCCCACTCAAGGGACAGATTAGTCTAGTCTGCTTCTTCATATTCCTCAAGGGGGTGCCAAAATATTTGGTATGCTATGTCACTGTCCGCAATTCCCTCCAGTTCAGTTAATGTAAAAACTATTTCAAGGCAGTGGGGCAGAGGTGTTGCATGCGACAGAATTGCATTGGTTGAAGATTGTATATGGCTGATGAGTTGCTTATCATGTTTTCATGCAGAAGACAAGTTCCTCTGAACTGTCTTGTATTAGTACGTATGATATTATACATCTTGTAGAATATATGAGAAAAGTAGTTCCTTTCATTGGTTTAATTTCAGGTGAGAACACCAAACTTTAGTGAGATGTTTGCATTGTTATGCCATGGTTTTGAGAGTGTGATCACTGCAAGGCATGGCACTCTCACGAGACTTCAGCTATTTGAATTTTCCTTTTTCCTTTTCTGTTCGGCATCTGCAGTGTTACACGGTGGCGCTCACTAATTTGGAAAGATTGCCAACCCTTGATTTAACACCAATATTATCAGTTGCTTTTACTGTCTAGTATGCGGTACTAAACTTTTTTTTTTAATGGATATTTACAAGAGTAAATTTTTATGTTTATTAGCTATTGCATATTATACATCTCTTTGGTTATATTTTAAAATTCTATCATAGCAGTCCTGGCTTTCTAGCAAACTCATTTAGATTGTATGTATACTTATCCAGGATAGAATTTGGCTACTTTCATATATGGTGTGAATATTTCATGTTACTTGTATTTAGTATAGATTTGATACACTTCAGCAGTTGAAGGGTTAGTAATTCAAGTTTTCTCCCATGATCAATTTACTGAACAATTTTTGAATACAAAGCAAAATAGAACTGCAGAATTAAGGCAAGGGTTAAAATATATGTAGAATGCATATATTTTACCCTAACAAAGCAACTGCCGAAGGAGAAGACACAATGATTTGCAGATTCGTCAATTGGATACAAATGTAATGTACACATGTGTTTGGACACCAGTTCTCTGTTATTCTTTCTCTTGAAATTGGCTGTTTAGTTTTTTATTTAGATCTTGAACTGGGAACGCCTCAAAGCTGAACTAATGAATCACAGAAAATAACTTTAATGTGTTGGCAGGCCTTTGCCAACCTGCTTCACATTCTGTTCTCTGCTATAAATTAAAGAAATGATAGAAACAGCACTTGCAGTAGTCTTCCCAAAGGATTGAAAACTGATATATAGCCTTCCTGCAATCTTATCTCAGTAAGTTGTGCCATTGGGAGGCCTCTGAGTGGTTGTTCCGAGTGCAAAGTGGGTCATCCCAATGGGATTTAAGGCTTGACGAATTCACAAACAAAACCAGTTTGTGCATGCTGTTCACTCTAGGAATAGTATTAATCATGACATTTACAATTATTACAACTATTTGTTTTCGTTTGGCATGGGTCTAGTGTCTTCTGCCAACATTGCCACTTCATATCGACTTTTACATGCAGGGTGAGAATTACTACTGCTTGTCAAAGTCTTGAATTGCTGATATATTTAGCCACTACCCATAATGCTACCTTATATTTTCCTTGGCTTAAGAAAACACTTTCACTGAAAAAAGAGGTGTTAATGGCCTGATTTAGACAGAACCTCTGGGCATAGTAGTTCATTAAGCTGTGCTCAGTGTTCACTTTCGTTCTTGTGCTCTTTTGACACACTGGTTTATTTTTTTACTTGTGACAAGGAACTGTGGTTAAAGTAAGTCAGACTGAAATACCCAAGCCAATACACTGAAGGAGAAAGTGCAATAAGGATCTATGAAGGTCCCATGTCTCTTTGTTTATAAGTCTACAGTTTTGACTCAGAAATACTACATTCAGAAAAGTCCCAGTTTCCTGCATGTTAGGTCTGGCAAATTGTTGTATCCTTCTGCCATTTGAATAGATATTTTTATTAAGCCTTATAGTACTGACATTTTTGCAAAGTGAAAATAAGGGTATCATTTTTTGTTTGATTTTTTAAAAATAATCTGTTTGATTTTTCTTTGAATACATATTTAATACCATGGAAAACCAACAGAATACGGCATTCCAAACCTGTTCGGATTATTCATTCTTGCTTATTTTTAATATTGAAGATCTGCTTTTGGGCTATTTCATAGTTAATATTACGTAGTCCTCCTGTATAGCCAGGATCAGTCTCATACATCCATTTTATCATCCAGGGACCCAAACATTGTCTTATTTTGAAGACATTATCTTATTCTATGCTTTGTGGTAATTTGCTTATATTGTGCATTTAATTTTTTTAAAAAAATAAACTTGGACTATGAGCTTTTGAGTTCATCGTACAGTAATCTTTAGTTAACAACATTAATTTAATAGTTGAAATAATTAGAGTTACTTTGAAAATTCAAGAGATATCAACAGGGGTAATCAATCAATAACTTTTGGAATTTATTTATTTCATTAAATTTCTTATAGCCACTCACTCAGCGGCTGTAATATAACTATAATTAGCTTATGGTAGAATTTACATATTTATTGATTTGTGAGTTTATAAAGTCAAGGCTATTCTAAAAAGGGTGCAAAAGCAACAGCTACAGCTAATGCAATAACGACAGTAACTTTCAGTAATACTAATAACAGAAATGCAATATAAAATTACGCTAACAATTATAATTAATATAATATTCCTGGCTCTGGGGGCTGAGCAGAACTCAAATCCCAGAGGTCTTCTGGAACAACCAAATTCTTCCATGCTTCCAGAAGGCCATGACAGTGGCAGTAGCCCTTTGCCGGGGGGACAGAGTGTCAAAATAATTATGCCCCACTCAGGTAAGCTTTCTTAAATAATGTAAACAAATACGTAGGATAGTAAAGTAAGACATTATTTCCAAGGTAATTTCTCTTTTTTATCCCTTTAGAAAAGAACCCTCTAGATAATGGGGTTGAAAACAGGGAGAGACATATGGACCCAGAACGATGGTTTCCTGCTATGTGAACAGATTGCAACAAAATCAATCAAAATATATTCTTTTATCGCCTCAGTTTTTACATGTTTGCCCCTGGTTTAAAGCTAATTGCAACTCTCTAGCTTCTTTCAATGATCAGAAGAAATTGCCCCCTCCCTTGCCTGCCCCTCCAATGTTCTGTGACACCCCAGCTTGCCGTTATGTTTTCTGGGTGGCCACCCTCCAGTTATATTTTTTATGAGGTCCAGAGGCAGTCTTGGAAATAAAGATGGTGCTATGGACAAGTTCTTTACTTTGCAGCAACCAAGTTTTCAATTCAGTAGGACTGGTCATTGGGATAATCTGCCTATAATGTGCTTCCCCAATGAGATATGGCCCCTTCTATTACAATGGAGTAAGTTAAATACCGAATGGCTGGCTTCACATATTGCACACTGTTTTAGTTTACTTACTCTTTGCTTATTGGATAAAATATTACTCATTGGTTCACATGTTGAGCTATAAACCAGAGGCAAACATGTGAACATGTCTTACATGTAAACGTGGTTTGCAAAAGAGAATGGCTGGATTCTGTCATCCCACTAAGCCAAAATAAAATAAATCATATCATCGCTTGGCTTACTCCATGAATATAGTCACTGATTTGCTTAATATAATTCTGTTCTCTTCATGGCTAAATGGAGATTGGAACCTCGTTCTCTGCGATGCAAATTCAGCCTTCCCTCCTCCACAGAGCTTGAGCCATCCCTGCCCAAAAGAATAACAGCCATTTGAGAAGGGATGAACTTTGTGACCTCACTGAGCAGTGCCGGCCGGCTTCATTCATGGAGTTGTCTGCATGCCTGGGGTAGTCTTCCAGGACTTGCTTTCACCTCCACCTTAGGTCACTATGTGGATTGTGTTTGCTAACTGTCGCTGCTTTTCCCCGCTCCATTTACCTAGATCAGTCTGAGGATCTTTCCTTTTGCTTAAAACAGGTTGAGGAGGGAACCTCAGTTTATAACAAGAATACTTTAGCTTCGATGAGTTTGACGTATGATGTTGAATCTGAGCTGCACAGACCTGGATTTTAAACATGTTTCCACTATGAATCCTTTTTTAGACCTTGAGCCACTGGGGATCCACTTACCCAGCACATTCCTTTCCTCTATTCCATTTTATGTTTTGGGCACAGTGCTCTGTGACCAGTCAAAACGGCCTTCTTGGATTCAGCCACGCTGTCATTTTCTCTGTCTGATGGAACCCTTCTTATGCCCAAAAGCAGCCCTTCCCGGTCCATTTTGTTTAATAAATCACAACTAGGCCTAACAAAAAAAAAACCTTTAAAAAGCCTGTAAAAGTCAGCTACCTCTTATAACTGAATTAAAAGGGAGATGATTTTTTTAATGCTGCCACACTGCATGTTGGATTATTCTGATTGTGAAGGAAATAGAAGCACCAGAGTTCGCTGTTTTTTGTTCACTTGGACCCTCTTTATATATCAGTAGGAGCCACATTCAGCTGTGATATCATTCAGTGGCAAAGTTTAGGCAAACATTAGAAAAGGGGAAAATACTTTTTCACAACAGTAACCATTCGGCAAAGACCATTAATACTGTATCTCACTTTGGACCTCTGCAAATTCTGACCCAGCCAAACATGGGATTTTCTGATGTTCCAGAGGGTAGGAGTAGAATGCATGGGTAGGAATTATAAGGTGGGAAATTTTAGCTAAACAGTAGGAGGACTTTCCTCATGGTGAGAACAGTTCAGTAACAAAACAGAAGTTTTGAGGGCTACAGTGGGCAAAACAATTATGCAAAATAAGCAGTATAATGCCTGTGGCATGCACAATGGGGTCAGGAGTTCTGGTCTTCTCTACTTGGAGCAGGGACTTTATTTTTAAAAATGTAATGTCTATTTTAGGAGAGAAAATTATCACTGATTTTCAGCAGTTGGGCTGTTGATGTTCAAGGTGTTGTAGGGGCTATGAAAAAGCAGTTTGTGGCATACCTTTGCGGTAGTGGTATCCTGTTGCAGCTCTG
Source organism: Python bivittatus (assembly GCF_059951505.1). NCBI lineage: Eukaryota > Metazoa > Chordata > Lepidosauria > Squamata > Pythonidae > Python > Python bivittatus. The sequence goes on along the minus strand of NW_028277035.1, from coordinate 76,770,471 downwards.
TCCTGGACAGTAAATATGTCTAGATTGCCTTTCACAACTACGTCTCTAGTGTAGCTCGGTTCACTAGATGCAGTGATATGCCACAGCATATCAGAAAGACTGCTCCTTATAATATAAACTCCTGACAAATGTTGATGTCAATTGGTTGAGTTGCATTTCTGATTGCTGCAATGGATGGATTAAAATCAAAGGAGAAAAAAATCTAAACTCTATGGACTTCAGTAAGCTTTTGAGGGTGAATGCAGTTTGTACTGAGGGAGATAACACCGTTGTAGTTTATGTCCATTCAACTTTGCATCAGACCTCTCAAATGAAACACGTCTTCACAACTTATGAAAAAAAAGGAAGGTATATTGTGGTATATAGATAATGCCACCAAAGGCCTCAAAAACAAGTTGTTCAGCCTCAGTTTGGACAGCACCCAACCCTTTCTACTTTGGATTATTTCAGGCATTTGCCAATAGACGCCTAAAAGGTGTGTCAAACCTTAGTATCTGGAAGAACCGAGGATTGGGGAAAAAAAGATATCACTCTAAAATAGGCAATAGAAAAGATGCTAGATCTCGAATAACACTAAGGATAATAGCCTTTCCCAGTGTTCTGTTTTTGACTGGCTGCTTACTAGCTCTTCAAATGTATTCGTTCTCAAGTGGATAGTGTCAGGAACGGAGAAAATCAATATGTGATCCAAGGCTCACTCTAAATACAGACATGTTTTAGGAGGGGGGAAAATCTATTGGGGCTCCACAGTTGGTTTTGAAATCGAGGGAAATGCTGCCAGATTTCACAGTCATTCTGTAGGCTTATGAAACTGTTATTTCATTCCTTGTATGCAACAAAGTTTGTTGATATGTACATAGGTTATTGGAGTGTATTTTCTGATAGTTGTCATGAGAACTGATACAGCAGGGAAGAAAATATTATCTTTTTCCAAAAATGATTTTGTTCTGAGACCATTTTGATTAAACTCTGGACTGCAGTCGGAGTTGTGGTTAAAACTGCTACCACAATGTGGTCTGGATATAGAAAAAAAGAAAGAAAGAAAGAAAGAAAGAAAGAAAGAAAGAAAGAAAGAAAGAAAGAAAGAAAGAAAGAAAGAAAGAAAGAAAGAAAGAAAGAAAAAGGATGATATGAATCTCTTCAGTTGCAGATGATAAAAAACAAATAACAGCTTGACTCTTCTTCAAGTGTGCAGCCACAACTTTATACAAATTGCAGCTATGACATCTGCATAAAGCTAAGGACTATGCTTTTGGGGACTGGAATATTTTGTTTTGCTTTTCCAATGGCTAATAAAACTAACGAGCCCTGAAGAAAAGTAAAATACAACTATCAAGAATCCTGTGAAGGCACTATCCTTCAGCAAAGGACATATTTTATGGCCTTCTGTTCAACATGGATAAGAAGATCCATGAACCTGAATAGTGAACCAGGTCTAAAGCCTGTAGTCCAGGAAATTCACAAACAAGACATGAGTATCCTTGCTTATCTTCTTAGCCAACAAGGAAAAGTATACTGCTTCTGATCCTGAGTGTAATTTTCAGCTGTGATGATTGTTATCACTGTGGATTTGTCTAATCCTCTTTAAAGCCTTGTTGTCACTACATCGTGTAATAGCAGATTCCCTGATCTGCATGGTATGAATACGTATTTTCTTTCATCTGTCCTGAATCTCCTACCACTCAGCTTAATTTGGATGACCCTGGGATCACAGTGTCTTTAAATCAGGAAAGTTAGTTGTGGAGATGATGTAAAGAATACAATATCTTACTGTGCAAGGCAAAGTTTAAATCACATTCTTTCCCACCTTCTATGTAGTTGATTTAACACATGTTTGCCATTATTACCTGTAAATTATTTTGGTATTATTTTTCAGTGAAAAAGTGGCTAAAATTATAAGTCAGTGTCTACGGTTGCCATTTTTCAAGCACTTAAACTCAGGACCTGCTGTCAAATCGATGCCTTATTTGGTATAGGTTGAATAATTTTTGGAAACTGATATAAGGTGTTTTTGTCCTGTCCTTTATATGTGTGTCACTATCCACGCTCATTGAATGCATGCTGTATAGGAACATGCTTTACATTTTCAGTATAATTTTACACTGAATTCCTTAGTAAGGAATCTATAATAATGACAAAACTGCTGGCAATATCTGTCAGTTCTAAAAATTGTTCAGCAGTCTCTCTTCCTGTTCTACTTTTTCCTATTATTTTTCATTTTTGCTTTTGCACTTATAGAACTAAGGATAGTTTTTGCAGTGTTTAACTGTTTGTTAAAGATGGGTGAATTAGTCCATTCTGGAAATCTAATACTCCTATTGTTCCAGCACTGCCTGTTGTTTTAGGATTAGTACCTTAGATTTGCTGTTGACTCGTGGGCAAGCCTAAAAGAGTGTGGTATTTCCCGCTGGAGACTCCTGTGAAAGTTCCAGTCCTGAGACAGGCAGCCCTTAAATGAAATGGAAAGCTGTTGAGATGGACATGTTTTAACAAAACAGCGACGACATTTATATACCATGGTTGTAGAGGACTACAGCCAAGGGGAACTGATTTTCCGTTCTTATTCTGTAACCTGTAAGTTTGGGTGGAGTCTGAAAGGAAGGGTATTACTGACTTTTCCAGAAATCCAAGTTCATTGTAGTTTTACTTTTCAGACTGTCAAAATCTCATTTTGATAAATAGTGGAAAGTCACACAGCTTTTTCTACTGCTCCCCAAAAAGTTGTTTTTAAACTTCCAAGGAATTATGTACAATCCTGAGCAATTCCATAAGACTCGCTTTAGAGATAAAGAGCAGTTCAGTCAATGATTTTCTCTGATCAAGACAGGGATGCTCTGCACCGTAACTGAACTGAAGTTGAAGCATAGCACATGCTAGAAACTTCTCTTTATTTGTCACTCAAAACAGCCTGTCCACAGTCCTGTCCACAGTTCCATGAAGTAACTTAGGAATGAAATTTGTGGTATGTTGCTCATTTCTGTTAAATATACGTTTGGCCTTATCAATACACATTTTTACAAGGAATGTGAAACTATGCTTCATGTGCTAGAATGAAGACGGATCTTTGTGATCAAAAACAGAGATGCAGTTAGGTTCAAAGTATAGAGTCATGTGGCCAACTTAGGCCCAAATAGCCACCAGAGAGTAGCAGGTAATTGGTACAATCCAAAACTAACTTAGCAATATACATTTCACCTTCCAAAAACATACACACAAACACACAGGTACAATGTTGGAAACAGAAGCTTCTGGATGGGGGCTGTCTAGAATTATATTTTCAGTAACTACCATTTGTATGAATGTGTTTATTTCTTGCACTGAATACAATAAATTTGCCTAATGCAATTTATTTGAGGAATTTCTGATAGTTTTATTCTGCCTGTTTTATTTGTTGATTCAATTTTCTTTGCTTTTATTCCAGTGAAATGGTTGGCGTTAGGCAAATAAAACTCTCTCTCTGTGCATGGTGGCTGGTACAACAGAGGCCTTAAAAATATGAACTAACATATTAATGCATTTAAAATGAACCTTTTAATTCTTCTTTGTTAAACAGCTACACTTACTGGCAAGATTAGGAACAACAGTTTTTTTTTCCTGTTCACTGCCTTATTTGTTGCAGCAAAACCAGCAGAGTTTCATAGTTCTTTAAACATTAATCAGTTTGTTATACCATAAGCCTTCATGAGCTAAAATCATCTTGCATCTAATGAAGTTAATGATAGTATAAATAAATAGAAAATTTTATAATAATAAAAATAATAAAGTTATGCTGATCTTTACATGCCATAATATTTCTGGTTTTGCTGCAGAAAACAAAAATGTCTCACCCTTTGAAAGTAAACGTTTATATTCCAAGGAAGGACTAATTTATTACTGTTTTCAGCTGGACTCCCTTTGTTCTTCTCCTCTATGCTACTATGTAGAGAACCTGTGGCTCTCCAGGCATGGCCAATAGTGAGGGATGCTGGGAACTGTAGTTTAGCAAGTGATCCGGAAGATGACGTGTTCCCCCATCTTATGAGAACTTTATGCTAGAGCAGTGTTGTCCAAACTTGGCCAGTTTAAGATGAGTGGACTTCAACTCCCAGAATTCCCCAGCCATGCTGGCTGGGGAATTCTGGGAGTTGAAGTCCACTCATCTTAAACTGGCCAAGTTTGGACAACACTGTGCTAGAGGCTGTGTTTGCTTTGATTTCTGGTGGTTTGAATCAGACAGGAAAACTAATGTAATTTCACTGGTTTGGGCTTGATTTTTAAATCTAACACGAAAATGAAGCAAGTATAATCAGCACACATTAGTAGGAATAGCTATTATTACTATTTTGGGGGAGCATAAATCCATTATTTAATGATCTAGCCAGAATGAGAATCTATTTAAAAATCTCATCTTTTGAGTGGAAGACACTAACTGACAGCAGTTCATATAACAATCTATTGTTAATGGTCTAATTATTAAGGTTATGGTTTTTTATTGGTATATTTATTTAATAGATTTGTGTACTCCTTCTCATTATTACAAATCTCAAAGCCATATTTATTAGCCAAAGAGAGTATATGATGATGATTACTCACCACCCCAGTTTTTTTCTTTGTCTTTACTGTTCTTTTCAGCCCCTCATGCATGGAGATATACATCTTGTAAGATGATGACTCATAATAAGCTCCTGGTACTGCTTGTAACTAGAGAGTGTGCTGTAGCTGCTTCTAGGTCAGTGTCCATTACTACTGTGGGCTCTACTTTATATGTCAACTTAATTTGAGGTTGGATGCAGTTAACAGACTGTTGGAACAGGTAAGGCCTACTATATGACTAGGAAAAGTTAATGAAGACAGTGCAGCCTGAGCCAGCAATATACAAGCACCCTAAGACAGGTCTCCAGTTGAGGAAGACTTTCTGTCCCTTTGCTGTAGCTAAAAAATGTAATGTAAACAGCAAATCTGGCAATCATTTTAGTCATTACTCCAAATTCCTATTAAAAAGCACCAGCCCCTAGTAGATCTTTGTGGGAATCCAAAACTGTGAATGCCATATGATCTATCTTTTGCTTTTTGTTTTTGACCACTTACCAGATAATAATAGGATTCAGCATTTATATCACAACGGCGAAGTTTGCTCTGGACCTGGGGGTGGGGTGGACTTTGTCAAGACCTTTTGAAAATGAATGCAAATATTATTTACTTTTATCCAGATAGTTAAGGTAAATCTTGACTCATTAATCTTATATAGTTCCTTCAGAGTGTTGACAAGATTAATGAGCAAAGATTTAGCTTGTTGAAACAATTTGTATATCCATCGATTGACTCATTTGCTGCTTCAAGTACTGGAATAGCTCTAGGTAGTGTACAGGTTAGGACTGAAAAACAGCAAAATAAAAATAAATAAATAAATAAAACAGTACAGGTAGTCCTCGCTTAACAACTGCCCTGTTTAGCACCTGTACAAAATTATGATGGCGCTGAAAAAGTAACTTCACTTTTTCACATTTCTGACCATCTTAGCATCCCCACAGTTACATGGTCAAGATTTAGGTGCTTCACAACTAGCAGGCATTTATGACCATCGCAGTGTCCTGCAGTCACATGATCACCATTTGTTTACTTCATAGCCAGCTTCCAACAAGCAGAGTCAATGGAGAAGCCAGCAGTAAAATCGCAAGCTGTAGTCATGTGAAGTTTTGCTTAACAACCATGGGTGATTCACTTAACTACTGCAGCGGAAATGAGGTTGTAATGTAATGACCTGTTGCGGTCATGTGAAGTCTTGCTGAATGACTGTGTCACTTAGTGACAGAGTTGCCAGTCCCAATTGTGGTTGTTAAGTGAGGACTACCTGTAATACATAACAGCACATTAGGGAAAGGATAAATCAAATTCAGTCACACCATAAAACCAAAATATACAATCAGGAATCACCTCATCTTACCTCAGGGGACTGGAAAGTCAAGTTTTTTTTTACAGCTTTACAAAAGTACAGCAACGTTAGAGCCATACACGCTTCAGGGTGAAAGCTCTTCCACAGGGCAAGTGAGGCTCCAGAGAAGATGCTTCTCTAGGTCCATAAGATGACAATTCTTTAAGCTGGGACCTGGAGCATGACAACTGATCTATTAGATCTTACTGGTTGTGCAGAAATGACAGGAAAAAGGCTATTGTGTAGATAACCAGGTCCCAGGCCTTTATAGGTGACAGCCAACATCTTGAATTGCACTCAGAAGCTCACTGGGTAGCCAATGCATTTCACAAAACAGAAATGTTACATAGGCAAAACGTAACAACCCATAACAACTCATGCTACTGCATTCTGGACCAGTTGTAGCTTCTGAATGTTCTTCAAGGGTAGCCCCACATAGAATGTGTTGCAGTAATGCAAGCAGGAGGGAACTAAAGATGAGTAACTGTGAGCAGAGTTTCCCAGGAAGGTTGTAATTGGCACACAAGATAGTTTTGTGCAAAGATTCTCCAGATAACAGCTGCCATTTCCTTATTGAATAGGAACCAAGAGTTCCAGGAGGACCACAAATTATGTACTATTTCCACCTAGGGAAGTGCAAAACCATATTGAGCAGTTTTTCCAAGTGCTGAAGTGTTGCGTTTTCTCAAAGCAGCAGTACATCCATTGAAAGAGCCTCTTTATTCACTTGAACACTTGTGTAGTTGCAAAGACAACATTACTGGGATTACTATGAAAGAAATGGCTGATTGGTTTCCCATAGCCTTATATTTGAGAATATTGTCTTCAGCAACATTTCCTGCAATTTATACAGATGCTGGTCAGAATCCCTCCTTAATCCCACTTAAAATAGTCTAGATTAGCCTTTTTCTAGTCCTGCGGTCTTTGGTAAAGCTTGCTGGAAGATGTAGCAAGCCCAAGTTACATTTTTCAGTTGGCATTATCCATGTGTTCTCTGCTGTCATGATGCAAGATAGTACTGCTCCTGTTGCATTCTGTCTTATCTCTGTGGCAGGAAACAGATAATACGTGGAGCTGCAGGAGAACATTGGTGAATGTTGAAGGCTAAAGATGGTGGGTGCAGGTTTGCCTTGAAATTCCTGTTGCTTTGAGGTGTGGTGGACCACACTGTCCCGTTGTTTATATAATCATTCTAGTTGGCTTTGTTTTTGTGTATATCGGTTGGCATTTTGTGTATTTCATCTGTAGAAGATCTAGATCAGCCAAGAACTTGGCAAATTGTATTCAGATTCTACCCTAAACTGTGGTTGCTTTAGCAGTAGTTTTATGAATAAGCTAACTTGGCTGGATTCACATGTCATCATTGGCTTTTCACTATATATTAAGGCAGAACTAACCTAATTAGGCCTTAGTACATTGTGTGAATCCAGCCTTTCTATGCTTTGGTTTCCAAGTGAAAAATGCAAACTTGGGTTGCCTCATCGAATTTCTATATGTACAGTGAGATAAGTAGTAAAATAGGTAATCAGTCCAATTTTTTCAATAATTAATATTTAATTATTGCATTTTATTACTTAATATAATTTCAAGAATTATGTGTGCAATAGCTATGGTATGGAATTAAGTTGATTTTACTAGGACATTTAGTCTTATTTTTTACATTAAAAATGTTCTGTGGGGAACATACAATTTTATTTAGCAAAGGCTTCTGTTAATAAGTACTCTGAATGAGGGGTTTTCAAATTTTGCAATACCACAAACCTCTAAAATGATAAAGGAATTTGTGCACCCCCACTTTATGAATTTTATTCATCAATGAAATCAGTTAATAAATTTATTACTAACTTCCCTGGGGTAAAGGTTGTATAAGAAATTAGCATGTCATTTACTAAAAGAGATGTAGTATTCATCATATATTCTTGAGTTAGGCTTATTTCAACAGACTACCAGTGGCCTGGCCATTTTCAGTTTTTCACTTAGCATCCAGTAAAAACATTTCTATTTTAAAAGGCTAGGCATTTAAAATAATAGATATGGGAATTTACTGAAATAAATATACCTATAGACACCCCAAAGACAACAATTATACTGCACACCATCCCAGAAGTTACCAGCTTGTGGGAAGCCAATTTTGGCAGATGGTTTGACTGATGGATCTAGCAATCTCTCAAAATTCACTTTGGCCTTGTTCCCTGCATTGTCTGGGAAGCCACCTGTGGGCAAAGGAGGTTGAATTTTGATACCATAATGGGATCAAATTACACTTGCATAAATGTCATCAGTTTTAAAAAATGTTTGTAGCATCCCACCTACCCCCCCCCATTACTCGTGCTCAAGGGTTGCAATCACAGTTTAAGAACCCCTGTACCATTGAACTGTGTTTCCTTTGAGAACTGGAAGTTAATTCTGTTTCTCAATCAAGGGGGTGGGCTTTTTTGCTTTGTTTTGGGAAGTTCCTTTCTTAGAAACTTTGTATCATCAAGGGCATTCTATACTATTACTCAATAGTATTCAGTTTGTATCCGGACTATTGAGATAAATATAGTGTGCATTCTCACTGTGGAAATGTGTCATTCTTGCAGACAGATTTTTTAAAAAGAAAATTTGTAATGAATATCCTGTCTAATAAAGCTCATGTATGGAAAAAATAAAGCAAAGTTTTATTGTTGAATAATACAGGTAGTACAGGTTTGCAAATTAATTTCTAAATTGCATAGAATCAAGCCAACTTCTGGATTACCCAAAGTGTGAGAATTTTGAAGGAATGGAATTTTGCTTCCCACTTCCAGAGAGAAATATTGGTTTGACTTTGTTGAAAATAAAACAACATACTATATTGATATTTTCCTTAGGCTCTTCTGGTATTGGGAAGCAATATCAGGTTACACCACCCCACCTCACAACTGGATTCAGAAAAGAATCATTAAATCCCAATTAAAAAAAATAAATCTGGATTGATTTGACAATCTTATTTAGGGTCATGATATTTGAGTTACAAATTCCCAAGGATCACTAGATCGTAGCAAAGAGATATAACTGCGGTAGCCCTATTGTATGTCTACATGTCCCTCTAGCTTTAACGCTATATTATTCTGCTGAGTCACTTCCTGATAGCTATTCCCCCCCCCCCCTCCAATATATATCACTGAGCTGTCTTTCTTATCTGCTATCCCAAGTCCTCCACATTGTTTCACAAAGATTGCTATACGTGGTACTGCTTGATGACTGGAATGTGTCTCAAATGAGGGAAAAAGAAAAGGCAAACTTCTCCCCTTCTTTCCCCCCTCTTTTATCTTCCTGTGTCCTTAATACTTTCATCTCAAGTGGCACTCCGTAGTTACAGTCAGCATCACGGTCAACACCTCCATAGCTAAGTCAGCATCACAGTCTGGCTCATATTACCTTTATCTTTTGTTTTGTAGAATCCACCAATTTGTCTGAACTCTTTAAAGGTAAACAAAAAACATTCCCATGAAGGTCCAGTTCATTTGTCCATGTTAATTCCAGTTTGTTCAAAAACACTTTCACCAAAAATAATCTTTCAGAATAACTATCCCCTTTATCTATTTTATACTTTCTTACATCGACTCCTTGTTAAGCTTTTTGCCAAAAGTTTTTAAGTCTTTAAAACCTTTTTTTTTTAATTGCTTTGTAATCCAGAAAAAAAATAATAACTCACCAAGTGGAATTTTTATCTTGCTGCTCAGAAAAATATCTCTTTAGCTATAAATTAATTACATCTGAAAGTGGTTAAGAAATGAGGCTCTTGCAAACCTTATGTCCATATAGGTTGCATTGTGGCTGTGAGCTTGATTGAAATCCCTCGACTCCCCAGGAGCCAACTGCAAAAACCTCAGTTCCTGCAGTCTACTCATGTCAGGATCTACGCAAGCAACTATCAAAGGGCTATTAGAAAGTTATTAGAAAATTTATAATGTTAACATGCATGTGCTAATTAGCTAGTAAGTAGAAATGTTAGTTTAGGAAGGAATCATAACTTGTGTAGATGCTTGCTTGTTCCTGCCATAAAAGGGAAGATGGGAAATGGAGAATAAACAACAAAGGCCAGGTGTGGAGTTATCTAGCCTTGAGGCGCTGCCAATGTGGAATAACCGTGAGACCAAAGAAGAGGCGCGAAGGAATCAAGCGGGAAAATAGAGTAGAGGGGGGTTAAAAGGAGACCCCTGGCTGGGAAGGGTTAGTCTCAGCAATCTATGGAATGCTGTATGCTGCTTCTCAATAAAGAAGTCTTTACTGGAAACAAACTGGCTCCGGAAGATTTACTGGAATTGGGAACTGAGTGTGCAGACTCTGACAACTCATGAGGAGCAGCTTGCCAGAGTGCAAGTGGGTGATCTCATGATCTGTCCTTTTTCAGGAGAGACTTTGCCATCTGGCCACCGATCTTTGCCACAGTGCCTTTCTGGCTCCATCTAGTTCACCATGAATCCTCAACAGAAGCTGAATGAACTTATGATTTATGGTTTTGATGATTAGACAGAATAGATCATAGAAAGAAGAAAGTTATGTTATAACCATAGAGTAAGAGTTAAATTTATAATTGTATTTATAACTGCTGTAGAGAAGATCGGAAGCTACTTCTTTTTATCTTTTTTCTTTCTTTCCTATTTTTCTTCTACTTTTTTTCCCTTTCTTGCACTTTTAGTTTCCTTCCTTCCTTCCTTCCTTCCTTCCTTCCTTCCTTCCTTCCTTCCTTCCTTCCTTCCTTCCTCTCCCTCCCTCTCTCTTTCTCTTTCTCTTTCTCTTTCTTTATATTAGTTTGTATTAGTTTTTATCTTCCTTTTAAAAAATCATTAATAAAAATTATAAAAATATTTTTTAATAATAAAAAAGAAACTTTTATTTTCTTGTTAAACTTCAATTTTTTTCTTCCAAGGGAGTGAGACTAATTTTGGAAGACAGTTTCCTAAACCATTTGCCAGGCTTGTTTTCATAATTTTTTGAAATGTCACTTAAAATTTGATTATTTACACTTCAAAATACAGTGGTGCCTTTTTATAATGCTTCTTCTTAACGGAACAGGGCATGAACCAAACAAGGAGGGACTTAGAAACTGGTGTGAATTGCTTTTGTGTATTAGATTTGTCATGAAAGTTTTTACAAATTAGAGATTTTTCTGGAACTCTCCTTGCCTTTTTAGAAATGATTTGTTACATTCAGATCAATGTGCATAATATTCCTGACCCATTTACAACATGACTGTAGACTGCTTGCAAGTAGAGAATTAAAATTCATTATATGATCCACTATATAGGTGTATGGTTTGGTCTGGCCTCCTAAATTTATAAGATGCGTCATGAGAGGCTTAAAGGAGACATCAGTCTAGAAACAAGAGAAGACACTGTTATTGTGTCTCTCGTGTAAAAAAGAGAAGCAATCAGAAACTCCTGACTCCACCAAGACATAACTAAGCCCAATGCTATCTAATGAGTAAACCATGTAGGATGCTATATCTATCCAGCATGTATTACCAAGACCTCAGTGAGCACAGAGGGGATGTTCCCATTTTAGAAATGTGCCCACATGTGTTTTGGATGTGGCATCAGGTGAGAGCCCAGGACAAGGGTAAGGAGGGTGGCTATGGTCATCCTGGATACTCTGGTGACTCAGAGGTGCTGCCCCGCAGATATCTAGATGCAAAACCCTCTTTGTTAAGTTGGGCTCTAGGGATCAGTTGGAATTGTTGCTCCTTTTGGTCCAACCTCCCTTCTGTGTTACCATCTCCCTGCCTCAGTAACTGGACTCCGTGACTAGGTTGGTGGTGGAGTTCCCCAGGCTCATGATCCTGGAGGACTTTAACTTGGCTTCTTTGGGTGTAGAGACTGAGGTAGCACAGCCACTATGATAGCCAGGGACCTGACCTAGGTCATTGAGGGACCAACACACAATGGGGAGGGGGTCACTTCCCAGATCTGGTTTTTGTGTCAGGGCAGTGGTGACATGATCTGGATTTTGAGGACTTTGTCGTTGTTGCCCCATCATGGTTGAATCAATTTCTGATTGCCCTGGGGTGACCTGATTGCCCCCCCCACCACCACAGGGAGGCTGGACCTATTTTATTGATCTGCCCCCAGAGACTAATGGACGCCACTGGGTTTCAAAGGGAGTCTACGGCTGTTCCTGAAGGTCTGGAGCACAATGTGACTGAAGTCATTATTGCATCAACAGGGTGATAAATAAGCGGCTCTGGGGCTGCTTTTTACCTTTTTTTTTTTCGCAGCACGAAGCCCAATCCCAGCCTGGCCCAGCAGCTGGGGTGAAGATCAGCTGGGGTGGCAGAGCACAGGGCGGCAGGGGTCTCGGAGTGCAGGTTGGTGAGGGCAACTGTGGCTGGGACTGGGCTGGGGCAGCTGCGGCTTCCCGGGGTATGGCAAGCAGCTCCAGAGCCGTGCGTTTCTGGGGCTCCTTGCTGCCCTGCAAGGCAGGGTGCAGGGCGGCCAAAAGGACAAAGATGAAGGGGGAGATAGGAGGGTGGGAGGAGTTGGAGGCAATCTCTTACCTTACTGAGACTCGGGATGGGAGGGACCAAACCCAGAATGGCTTGGATTGGGGTGGGTACTTACTTAACAACCCTCAATTCTCAGTTAATGACAGCACCTGGGGCTGCTGGGATTGCTGTCGCTAACAGGTGCCATCACGTGACATCTCACTTTATGACCGTATAGCTTAGCAACAGAAATTCCGGTCCCAATTGTGGTCGTAAGTTGAAGACTATCTGTAGTCCAGTCTTCTCAACATGGCACTCAGCTGCAGCAGCCTTCTCTAAACTGGTATTCTCCCATTTGAGAATCCCAGCCAGAATGACTTTTGACATCAGATAGGAGACCAAACTTCATTTAATCTAAACTCCTATGCACTGCAGAATGCAGGTGCAGTCTTCTTGACATAGGGCCATGCAACTTCTGTTTAAATATCTCTAACAAAGCAGAGCCAAACACATCTGGAGAGAATCTGTTTCCAAGATGAACACAGGTCTCTTGCAATTTCCACTTATTATTTCTAGTCCAGCCATATGACACAACAGAGTGAAAGTATTGCTTACCTACTTATACTTGAACTGATTTACAACTGATTTACAACATACTTATACTTGAACTTCATGACCATTTTACTCACCCACATTGCACATCTTCCTGTAGTTTTATTCTCCCTTCAGTCCTCTGCTTTGCGTGGGTTGCTCCGTCTTTTGTGCTTTTCTCTCCGTAGTTGCTACGGACTCATCCTCACGTCCTTTTAATCCTGGCACAAACACACCCCGAATTCATAGCTAAGACAGCTTGTGGTTATATTTAGCTGTTGCAGTTTTAAAGGAGTGTTTTCTCTCTCTGCGTTGGGAACACCAGTTTTTGCCAGGGATATACCCTAGCCTGCTTCGCTGACAATGTGGTTGATGTCATGGTCAGGGATTATATTTGCCAAGCTCTTACTGGCCATTTTAAGCTAATGAGGGCTTGCCCCTTCCATGGTCACTTATACCTGGGCTGCAAGAGAGACTGGACATCTGGCTCCCACAGAGACATCTGGCTGCCTGGTGCTTTCCAAATTGCTTGTCAGATCTTATGTGGCCTCCTTATGTACATGGGTTTATCGCTTTTTGAAAGAGAGTGAGACCTGTTTTATAAAACTGGACTAGCTCTCTTTTGGGAGAGCCCTAGTTCTGTCCCATAGAGGATGTTGGTTGAAACTAAGAAAGAGAACCGGGTTCTGCCAGCTGTGTGTTGCTGATGCTGTTTCTACAAGTTTTCTGCTGCTTCTGCCAGCAAGGGTTTAATGCCCAGACTCGCTACATTTAATAAATTATGACTAGTATTATTATAATGTGGCCTTATTTAAAATGTTATTAGCCTGGAGGGGGGGCCGAAACATAATTTTCTTACTCCATAGGTTATTTCCAAGTTGCTCTTTGTGATCATTCACTGTCATCACTGCCATTCTGTTGAAGGCAGAGTGTGCTTGTTATCAATCTCTGCCTCCTGCTTTACCCTAGAATACCACATCCCCTAGGAACCCAATTGGAAACAATTTATAATGCATTTATAAAATATAATAAAATGCATATAAATTAAATTAATAAATTAAAGCAATAGAAAAATATGTTCGTTAAACAGGTGGTGGGAGAGAGACGACAGGAATAAAAGCCATTTATGCAGCAATGATATTGCATAACAATGCCCCTACCTTGTTTAAAGTTTTGGAAGCTTTTAAAGATGGAATTGTTTCAAAGAGCCTTCCCCTAATTTTTTTTTTCATGCCAACTTTACTTTCTATTTTTATTGTTCATAATGTCATGTTTGGGTGGTCTTGTTGTACTGTTTTTGTGGATGTTGCACTGTGGATATTTTACCTGGCTTTTATAGTCAGTGTAAGCCACTGAGACTGTGGCAGGGTAGAAATGTGAAGAATGAAATAAATGAAATAAATATAAGGAGAATCTGAGTAAAGAGATACATGTTTAACAGCTGCCTAAAAGGTCTAAGTGTGGGCACCAGAAATTTAAGCATGATTGCAGGCCAGAATACAGGCACCTTCACCCAGAAGGGCTGCCTGCAAGAAATGTTTGTTGGTTTCCCTGCAGTTGATTGACACACTTATGTCTCTGGAACTGAGAACTTTCAACTAAAAGCTTTGAGGAGGGTGTTGCAGAAAGGGAGATATAAAAGAGGAACTAATTTCAGGACTGGGAACCATGACCTGAGCAAAAGTCAGTTTGCTGAGGACAAGTAATGGTGATTGCTTCTTCCCTTCTCTGGTACTGCTCCTCTTGGTTGCAGAGTCAGTTTTCCTGGCATTCCTCTCTTCCCCCTTGGAAGCTTCTAGAAAGTATAACATTGTGCTGTTCTGGAGGGAAAAATGGCCAACCCCAACAATTACCCTACAGAACCATTTTCAAGAGCAATTAACTCTAGTAGCTTTGAGTGGGGACAGGTGGCTGTCAAGATTATCCAAGCGTTCAAGCAAATCACTTTGTTAAGTGCTGCCATCTCATTGTCTTTTATTCAGAGTCTTTTAGTTTATTGTTACCCATCCTTCAGCTTTAATAGCTTTTCTTAAACCTCTTCCCTATGCCACCCCTCTATTACTCTGTTGTTTGGTTCTAAAAATTGTGTGCATAAATTAGGCAATCACCCTAAAGTTACAGAATGAAGAGTCACAGCTGAATTAAGGGATGATAAAGTTACCTCTTAAACTTGCCTGCTTATAAAACTGGAATTGAATATACAAGGGGTGCATTTACAACAGCCTAAACCATTTTGTAGCTAAACTTAGCATAACATTTTGAACTAGACAATGGCTCACACATCTGGAAAGGGACCTTAAGCAGGCTCTTCCTGGATGATTATACAGGACAGGCAGGATTATTTTGAGTAAGGCAGTAATTTGGTCCAATGCTTCATAGATTAAAAACAGCACTTTGAACTGGGACTGGAAGCCTACTGGTTCCAGCAAAGTGAATGCAAAATGTTATACTATAATACCGCACTTCACTTGCCAGGAATCTGGTTGCTGCATTCAGAACCAGTTGTGGCTTCCGCATTGTCTCAAAGGCAGTCTATGCAGAACATTTTGAAAAGTTCAAGGCTCATGATAATAAAAGTACCATTGGCTGAAAGGCTTTGCCCCTGTGATTCTGGAAAGGTGGAACCTACCGAACATGTTCTTCTTTGTTGCTCCTTTTATGGAGACATTCGAACCAGATTCATCCTACCCCTGATTAGTAGATATCCTGGTTACTCAGAGCCAGCCAATGCCCAGATGCTGCTCGTGTTACAGTGCATGTGGATAGGTTTTGTGCAGCAGCACGGAAGATCTGCTGGACCTAATGGGCCAATTTTCTGCTAGCCAAATGCATTCTATATAACTGTAATTTATTTAAATTTTAGATATTATCACTTGCTTGCAATTTTAGATGTTATTATACTTTATATAATTTTAGTGTCTACTTTATAATTTAAGTGGAGACTGCATCCTGAACCTCACTCATACCAATTAGGTTGTTTTATAAATGTATTTTAACTTTGTCTTAAATTTTATTTCGTTTATTATCTATTAAGATAGATTTATATATATTCACAGAGCACTCTGCTTGTACTGATCTATGACTGTATTGAATGAATTGAATGAATTGAATTGAATTGAAAGGCTCATGATAGTAAGGGCATGATTCACCGAGGCTTTCTGATATTGGACAGAAATGATTTGACCACAGCAGATTGTAATATCCTCCATATTCAGAACCCATCTCATCTGCTCCAAAGTAAAAACTAGTGCCAGTATGCGCCTATCTACATAAGTCTGGGCTGAGATTACCTGGTTCAAGCCCATGATCATCACAGAGGCCATGAAATTCTAAGACAACCTTGACCTCACCTTAAAGGCATGGAGATTGAAGTCCCTAGCACTCAAAAGCTTGGGGGGGGGGCTCCCAACACCAGCCTGGCAATGGGGTGTATAAACTCCAGAAAGGCTGGTGCTGGGACAGCAGGTTGGATGCTACACCACCAGCAACCCTAACTTTTCCCTACAGCCCAACTGTACAGGCACTTAGATTATCTCCACAGCAGTGCTACTGGTCATTACTAAGATCACATGAATGATTACAACACCCCTTCCTTCCTAAGATGGCTGCTGCAGGCCTTTGGGCTAGAAGCTAGGACCTGCATCAATGTGTGGATCACTCTTGTAATGGTCTATCCAGCAGTACTGTCCTGCCACACCTTCCTCAGTCAATCCCTGTCTCAAGTGTAGTCCCTGATCTTTATGCTACTACTGATTCCCCCCCCCCCTAAGAAGATATCCATATCTGAAGAAAAATGGATAGAGTAGATCAGCCTAACTTGTGACTCATTAGATGAAACAGTCTACCACTCATGTATAGCCATTCATCAGTTGCTTGATAAAGATCTATTTTCTAATGTCTGCCTGGAATTCCAAAAATGGAAGAGTTGACAAGTATGTAGAAGATCAGAATACATAGCTGATGAATCGCATTAGGGCTGCAGCACTGTATATCAAGTATGTCCTCCCATTGTAAATATGTTGCTGTATTTTAAAAAAAAAATAGCAACCATAATTAAAATGCAAGTTAGTAAATAGCGGTCCTACAATAAGCGATAGGTTTGCAGGAGGCCATGAGCGGAGCAATTTTTGCCTTCTCTTTATTTTGAGATACATTTAAACTGGCTGCATTCTGCTGTCAACTGATCTGTTTTTAGAAACAAGCCATTTCCACAGTTATCCTATACAGATAGTATGAGTAAGAAACTGAGTAGATAATGAATCAGTTCCAGATATCCAATAGTTTGCACTTAGCTTTGATCTCTCTCTCTCTCTCTTTTTTAGAAAAGAGAAATGGCACAATGTTCAGCAAATGCTTTTGATTTCTCTTTATTAAAGCACACATTCCCCCCCCCCCAATATTTATATATGTATCCCTGCTCTTGCCACAGTAGGCATCAGCACATTGCCCATCATGGTGGATCTTAAAAAAGCTAAGCAGGATTAATACCAGGTTAGTGCTTGGATGAGAGACCTTGAGAAAATCCTAAGAGTGTAGACTAGAATAAGAAGCTTCATCCTGCAAAAAAAAAAAAAAAAAAAACCAAGAAGATGGCAATGGCCATTTCAATAAAAACTGAGAAGCTCAAAAGCGTTTTTATTGTAATCTTTCATCTATTTTATACATTCCTAGCTGGCTTCTAGTTCCTCTGGGTATGATCCACAGCTTATCCATTTCATATTCTGTTTTGAAGAGGTATACCTTTTCCCCCAAAAAGCCATACTTTGCTATTGTGATTCAAAAATGCAAGACACAGTAATGATGTTCAGAATACTTTATGTACTTTTGCCGATATGGCACAAAATGTTTGGTTTTGCTTTATTATAAGCGTGGGCCAATTTCAGGGTTGCTGGATTTTATTTTATTTTATTTATTCATTATGTTTACCTTGTGGTTCTGCTTACATATGCATTAAAGACATTTTACATCAATAAAACAAACAAACAAACTGTAAACTAGGATAGTAAAATCTATACTATTAAAATTGTATCATATATAGCAACATCAGTGGACTCATTTCACAGTTAAAAAGTTGGTGAAAGGGATATGTTCTTGCCATTTTCCTAAATCCTGGGAGCGTGGGAGCCAACCGTAACTCCCTGGGGAACACTACACAGGGTGATTTTGGGTTTACTGCTAGTGCCTGAAGCCTAATTATGGTCAGATAGGACAAGACAGAGACTAATGTATGGACCCTCTGCAATCAACTTGGATGACCTTTATTTGAGATTCTGCAAATTAAGGATGTTAACTAAGTCTGGTGAATAATGAAATAATAATGTGTTAAATATTATAGTTATGCATAATTATATTATAAATATAATTTACAGGAGGGGCGGGGATACAGCAGGCAGTAAATTGGTGTCTAATAGCCTGCTATGGCCCTTGTAACAGCTATATTGTAAACTGAGAGGGCCCTTCAGCAGATATTTTGTAAGAGCACCAGAACATGCTTTCAGAATGCAAAAATGTGCCTGCACTCTCCCTGGACTTAGCTGTAATCTGTTATGTTTGGTTTTGGCTTGGTAAGTTGTGTGAATACAGCTGTTGTGGTCTGTAAGCCATGATTTATAGCTTCATACGTATTGTAAGCCCAGCCAGTTATGGATTATTCAGTAAACCATGGCTAAGAAAACTCTTGTGTAGCAGGGTATGTGACCCAGCCTAAGCCTTTAACATTTTTTAAGTCCCAGAGCAATCTTGGCAACTTTAAGATGTGTGGGCTTCAACTCCCAGAATCCCCCAAGTTTGAAAGATGCCAAGATTGAAAAACAATATCCTAGAGAACATGGGAGTTGTGTAGAAGAAAATCATGCCTGGGGGGTCATGAAAGTGAAAATTATTGGAATGAATAGTAAGATCTTTTTAGACATGGAATCCCTATATTGTTCTGTTTATTTAAGTGTCTATGCAGCAATCTTGGTTTTGACATTCCCCATATAAAATAGGAAAGGGAGAATGGAACATGAGTTAGGGTGCCTGAACTCGTTCCTGGGCTGAGATGGTACCCCTGTCTTTTAAGTAAGCAGCAGTTTTAGTGAGCGTGCATACTTTTAAACTGAGATTCCTGCAATCAGTCATGTTTGAGAGAACAAAGTGATTTTTTGAAGGTCTGAAATCTCTGCAGTTTGGAAGCACCCAAGTTGCTTAAAAATGGTGACAACATGCTCTCCTCAACAGATATGACCTTCCCCTCATCAGATATGACCTTCTCAAAGGCTTCTCAAGGCAGCTGCATTGGGACAGCAGCCTCCACTTGTGTCTGCACTTTGCTTCCCTGGTCATCCCAACAGAAATGCTAAGAGCACATGCATCCTTTGGAAGCAGCCATAGGAGCCTTGCAAAAAACATGGCTGTTTTAACAATTTCAAGAGAAGTGCTTCATTTTCACTAATGCTTGTTGTGAAGTAACTTTCTTAAAGCCTTTGCCAGCCATTCAAAATAAACATATTTAGTTATTTCTCCCTACCCCTACTTCATATTTTTTTTCCTAACACTATTTGATACTTCCCTTTCTTTGGCTTCTTCATTTAGTATGCATGTTTAATGGTCCTCTTTTCTGTCTGTCTACTCCTACAGCACACTGGCTGTTATAAGGTTACATAGGAACTGTTGATCCCAGTTGAGCAAGGTCAACATTTTAAGATATTCTTCCATTCTTTTTTTCTTTTGGCTCAGATTTTCCCATTTGGTTTTCTCTGTGGCTCCTTCCCCCACCATAAAAAAAGAGATGTGCTTAGAATTGGATTTTCAAAATGTGCGTTGTGTCTTTATTGATTTTAAGAATTGTGTCCTTCCTTCCTTCCTTCCTTCCTTCCTTCCTTCCTTCCTTCCTTCCTTCCTTCCTTCCTTCCTTCCTTCTTTCCATCCATCCATCCATCCATCCATCCATCCATCCATCCATCCATCCATCCATATAACACATCATTTTAATAACATTTGAGCAGGAGTGGAATTTAAGTGTTTGAATTTAATTGCTAAAATATTTCACAAAGCCCAATAGTGTTGAAGAAACTCAAACTTGAATTGTTACGTCCTTGATAATAATAACAGTCATAATCTATTTCTAAGGAAACAAAATTCATCCAACCACATATTTTCAGAACTTTATTCATTTGCCTCATATTAAATTCACAGACCTTGGCTTTCTGACAAATAGAGTTTTAGACAATACAGAGTATTGTTTTTGTTCATTATTAACTAAAAACAGGGTTAGTCTGTAAATTCTTCCTATGTGGCCTGAGTACAAACTCAGTTTTGTGTTCATGGATAGTTCTGTGTAAATCTGATTCAGTATAAGAACACAACTACATTACAGAACTCATTGGGTTTAATGATCATTCCCTGTCCTCTCAATTCTCAGAGTGAGGACTAAAGACCACAGATAGGAGTACCAAACTATCTTCCATTTTAAAGTCCTTCAGAGATGTTTATTTGATCTAGTAAAAGAATACTCTAAATGCAATATTATAACCATTTGCTTTTGGACCAATTCTAGGTTTCTTACTGGAAAGATCATCTCTATGGGATAGTATTGCAACCACACTAGCTAGCACTCTTGGGAAGCATGTATATTATAGGCTCATGGTTTTTTTAACCCTTTACAGATAATTACCATAAATGGATAATCAGAGTGCATTTATAAAAGATCTGTTACAAGTGGATGAATCTCTTTTAGGTTTTGGGAATAAAAAGCTTCAGTTGCGTTTCCCCAGTGTCTTTTATTCTTGTATTCTCATTTCATTAGGAGATCCAGATCAAGAGTTACCAGATCTGGTCTGCAAAAATCCAGACAACTAATAAATGGCAGCAGAGAAATATTTTTACTATAGACTAGTGGTCCTCCTGATGTTGGCAAACCAGATCTAATAGCCCTATATTTCAACCATCACTTTTCTCACACACAGTGACATAAGTTGTAGGGAGCTCTCCCAAGTAGCACATCTTTTTCCTTCATTTAGGTTGTGATTAAAAGCTTGAACAGTCTTGTGACCAAAAATAAATTTCTCTGAGCCATTATATGCAAATAGAATGTTTTGTCTCCTTCATTGCAATACAGGCACTGAGATGATTTTGTGATTTCACAGTGCCCAGTTGAAACAGTTAACTGAGGGGGATTGTATAGATACATTT
This sequence comes from Python bivittatus, assembly GCF_059951505.1. Taxonomy (NCBI): domain Eukaryota; kingdom Metazoa; phylum Chordata; class Lepidosauria; order Squamata; family Pythonidae; genus Python; species Python bivittatus. Next base: position 76,749,349 of record NW_028277035.1, on the reverse strand, counting down.
ATGTCTTATGGCTTTGTGTTTTATGTTAGAATGTGATTTTTAAAGGATTAATTTTTATTGAATTAATTTGGGCCCTTTTTTTTTTTTTTTGAGGACCCTTAGAGTCTTTTGTGTCACCATTACCCAGGAACAAATGGTCTTTGCAAGCTTTTCAGTATGAAAGGAAGGAAGGAAGGAAAGAAGGAAAGAAAAAGAAAGGGAAGGAGGGAGGGAATCTAACTGAATCAAAATAATTAGATAGGCATATAGTTAATGCTGGGCTTAAGGTTGCTTTTTTTTTTCTTTTTTCTTTTTAAGTATAGCAGCCTGCATTAGTCATCTGCTTTAATTTTGCAGAAGTTCTCCAGTGTAGTAGCAGAGATTAGGAGGTGGATAGCAGAAATAAGAGCAGACAGTTTCTGGAGGCTGGTACTTAGCAGGAACTTTCTGTGCAGTGCATTGGGCTATCATATACATAGAACAACAGGATCAGACTGAATGGTGGCTTAGTGGATTCAAAGCTAAAGAATGGATTCTCTGGGTAAGTTAGTTAGATATTTAGTTTGAAATTACAGGTGCTTCTTGCAATTCCTACATGTTCTATTTTTTGTGGTGTCTTCTTTTTTCTGTGGATAGGAGGAAATGTTTCAAGAATGGCAGTTGGTTGAGGCCATTGTAATAAAGAGCCGCCTAGTTAAGTAGTAAAATTGGTGAACTGTGGTTACAGCCCCATTTGCTTTCAGTTATTTCATTGCAGTTCTAAGTGTCCTTTTTCTTCTTCTGGCAAGATTATAAATGCTTTGTTTTTTGGATAACAAAACAATATATGTGGTGTTCCAGTGTCTAGGTTAAAATGGAATTAATTCCAATCTTACCATGATGGATTAACATGGCTACTTCCAATATCTTGTGAGTGAATGTCCAGTGGGACCTCTTCCTTTTCACTTCTCATGCCCTATCCAAATCTGCTCCAGAAGTTTCCATCACATTTGCAGTGATCTTTTCGTTGATGGTGCATATTAGGGATGGTTATGCATGGAGGTGGAAGAACCCATTCTTCCAACAGTGACCATTCTGCTGATGAATGCATTCAATTGAATAAAAGCCATTGGCATTTTTCCTAGCAGGATAACTCAAAGGCAGCTTTTCTTTCTGAAAAAGCTTTTATATAGAAAAACAGAGCTATTATTAGGACATTCATACTTGGGTAATGTGGATTGGTGTCTCTGTTCTATTATTATTTAAGCAATAATTCTTAAGTCCACTATTACCCATCAAGTATGCAATACTGTTACTGAGTAATCTCTCCCCTCCCATTAGTTGCAATATATAGGAATATTTGTGGTGCTTTTTTTCAACACACAATGCATATGCAATTACACCTTGATCGCTATCATTCTATTTCTTAAAGTTAGATTTACGTATTTGAAAGCGAATGAACATTTTGAAACCCCTCTTTCCTTAGATTTCTTGGCTTGTATTCTTTTTTCCCTGGAAGTTCATTCCATAAGTTTAGTCGGAATGGAAATGAATAGAGGATTTCCTTTCTGGTTTTTTTTACTCAGTTGGGAAACGGGCATTCAGATTGATTCTTTTTTGCTATATACTACTTCTTCAAAACTCTGGAGGTCTTATCCTCAGGCTTAGTATACAGCTGTCTTCCACTGTTGAAAAATAGGAGAAGTTGTTACTCCCAGAAAGGTTTAAATGTTCCATTTTGTAGCAGCCATATAGCTCTGACTCAGAATTTCTGAACTTGAGGTAAATCTTATTGTTTCTTTTTTTAAAATATTTTTTTTAGTTTATTTTTATAAAAACCAGTACAAAGCTAAAAAACCTACAGACAAAAAGGAAGGAAGGAAGGAAGGAAGGAAGGAAGGAAGGAAGGAAGGAAGGAAGGAAGGAAGGAAGGAAGGAAGGAAGGAAGGAAGGAAGGAAGGAATATAAAAGATGAGTTCCCCCTCCCTCCTAACGAATATATGTATTAGCAGTAATTTAACATCTGTAATATTACTTTAAAAAGCCCTCTTCATCCCCTTTCTCATCCCTAGTAAATCTTATTGTTTCTTGAAGGCATCAGTAGAATTCACATTAAAATGAAACTGTGAAATATGTTGTTTAGAAAAAGAAAGTTGGTTTTTATGTGTGCACACATAAAAAAGGGCCCTAAAGATTGTAGAAGAATTTGGGAGTTATTCACAGTGATAGGGGCAATGGTGTGTTATGAGTTGCTGAACTAAAATAAAACAGTACCTAAAATTAAAGTCCTTGAGACAAGGCCACATTGAGCCATACATGATGGCTTCACTAATCCCAGTGGATGGGTTTACACATCATGTTAAGCCACAGCTAAGCAAACAGTAATATGACTTAGCTAATTCTTCCTGCAGTTTAGAATGAAGAACAGGTCTTTACCTTTTTCTGCATGACATTCTTTCAAGTACTGAAGAGTGCTATACATATTCCTATTAAATCTTCTGTTCTCTAGATTAACCATGCTCCACCGGCATGTGCCTTCCTGTTAATTTCTAGGATGATAGAAAAGAGGTCTTGACCTTGTTCTCTATGAAGTGTTCAAGTTCTTGGAAAGCGGTATCATATGCCTTCTGTTCTCAAAGCTAAACATTCCCAGTTTCTTCAGTCTCTCTTCATGGCACAGTTTCTAATCCCCTTATTTTCTTGTTGCCTTTTCTGACCTCTTTTCAGTTTGTCTAAATCCTTCTTAAAATATGGTGCCCCAAACATGACACAATAGTTAGGGTGAGATTTGACTAATATATAATTATGGAAGTATTACTTCCATAATTTGGAAATGTTACTTCCTTTGAGTCAGTTTAAATTGTAATTGTCTTTTTTTTTTTTTTGCAGCCACATCTCATCATTGACTCCTAGTGAGTTTGCAGTCAATTATCGTTCCAATATCTTTTTCACGAGTACTCTTATTAAGCCAGGTATATCCCCACCCTATACTTGTTAATTAGAATTCTATTTCCTAAGTGAAGAACTTTGCACTTGTCTCTGATAAATTCATTCTGTTATTTACAACTCATTGCTCTATCTAAATTGTTTTGAATGTTATGAGAATATTGGGATCAAGAACTGAAATATGTGGTATCTCACTCAGTACCTAACTCCAGCTTGATGAAAAACTGGATATGAGCACTTCAGTTTTCAGATCACCTAGTAACATGCCATCAAATCCATATCTAACTAGTCTGCTTAATCAGAATGCCATGAAATACTTTGTATAATTTTTGCTGAAATCAAGATATATTGCGTGTACAGCATTTCTGTCATCTATTAATGAAGCAATCAAGCCAGATCAATCTTTTTATGACTTTCACCAGAATCTTACCATGTATGGATGTCAGATTGGTCTGCAATTCCACGGATCTTGCAGATACCTTGACCTCCATTCCCCACTAGCTTCCCCCGCCCTTTAATTGCACTTAGCATTGCTCTGAATTTACAGAAAATCTACTTTTTTGAAGTCCAAGACACATGTTTACTAAAATCAAAAAGGCCCATTTTACATAATCTCCAATTATACTCCTCCTTACTTCCATTTCCTTAACAAAGTTTTCCCTGTTGGTTAGTATCAGCTTCAGGATTGCTACATCTCTTTACCTTCCTTTCCCTCTCAGAAGAAGTTGCCCGTAAAAAAAGTTTGGAGTTTCTTAGAAGGGTCATGCTAGCCAAGCGACTGATGACAGTGTAATTGAAATTCCCTACAATTTCTACGTTATGCTTTTTTAAAAACATTTTTCAGAGAGCATCATACACCTTTGTAGAGATGGGTGGTGGTAGATATCGGCGACAGTATTGTTTTTATTTATTCTTCCACCTATTTTTACCTATTTGCTGTCTATAGCATCACCAGGTTTATTCACTTGGAGTTCTGAACAGGGGTGGATATAATGCAGCTCATCCTCTCTCCTTATTGCTTCTTTTCTTTTGAACAATTGCATCCTTCAGTTGTAGTATCCAGTCATAGGCTAATTGCACCAGATCTCTGTTATGCCTATTAAATTATATTTGCCTTCCTATACTAGATATTCAAGAATAGTTCCCATATACTTGAACATTAGTGTACAGAGAACAAAGGCCAGGAACTTATGAGGCAATGTTCTTTCTGATTCTTCACTGAGTGATTTAAAGGTCCCAGTATATCAACACTCCCATATATTTTTATACCACTCAAAGCTTTATTTGAGGTCTTTACTTTTTATTTCCTCCCCCACAGGATTCAGTTTAAAGTTCCCCAGAGGAAGGTTGCAGTGCTTAGGCCAGTCATATTTTCCATATATCATACCATATATCCATATATATTCCATATATCCCATATATCAACCATATATCAACTGGTTGCAGTTGATTAGGCCAGTCATATTTTTAATAGTCCTCGTGGGGTATAACGGAAGACCATCATCCAGATATTGACACTATATGTGTAGTGAGTCATTAATTAGCAATATTTTTTTTCTTGAGACTCTGGGTTGAGTTTCTTCTTAGATGCTGAAAGCCCATAGTGATATAGATTAAAGTATTCTTTGTAATGCCACCTTAGACGGTACTATCTAGCTGACCTTGGTTGATCCTGAAAAAGCTAAGCATTGTCAGACCTGGTTAATACTTGAATGGGGGCTACCAAGGAGTCCCAACCCTGTATGCAAGACTGAGAAATTAAGGAACATCCAAGAAGACAGCAAAAACAAATCTCTTCTGTACCCACATATTTATCAGGAACAGGAGAACTCTTCTAGCAGGAATATATTATTGTCAGTGGACTTTATAAACTACTTTATAAACTAATGGGCCCATTTGACCCACATTTGTTCAGTTCCTTGTAGTAGTGAGTCATAAAGTATCCCAAAACTGTTCTTTGTTCTTGCAAGGCATAGCTGCTGCCCTCCAGGGATCCATTTTCTTTTCTTCTGATCTGCAGTGGCTCATTTTCTTCCCCTGAAGGCTCAGAGCATGTTTCCTCTGCAAGGGCCTGGAAGCTGTTTCTGAGTTTCTGTAATGCAAAATATATTCTATATTTATTGCTAGTGGTTATCACTCTTGCCACTGGGTTGTATCTTTTGTTTGAATCTCTTCCTTATGGAGAGTTGCTTCCTCTGTTAGCTCATCTCATCAGCTGAAGAGTGGCCACTTGCTATTCCAACCTTCTGATTTTTTTCTTTTAACCAGCATTAAAACAGTTGTTTCAGTTATATGCCAGGTTGTTCTCAAGCAGGAATGCCAGCATGTCATATGTACTGAAAGTTACTAATACAAAGTTCTGCCATTCATCTTCAGTTATATGTCTTGTGAGACCACTAGTAGAAGACTTTTTGTCTTGTTTCTTTTTCAGATTATCCAAGTGCACACTGTTCTTCCTGTTTGTTTTCCTTATTCACTCATTCACTGAGCTTGTTCCTTGGAACCTGACTGCCTTATTTCCTCCTGCAGTCTCTGCTTACTCAGCACGAAACAGTCACTTAAATCACCCACACAGGGCAATAAGCTGCTCTTAGAACACTCTCTGCAGTCAGCAGGAAATGATCTTTTCACCCCTCACAGTCTAGCACAGAATTCCTCAGAACACATTTCTTCTGTGGTCACATTCCTTCCTTTCTTGTATCTTCCTTTATTTGAACTCTATTGATAAATTTCACACTTCACTCATTCACAACATGTGTATTTTAATTCTACTGGTGTGGACTGATTTCAAACTTTTCATACTTTCCATGAGGAAAAAAAAAATCCATGACTAGATGACCAAACCTTATGAAACACATATATAAACAATGACAAGATGAATCTTTGGATCTATTTCTTGATGTCATCTGACTGATGCTCTCATTTGCTAAAAACAAGGATTTTTGTATTTTCTGTATCTGTTGAAGGCAAAGATTTTAGGAACACAACCAAAGAGCCCTGTGCAGATTAGAGAACAGGACTCATCCTCCTTTGATTGTATTAGCTTAAGCAATTGGATACAAAGGACATAATTCCATAATAGAGTCTAATAATTTGTCACAAAAATAAAATTAGGATTGTTATGTTATGCTGTCATATTAACATCCTGTGATATCTGCAGATGTTAGCACTAAAGTATTTTAATGTAAAGTATTTTAATATTTTAAAGTTGCCATATGACAATGGCAAGTCACTGTTATCATGGCATCAGCAAGTGGCCTTTTCAAATTGCTTTCACTTAATCTGATAGTACTAATTTAACACTTACCCCTTTTCAGTTTTCTGAATCTTCTGTTAACATGAGCTGCTCTCCTATGCAGACTTAGATAATAAGTTATGTTTCCAAACATTACTGCTCTGCTATAAGCTAAAGTAGAATTACCACTGCCTGTTTACACTTATCCTCCAGTCATAGTATTGCCAAGTCCTGCTTTTCATGATCACTAAACCTATAAGTATGTTTCATCTGTACTTTCCATGAACTGAATGAAGCTTTATTAAGAGTTGTTGTACTTGACAGAAAGTAGAATTTCAGAGTAGAGCTCTCAGTGAAGAGTGGGGTGGTCAACATGAATAAGATATATGGATATTTGGTATCCTGCTAAATGGGCACTGCATTTCTGACTAGGTCTTCTTGGCTTATGGAAGGGATCCAGGTGGCCTGGAGCAAGGAAATGGATCAGCAATATTATCTCTTAGCACTTCCAGTGTTGTGAACTCTTTGAATGGATCGTCCAGTTGCCTGGCTGTCTCAGGAGGATGACCAGCATCCTCTGATATCCCTTGGTCCCTTCTGCACAGACACACATTGATGTATCAGGTTTTCCTTCTTTGAGGTCTTATCCAAGAGTGAAGTGATGGTATAAAAGTGGAGGGCATGATAAACAATTACATAAAGAAAGCCTTGTCTAGAAGCTTGCTTTAATGTGTGAATTCTTGTGAATCCTATTCAGATGTATAGGACTTTGCAATTTACTTTGTCCAGCAGGCATAGAGAATCTTTGTTTCCATCAAATATTTTGTGTAAACTGCCACATTCCTTTGCTCTGGGTACTGTTTAGGAAAAGTTGATGGACGTTGAAGACCAAAACATTTGGAGAGGTTGCCAATATCTGGACTAGTTTGACAATTTCAGTTTAAAGGAAAAATACCATTCAATCCTTATCACAACTAGTTTGTAGAAATAGCAGAAATTGTGGAAGAAGGCTAACCAAGCAGGTAGAGTGCATTTTCTCATTTTCCCACTTATCCTAGGAGAGCAACTGGTATAAAGTAATGAATAAAAGAAACAGCTGGAAAGTAACTTAGAATTCCAGGAGATCATTAGATTACATTGTCAGCAATACAAGAAATTTGTAATCGATATCTTCTAAGAAAATCTTAGATTTCAGTAAACATGGTTTAAATGGAAATTAATATCTTTTTCTTCCAGTGATATAGCATCCAAATGATTCCAGCTGTTTGAGCTGTGGTTAGTAGTTGCTCAACCATAACACCTTAAAGGTAAACAGAACGACCCAAATGCTAATTAAATATTGAATTAAGATATTAGGTTATATTTTTTAAAATATATATAGTTCAGTTGATAAATGCAGGTGTCCATGCATCCTTTCCCAGAAATGTTGGAACTGACCATTCTGTAGAAATTATTCTGTACTGGACTTCCGGGGGAGAGATGGCAAACTGAAGACAGCTCTGTGACAGCGGAGCTGTCAACTGCAGCAAAGACCAAGAAACCAGTGAGTAGACCAATACATGTGTTCCGGATGGCTGCCCCTTGCAAGGAGACCACAGGACAGCAGTTTTCTGTGGATTTGAGTGCCGGGAGATGACAGGATCAACCATCTTGCTCGCAACCATGATGGAGCCTTTTAAAGGACATTAAGTTCACAAACCTCATTTTCTAATGACTTTCAGAAATTGCCTATTAACCATCTTAAAGCTATTAGAGACCTTCGGAATGACAAGTTTGAAAAGTGTTCATTGGGTGAGTTTATCTTCAACTCTGAACAAAAGAAAAATAATGACAAGCTTAAGAACTTAGAGAATTTGAAATAAACAGAAAAAAGCTAAATAAGATTTTGATCTAAGAAAGTTATAAATGGATTAAGGGTCCAGATAAATTTGGAATACTGACTTTTACTATAAAATTTTGGAATTAATTACAACTTTTCATTGGAAACAGACTTATTTTGGCAATTCTAGCTATTGTAAGTCATAACCAAAGATAAGTGATGATTTTAGAAACTGGACATTAGAGGGAACTAAAGATTTTAAGCAGAAGAAAAAATAAACACAAGCCTGATGTCAGTTAATACTGGGACTTACAAAATGACACAAAATGTTATAACATCGGAAGTATTAAAGAAGATATTTGAAGAATGCAGCCAGAGGTTAGTAACTATAATATCAACACTGTCAATAATGATGTCTGCTTCTAGGAATAGGTTATGTCTAAAAGATGTTAAGGAAGGAATGACAGATGTGGAATAAATTTTATCTGGCAAGACAGAAAAAGTATAGAATGTGGAACTACAAATGACAGGCCAAGAAAATGAGTTGGAAAAGAATACTTTACTGGATATACAAAAGAAACTGGCTGAAGATTTAAAAATTAAAAGGGAAATACAAATGATAAACCAAGAGAATGATCTGGAAAATGTTTTCTTATTGGATATACAAAACAGGCTTGTTAAAGCCCTGCAGAAACCTATGCAATGGGATGAAGAATTGAAGAAAAATCAAATCCTATGACAATATTTGATTGAATTAAAGATTAAGACTGTTAGAAGTAAAAGGAAGGAATATAAAGTTGGTTTATTTGATCAGGATTAAAATAAGACATTTTTTGCAATGTTCTGGTGAACCTTTATGGACTTTTTGCTGACACCAGGATTGAAAAGTTGATGTTTTATGGATTTGCTTATAGATAAGGGATGGGATATGGGATAAAGAGATATCTGTTTAACCTTATAAGGGGTGAAGAATTATTAAATTCAACCCAGAACTTAAAATTATCATCCAGAGATAAGATGTTATAAAAGCTCAAAATTTTCCTTTGCACTTTTTGAGAATTGCTGTATTTGGGCTACTTTGGGCTTTTGAAAAAAATCAGTATAATCTATAGTCCTGCCTAATGGCAGTCAGGCAATATATAAATTGTAAAAATAAGGAGCAAGGAAGTTGTGTTTGTCCTAATAAGGTGCTTTGTGCCCTGGAGGAAACATGATTCTCCTTCTCATCCAAGGGAAGCAAGGTGGTTCTTCACATTGAATATTCTGCATATTTTATCTCCACTATGGGGACTCTCCGTGCAGAAGTGGGTCTAAAGCAAGTAATAATGTGAATTAGCCTTCGTATGCTTCTTGGCTTTGAATTTACTTTCTATGCCCAGATGTTTCTTTATGGTTGTATGAATATGACATATCTTTAATTTGTCTTCATTTAATGGTTCTTTCAAGCTACTCTTACTAACTAAAAATATTTTAGCTGTTAAATTTCATTGCTCTTGCATATTTTAGTTATATAATTATGAGAAAAGGCCCGCTACCAAGATGCAGGGATGCTTTCATTTTATCCTTCTTGCCAAAAAATCAGGTATGCATGTTGACGTTTGCGTAGATTGGCAGATTTGCGTAGTAACTAACGCAAAATTGCCATGACTTTGGCAAAGCTATAGGAGCAATCTTTATGTAAGAGGGAACAATTTCTCCAGTGTTCGCTACAAAAAGGCTTTTCATCATTGTCATATGTAAATTGTTCCAACCAGGCTCTCATTTAGCAGAAAGAGAGAGATAAAAAGATCAAACAGTCTATGTAGACTATTACACTCTGTTCCATTGGCAAGACAAGCAATAGGGTACGGTTTGTTGAAATCCACAATTTTATGTTTCAAATATTTTTAGAACCGAAATGATCAAAATATTTCACAATGATAAATAATTTAGCTGAAGCAACTTTTTGCAATTCAGTAAACCACACGTCAATATGGTTGCCCTTCCATTGTGAATCAGACTGACTGAATGATTGCCATTTCTGTGACCCTGTGGGGAGGTGGAGATGGTAGGAAGCTGTGGTTTAGTCTAGAACAGTGCTTCCCAACCTTGGCAAACTTTAAGATGTGTGGACTTCCACTCCCAGAATACTGGGGAATTCTGGGAGTTGAAGTCCCCACATCTTAAAGTTGTCAAGGTTGAGAAATACTAGCCTAGACAACATGATTGGGATGCTGCTGTGAGGACTCCACACAATGTAGGATAGCCACGCACCCTACATTATAGAGTTTACTTTTCTGTTGGAAGACATCCTTTCAAGTCATGCCCAAGTCAAAAGCAAAGAATTGTAACAAAATAGAGCCCATCAGTTTTACATGCCGAGATGCACTGAATACTATTTAATGTATAGTAAATTAGCAGGGGCAGCTCCCATCAGACATTGATTGATTGTTCAGGAGAATTGGGTCTGGTTGGCACTTAAGTTGGAGATCACCAGAAATCTCAGGGAAGACTGGGAAGTTAAAGACAAAAACAAAAAACCCAAATCACCATCGCCACCCTGACAGAAGACAATGACTAACCACTTCTGTATTGTTACCAAGAAAGCTATGTTCATGTGCCCTCTCTCATTACCGTTTGCCCAATCATTCCCAATGATCAAGATAGCATGACTTGAAATAGCACAATTCCGTTCCTGGGATAGCAGTGGAACAAATAGTAGATTTTGTCAAAACTATTTCTGCTATTTGCTAGGCATTTCTCATTTCACATGAACCTGAAGTAGTTAACTTTCACCTTAGAATTGTTGGAGCATACAGTATAGTAGTCTCTTAGCAGCCTAGTACTATTTTTCTCATGGTTCTTGCCCACTTGTCACTGACAACCCCAAAAAGTAGTCTGAAGAAAATTCTTACATATTTCATTCATGTAATTCTGACATTCTGACATTTCTTACATTCTGTCATTCATGAAAGAAAAGAACTCCTAATTATGAAATTACATTTTCTTGTTCCTCAAATTGTAACATGGCCAATGTTGGGTTTTCCACACTACTTTCCAGGGTCCTTTTTGCTCCTTTGGTTAAGTATGATGTCCAGCCTAACGATGTGTCCTACCTAGCTTGCTGTCCAGGCCTACCAATGTTTTGCTTTAAAAATATGTTCTGATGGACCAATATGGTTGCAAAGACCAACTCAGATGACAGATTTATTGTCTATACATTTTTTATTGTGAAGTCATGCTTCTTACATAAGGAAACTCACACTTAGTTCCTCAAGCTGTAAGACACATTTTAATTTTCTGGGCCAGCAGCAACTTTCTAACAAAACTGCTTCTGGAAATCTCATAGGCTCTGAAGAATAGGAGACATGTCATCTGGTACAATATACAGTTTAGCCTCAGTGCTTTTCCTGTTCCTGTGTTCAGCTCACAACATCCAGATCTCTGTGTACTACGAGGGTACTCTTCCTTTCCTCCATGCTTATGTCCTGCTCCCCCAGTTATGGCTGTCCATATGCGGGATGGCTGGAAGAAAGGCAGGAAATGAGATGTAATGGCATCATTGTACAAATATGCCACAATGTATACACAAGTAATGACAGTTTGCTGTGGATGCCAGTGGATTCAGTTGCTGTTTGCTCTGGGGTGGAAGTGTCTTGTAGGTGCCCTGGTGCTTGGCAATTTACATTGTTAGGAGGGAGAGAAGTTGAACACTTTCTTCCCCATTTTCATCTTCATGACTGAATCTGCTCCCCTCGTGCTGCACAGGCAATTTCTTTTTAAAAATAACACAGAGATCTGATCACAGATTTCCATCAACACAGCAACTTGCACTTTATGACTGAATCTTTGAATCTTTCATTCAGATTTGCCTCATCCTGTTCTTGTGAATAAGATAAGGATGTTGCAGTTTAAGAATGTCACTGGCATTAAGAGTTCCCTTGTATTCACAATCAAGGCCAATTGTTATTTCAGTTTATCAAGGTATTAATGTTCGCTGAACTGGAGAAAAAGTTTTGTACTGATCAACTGCAGACTAGTTAAAGCCCCCATGTAGACATTCCCATTATTTTACTATGCCATATATTTGATTGTGTTGTTTGGGTTGGTATTTTTCACCTCTAAAAAAGCCATTTTGTGAAATGCTTTGGGAAAGATAACTTGAGGTTGTGATGTACAAACTCCTAAAAGGAAAGGAACATTTGAAATACATATAAAGAAAAGCGTCATGCAGGCAGGTATGCAAAGAAACATATAAACTGCTGGTGTTATTTTTGGTTTAAGGCTAGCTGGAAAATCTGCCTAACATGGATTCGACTCTTTTAACACCCCTGTTCTCACAGCCCAAGGAAGAAGGCTGTAGTTCCACTTATAGCTGTCATTGGTCCCAGCCAAGAACTTTTGAAGAGTACACCTATGAACTTTGTGACAATGTTGTTTTATTTATTTTTTTCACTTTGTGACACATTCCCCCTCCTCTTTGTTTTTCTTCTTTTAAAATAATGACTAGGATCTAAGTTTAAGCATTCTTTTAGACAGATACTCTCTAAGCAGCCTCTTCTGCAGTTGGATTCCTCCTGCCACCCCCATTTATTTATTTATTTATTTATTAAATTTGATTTAAATCAATTTATATAGCCACCCATCTCACCACAGGCGATTCTGGACAGTGTACAACAAAGCTAAAAATATTAAAAATATATAAAACAAAATAAAATAGAGAATAAAAGGAAGTTAAAAATAAGGGAGCCACCTCACTAATTCCCCTGTCCCCTGGCATAACCAAGTCTTAAGGGACCTCTGGAAGCTCAACAATGATGAGGCCAGTCTCACCTCTGTGGGGAGAAGATTCCACAGCGCAGGCGCCACAGCAGAAAAGGCCTGCCGCCTGGGGCCTGCCAATGTACCTCCCTAGGTAATGGAACCTGTAACATGCCCTCTCTGCTGGATCTTGTAGGATGGGCAGATGAAATCGGGACGAGGGGGTCCCTCAGATAGCCTGGCTCCATGCCATGAAGGGCTTTAAAGGTCAACACTAGCACCTTAAATTGGACCCAGAAACAAACTGGTAACCAAATGCAGCTCATGAAGCAGAGGCGTAATGTGTGTTCTACTAGAAACTCACATAACTGCTCATGCCGCTGCATTTTGCACCAGATGAAGTTTCCGGATATTCTTCAAGGGCAGCCCCATGTAGAGCACATTACAGTAATCCAACTGGGAGGTGACCAGGGCATGAGTGACTGTGAGTAGGTCCCTCTGATCTAGGAATGGGTGCAACTGGCGTACAATCCAAAGTTGCGCAAAGACCCTCCTAGCCACAACTGCCACCTGCTCTTTGAGTAGGAGTCATGAGTCCAGGAGGACCCCCAGATTGTGTACAGGGTCTTTTTGGGGCTGTGTGACCCCATCCAGTACCAAAGATGGCAAAATCCTAGAACCAGAGGGGCTCAAAACCCAAAGCCGCTCAGTCTTGCCAGGGTTTAGTTGAAGCCTGTTGTTCCCCATCCAGATCCTCACAGCCTCCAGACACCAAGATACGATGCCCACAGCATTGCTTAAGTCACCAGGGGCAGAGATGTACAATTGAGTATCATCAGCATACTGATGATACCTCACCCCATGGTGATGGATGAGCTCACCCAGTGGTCTCATGTAGATGTTAAATAGGAGAGGTGACAGCACTGACCCCTGTGGACCCCACATAGCAGGGGGTGGGGGCAGGGGCAGGGGTGGGATCTCTCCTCCCCAGTCACCACTGACTGGAACCGACCCTGGAGAAAGGAGGCGAACCAGCACAATACTGTGCCACCCACCCCCAATTCTCTGAGTTGGTTCAGAAGGATACCATGGTTGATGGTATCAAAAGCCACCGAGAGGTCAAGTAAGGCAAGGATGGATGCACAACCACCATCCCGCCCACACCAGAGATCATCCAAAAGCATGACCAATGCTGTTCAATGCTCATTCATTCATTCATTCATTCATTCATTCATTCATTCATTCATGTTATTTGTTTATTCATTCAGGCTGGCTAAACAACTATTAAAACCAATGCCAGCTAATGATATTGAAAAAAAATGAAAATAAAAAATGTTACATAGTAAAGGCAAGGACATACACTAGCAAAAACATAATACGAGGTCAACGTTAAATTATTTGTGGATCAGATAAGAAAACATTAGTAAAGTTTTGCCAATCCAGCCTTTCGAGGCAGGGAGTTCTACAAATTAGAAAGGTTTTTTCTCTCATTCCCTTGAACTGCCCCTCCACCACATTTAGGATATAGAAAAGGGCCTTTCCATCAGATCTTAAGGAGCAAATAAGACTGGTAGGAGAAGAGGCAGTCCCAGGACTGATTGACTGATATTTATTTGTTAGATTTCCATGGCCTCCTGTCTTGTAAAAGTGACTCTGAGCAGCTAGCAAAATTAAAATGTCAATATAATAGCAAATAGCAGAAATAATACAAGCCCTGTTATTCCCTGTTTGTCTGGGTGCATGTGGTTTCTTTGTAGATTTCTGTTTAACACAGTATTATTATTATTATTATTATTATTATTATTATTATTATTATTATTATTATTATTTAGTTTTTTAATATTATCAGTTAATAATATTCCTGATAACAGTTCAATCCTTTGAAATCCCATTTGGAAAAAAGGCTGCTGCGCCTAGTGAAATAGATTGGCTAGGTCTCCTTCTCAATTATGCTTTTTCCATTCTATCTGTGACCCTCTGAAGTGCTGATTAGTGATTCAAATCAATGTTGTTAATGATTGCAAGAATAACCTAGATTCATTAATCTACAATATCAAGTACAAATCAATATAGCATTAGGGGAACTCCCATAAAACACAGTGAGATCCATGGAATGGTGATTAAAGCAAGTTTAATGCTTAACTGAGCCGTATGGCAGTGTTGGATTACCATAAATTAAACTGGAGACTTAAAGCATGATTTGTAAGAACAAAACCTGTCTTTAATAAGAATCAAGAAATTATGGCCATTATCTGTTTCATTCACATACACATTCAGTGTGTACATATACATTCAATTCATGGGATATGAATGGAAACACATGGGATTCAGCTGTTCACATCAGATGGTTTCTCCTGTGTCCATTGGAAAAATATGTGAAGAAAATGAGGCTAAAGGGGTCAGTAGTCAGTGGTGTATAAATAATAGATGCTTAAACCTATTATATGCTGGTCAAGTTGTTTTCTTCCCCTCTTCCCCATACTTAAAATTGCTCTAATTTTATGTTCTCTGCCAGTGCTGCTAGAGATATGTATGTATAGGATCTGTACATGTATAGGAATGTGCGTGTGCAGTAGCTGGAGAGCAAAACAGACTGTTGGATTTGTGTTTTGCCTACAGGTTCAGGAAATGGTTAATGTCTCATCAGCTCCACTATTTCTTCCTCTTTTCCATGTCTGGTTTCAATGAAATATTTTCTGTCTCCTATTCAGGTAGGTGCTGGATTAAACAGGTCTGCTAATGCAGAGACACTCAGGAACCCTTGGAGCCCTGAGCTCTGTTGGGATTGGAGTTGCCAAGGCCTTTATCAAGGGCCACCCCTAGTGACACATCCAGTGCCAGGACTTGGTTTGACTTTGACTCTTCTGCAAGGGCTTTGCGGAACACCGAAAGCAGGAAGGGGGCAAAGATGGAAGCTCTTAGAATTCCAGTGCTCACGCCTTGCTCCTTTGGAAGCCACTGCCTGTAAGTGACCCTTCCGAAGGGGAGGGAGGGTGGAGGACAAGAACCCCCTTCTCGAAAGATGCTTTCCTGAAAAATGAACAGCAGACTGGGCTGCTTTAGCCTCTTGCTATCGGAAAAGGTGCAGCAGCTGCTGGGTCTGCCCGGATAAGATAAAGATAGTAATGGAAATGTGAAAAAACAGATAAGTGGCATATCTATGTGGTGGTGACTTTTTCATTGTTGTTGTTACAGGCCCTAGAATTTACAGCTGAGGTGAAACTCAGCGTCTGGATTTAAACTCCTGGTTAATTTATAAATGCTGTAGCCCTTTTCTCAAGGCACAGCTTTTCGCTGTATGTGTGTGATTTGCATTCCTGTGGAAAGAAAGAGATTCCTTTTCTGTTGGAAGGAGTGGGCCACAGAAGCTAGGTCTGTTCTTCATCTGAGCCATCTGTTACTCCATTTGAGGGGTTGTTACACTTCTGCAGTCCTTGTGGTCTCCCTGCAGTTAGCCTGACTGCTATCATAAAAATTAACAGGAAAAAAAAATGGTTTACAGAGTGGAGAAAAAAAGTCAAGAGTCCAGAAGCGGTTTTTCCAGCAAACAAACTTTATGAAAAATGTTAATAATTTAAAATAATGAATGTTAATAAAATGCATTAATCCAAAAAACTTTTTTGCCACCCCGTTCTCTTCCTACAATATCTACAGGGTGAAGGAATCTGAAACGCTTAGGGCCTGTCGCTAATTTTGCACCCAGGACTACCCTCCTGAGCTGTTCTTTTGTACATAGAAAAAAAGCAATGATAGAGGGGTTTCTACATAGCAACTCTTAAAAGGATACAGTAGAGGTTGCAGCCTGGTGACTATGAACTTGATTTTCCTCTAGGCCTTTGCAGGGCAGTACTAACCATACACAGCCTTCTGCAGGGTGTTGTTGTTGTTTTTTAATTGGCTGGGCTGTTGCATCTCTACTTCATTGCCTGGTAAAAGATTTCTAACCAGTCCAAAAGCTCTGTGTCCCTGTAAGGGAATTAGGCATTCAAGCCAATCAACTTAAAGCATTTTATTGAACTGCAACTCCTGCAAAAAGGGAGGGGAAAAAAAAAAACCCTCTACCTCCAGAGCTTAATAATTATTTAGTGAATGTTCTTGGGCCATGAGAGAGCCTCTCATTAGATTAACAAAAGGATTGTTGCTGAGTAGCTTGAGAAAGTATAGGGACAGAATGGAAAAATACTACATGGGGTACACAGTTGTTTAATTTTCATCTGTGACGGATCTTTTGTGTGGCATTTTATGAATCTGAATCCGTAACAGCATGTGAATATGGGTACATGGGCACATACATGTGAATTCTGTAGCAAAAATTGTTTAGAGCATCCTGGGGCAAGCTTCTGAAATCCAGTCATCTTCAGATAACATTGGAAAATATCTACCATCATTTCAGCAGCATAACCAGACGGACTTGGCCATGCTGGTTAGGTGAGGGTGTGAATGGTCCAACATATTTAGAATATAGTGAGGTTTTTTAATAATTATTTTATTATATCCTGCCTTTTTCAAAGAGCAAAGATGGTTTTCTTGTGGGCAGGGAGCTCACCCAATTTTGATCTGTAAAACAGCAGCCTTGAAGTAAATTGGGCTGGGAGGGAATTACTGGAGTGAGCTCCATCGTTCAGGTCCAGATGGGGTGGGCTTGAAGCTGTATCTTCCAAGGTGAATTCAGATCCATTGCCTTATGGAAGGCTGTGCAGAGGAAAGGACAACAGAATCTAGAGATTCTTACATTCACAAGATGTATTTCGTGAAAAGAGCTCTTGTGTACAACCTTTTCCTATCCTGGGCACCATGATGTGATTTTGCACAGTGTGTACAAACAGTATCCTATATATGTGTGTGTACAAAGAACATCCTATACACACCCACCCCCCCACACACACCCACACACACACAACGCTCAAACAATTTTGCATTTTTAAAATTTTATTTTCTTGTGATGGGACAACCTGGGGCACAGTGAGAACTGCATTTCTAACCATTTTTGTAAGTGTAATCTTTGCTTATGCTAGGCAAAATATCTCAGGCCTGAGTTTAGATACTTTTAAGAATGATGTCCAGAAAAAAATGATTAAAATAGTTAGCAATAACAATAACTTAGGGGAGAATATCACATTTGGCTATTAATGCCTTTAGTTCTAATGTTAGAAACTCAGACTAATGATGTGCTTTCTGCCAATCACCAAAACATGCAAAACGGATTAGCAGCCAAGTCCTGTCACAAGATATGCAAGGATTGGGGTTCAGTGGGTGCTGTGTCAGGCGATAAGTGAAGGATTCTCAAGATCCTTAGGAGGATCACTTCTAGTAAGAGGACAATTTGGTAAGTAAAGAGAAAAATGAGGGTTCTGGCCTTAATAACGGAGTTTAGCACTAAGACAAATTACTCCTAAATCAGCCTCTAGTTAAATCAGAGATTAGTCAAGCCAACAAATAGGAAACAAGGAAAGCTAGCACAAAGACTAGGCATGAAAAAATGGCTAACAATTTGTATTTGAAGTCAAGGACAGTTATATATTTTGGAAAAAATCAAAAATCTGTCTGGAAACCCCTTATAGACATTTTGCGTGAAACACAAAAAACAATGAACTTATGATTTATGGTTTTGTTGATTAGACAGAATAGATTATAGAAAGAAGGGTTATGTTGCAACCATAGAGTAAGAGGTAAATTTATACAGGTAATCCTCGCTTAACAACCACAATTGGGACTGGAATCTTGAATGTTGAGTGAAGTGATCATTAAGCAAGACACCCATGTGACTGCTTCGCTCAACGACCACAATCCGGGCATTCCTGTTTGCGGTCATTAAGCAATCTCCCGGGTTGTTAAGTGGACAGAGTGAAAGAGCTGCCTGGTGAAGAATTTCAGCTCTGCGCGGAGTTGAAATCCTCCTGGCAGGCAGCTCTTTGAGAGTAAAAGGGCTGCCTTCTGGATGGTTTCAGAAGACAGAGCTGAAATCCTCCTGGCAGGCAGCCCTTTCAATCTCAAATGTTCCTGCAGCCCACTGAAGGGTTTCCCTTCCTCTCTGTGCATGGAGGGGAAAATCCTTCGGTGGGCTGCAGGAATAGAGCTCAAATCCTGAAGATTTCAGCTCCATTCCTGAAGCCCACAGAAGGATTTCAGCTTCCTCCATCCCCTCTGCTTGCAACTTTCCCCGCTGGCTTCCTCATTGACTTTCCGGGGAAGCCAGCAGAGAAGATTGCAAATGGCGATCACACAGTTGCAAGGTGCTTGGCAACCAGTTGTAACTATGAGCTGGTTGCCAAGTGCCCAAAATGCGGTCATGTGATGCTGGGGGGGGTGGCATGATGTTTTATGATGGCCAGAAGTGCTTTACGGGCTGTAAAGCTGTCAGGCTCAGGCTAAGAACAATGATGAAACTGTCCAGTCGAGTACAGTTCCTTTATTTGCCTTATAGACAGAATCTTGCCAAACTAAATCTATACTACAGCAACTAGTGGATATACCCTGGGAGATTCTTTTTTTTTTTTTTAATCATTCATTCAGTCATTACTGACTCTGCAGTGACTGCTTGGACGAGTCCTTGCAATTTTCAAGGCAAGTGTTTCGGAAGTGGTTTGCCAGAGCCTCCTTCCTAGAGCAGAGCCCAGCTGGCAAGCGCAGGAGGCGGGGTTTCCGTTGCTTCGCGCCCTTTTCGGGCGAGCGCGGTTTCGCGTTTTACCAGCAACTGCTCCCGACTCCTTTCCCAGGTGCTGCCAGCATTTTTCCTCCCACCGGAGTGAGAGTACCCATTTATCTACTCATGTGAGTTTTCGACCTGTTGGGTTGACAGGAACTGGGGAGGAAACAGGAGCTCACCCTGTTTAACGCGAAGGCTGGACTCGAACCACTGAAGCGTCAGCCATTTCTCTTGCAGGCTGAATTGTCTTTTGTCTCCTTTCCCCTGCTGAAATACACCCCATCCCTCCTGATAGCCTTGATCTCCCACATCACTCTCCTCTTCATAGATACATTCCATCACAAAAGCACCCTTTCTGAGGCTGTTATAACTTCGAACAGTTGTTAAACAACCGTTCATAAGTCAAGGACTACCTGTAATTGTACCAGTTTACTCCATAACTGCTGTAAAGATCAGAAGCTACTTATTTGTGGTTTTTTTCTTTTCTATTTTTCTTTTACTTTTTTTCCCTTTCTTGCACTTGTAGCTTTCTCTTTGATTTCTTTCTTCTTCTTTTCCTTTTCTCATTTTATATTAGCTTGTATTAGTTTTTATCTTTCTTTTTTTAAAAAAATCTTTAATAAATTATACCAAAAAAAAGAGGAAAAAATCCAAAATCTGTGTGCAAGATGGATTAGGACAATGACAATAGTAGAGACATCCTGATCACCAAAAATAAGCTAGTAGATCCTTGACTGTTCACCTGAATAATGAAAGCCACCTACCATAGACAAAAAGGATCCTTGTGACTTTGATACAAGGATTGGTAAGTGTTATTCTCTAGAGCTCAACCCAAAGAGGTTGCTTATAAGTGAGGCAATGGCTTGCAAAGCAAAATTTTACAAAATCCACATCAGTGGGATTTAAGTAGTGGAAGAAAGCATGTGTTTCTCCTTAATTCACTTCTCAACTAGATCATCCAGCTACAATGTAGTTAATTTATTTCACCACTTAACATTTCAGAACACAAGAATTAGGGAGTAGTGAAGGAAACTAATCCTACAATCTACAAGGAATTTATTTCCCATATTTGGTGTTAATTAAGATAATTTAAAAATATATGAATACTGTGTTTATGTTATAGCACTATACATTGTATTCAGATGTAAATAAATTTAATAAACTTTAACTTGATGATCTTATATGGTCTTAAGGGAATAATTTGCTTTAAGCCCCATTGCCCAGATTTTCAGTTTGGCAGCTATTTAAAAATTATTAGTGCAAATAAGTGTCTTGCTAACACACTTTGGAGCATTAATATAGCAAAACAAACGTTTTCAAATTTTTCTGTTTTGCATGCGTTGAAAAAAGTTACACTGAAGAAATTCGGTGTAAAGAAGGGTATTAGGGAAATTTGTATAGCGTGTTTGGGAAATTTATGTTGAAAATTATGCTTCCTAGATTTTATGATAAATAGATAAAATGCAGTTGCATGTAAAAACTTTACATATTAGGAAATTGTGAATGGCAAAACAGATCTTCTAAAAAATCAATGTAAACCTCATTAGATCAGAATACACCATACCAGTGTAGATAGTAAATCAATTGTTTTTATTTTTAATTTAGTTTTTGAAAAATACTTAGTTAAGCAATAAACAAAAAGTGTAAAAGTTATTTTATATACTTACAAATAAGTTGGTAAACAACCATTTTCTAGTTTGTGCAGTTGATGGGCACTGATGAGCACTGATGATGTTACCTAATTGGGTAATGAAACGTCTGCAAGCAACCAACCAACCAAACTCAGAGAGAACCAAGGACTCCACAGTTGAACCCTGAGCTACATATATTCTCTTCTATTGTTTTCTAGTTTCTTTACTATAGTTTTTATACTCAAGAGGTTTTTTCATTGTGAACCAAACTTTCCAAAATAAAACCTATTGAATTAGAATAGACCACGATTTTCACATCTCTGTTTGTAACAGTGTAGTTGTCCATGATATTCAATCAGTATATAAAAGCAATACAGCAGATTTATTGTTATGTCCTTGGCAGAACAAAGTAAATTGATTGCCAGGTTTCTTAATGCAACTGTAAAACTTGCCACTCAGTGGGATGGCTTAATCCAATATCAGTTGATATATTCCCAATAAAAGTGTGAAGTATTAGAAGAAGAAAAAAATACAGTTTGATATGTTGTGATATGCAGGATCATTTATTAAATTCAGTCACTGTGCATTTTGAATCGGCAATTACAATTATTTTCCATATTACATTTTATAGGTTATTTAATGTTTTGTCCAACAGCACATACTAGTGTTGACACAAGATAAATTCCCATGTAGGTTCCAGGTGTTTAAATTAGGGTTGGCTACTCATGTGAGCAAGTTTAATACAGATTATGGTTCTGAAATATTTCCTTAACTATGGAAAGACACAGTTATCAAAATAATTGTTCATTTCTGCCACCTCAAATAATGCATGAATGTCTTACCTGGTAAAAGACTCTATCCTTTCATTTCAAAGACAAATTAACAAACAGCAATCTGAGAGATATTTTGAAAAAGCTGCCTGCAATTTGCCATTCATATTTATGCAACAGGAATATTGAAAAATAAGACTTGAACTGCAATCTATGGACTCATTGGAGGATTTGTATTTTATGAATAAATTCTGAGAAAACAGTTTCTATTCCTGAGACCTACGCAGAAAGATATAAATATGTAGCAAGATCCATGAGGAATTGTCAAGAATATTCTGTAAGTAGGTGTGATTCTTAAAAAATCCAAATTTGTTAGGATAAAATATGTATGGAATGTGATGAATAAAATATAGCTTGGGAAGAGCTATGTTGAATAAAAAAAAATTAAGGAAGAGGATTTTACTGCTTGAACTTCTTCTGCTCAGCTTTTTAAAAAAATGGACAAAAAAAGTGGTAGAACACCATTTAATGAGTTTCTCAGTTATTATGTCATCCACCACAGGGATTTTTAGGGGAATGGACTCAAATTCCATTTTAGTTGGTAGAACTGAAATGCTTCTTTCCAAACAGAGTGGGTTGAACTGCATATATATTGGATATCAGAGTACCCAGTTCAGTTCAGGAACTTGCTGTAGGGCGTGAGAACCTTTAATTCCTCTCCTTTTCTGCAGCTGAAGTCAAGATCACTTCCCACTTTCAATATGTGTGTGTGTGTGTGTGTATACACCCACACACTCCCACACCCCCCCACACCAGTTTGGTGTAGTGGTTAAGGCATCTACATACACACACACACACAGAGCAGCACTTAGGTTTTTCCTACGCAAATTGCAGGTGTAGGAAACCTGATTTCCACTAAAACTCAAGGAGTGCAAATGTTTAAAGGCCCCTATCATTCCTGTTAATTCCAAACTCCAATTAAAATTCCCTGCCTTCCTTTTCATGCTACTGATAAAGGTAGTGCTCAACTTGATTGTAAGAATGTTTTGCATGAAAAACAGCATTTAGTAAAAACTCTTTTTATATCCCTCTGGATTGCATCTATTTAAAGTACATGTGATTTGATTAACAGTTTTTCAGAAAAAAATCATTTTATGCCTTGGCTTCATAGGCAGCTTTCTTTTGTCAAAATATTAGCATTTCCTAGCAAATGTCTCTATAGTGTAACTAAAGATTTGTTAGTTTTGGTGACAGATGCACATTTTCATATTTGTCTCAATTATAAGTACAGGTAGTCCTCAGTTTACAATTGCCCTGCTTAGCGACCGTTCAGATTTGTAATGGTGCTGAAAAGGTAGGTTTACAACTGTTCCTCAAACTTACGACTTTTGCAGCTTCCCTGCAGTCGCATGATTGGCATTCAGATGTTTTGCAACCAGAGTGCATTTACAATGGTCTCAGCATCCTGTGGTCACGTGATTACCATTTGCAAGCTTCATAGCCGGCTTCTGACAAGCAAAGTCAATGGAGAAGCTGGCAGTAAGTTGCAGGTTGCAGTCATGTGATGTTGCACTTAACGACATAACAATTGGTTTAATAACCACAGTGGAACTGACATAAGTCAGGCATGGTCACATGATGCTTCACTTAAGGATTGCATTGCTTAGCGACAGAGTTGCTGGTCCCAACTGTGGTCTTTAAGTGAGGACTACCTGTATGTGTATTTCCCCATTCTTTCAAAACATGGAGATATTTGATAAGTGTTAAAATTTCCTTTTTTCCCTCTCCCATCTTCACTAACATTTGATTGTTCTCCCAGGCCTTGAGGTAGGGTATATAAGACCCCGTCCAGAGTCACTTTTTGTGAGATGGGTGGCTATGCAAATATGATGAATAAATAAATAAAAAATAAAATCCCCTTGTTAGATGTGTTTCAGATATAATGGATTGTCTGGACAAATGTTGACTTTCAATATATATTTTATTTTGAATATTCTATTTTATTTTGTATACTGTATTTTGTATATTTGTGTTTGCTTTAAATTGGGAACTGCCCAGAGATGCCTTGGAGTTGGGCAGAGCCTAATCCTGAGGCAAATAAATACAAATGCACATTGTATGTTAACTGAAGTTGGACAGATTGTTTACATTGAAAAACAATCCCCTTTTTTGAGAGATCAAGCAGGTAGTTATGAGAGCTATTTTCAATATGTTTTTCCAAATTTCAACAGCAGGAGAGCCTTCGCTATTTTGACTCAGTCAGAGCATATTCCTTGTTATTTTCAGACACAGAGGAGTAATATTTTCATCATGGATCTCTGCTGATGCTTTTTCAGGACTTGGATAATGTGTGTCTTGTTTAGTTTTGATCCACTGCTTATTTTTCTGTACTTGCTTGAAGAAATAGGAGCAGTTATTTTGGAAACTCGAGCAGTAGCCTGAAGATTAGCGTTAGATTGGCTGCATATTTTTTAAAAATATTACAACAACAGAAAGGCACATTGCAGACTAATCTTTTCATCCTTTCACATTCCAAGCCCCTGTAACATTTGGTCAGTGGAAATGACTACAGTAAGCATTTCTGTACTGCATTGAGTTTGACAT